>NC_034438.1:40462286-40701534 GCF_002078875.1 Numida meleagris | reverse complement strand
GAGGCGAGGCGAGGCGAGGCGAGGCGAGGAGAGGCGAGGCGAGGCGAGGAGAGGCGAGGAGAGGAGAGGAGAGGAGAGGAGAGGAGAGGAGAAAAAGAAGTCATCCATGAAGTTAAACACTATTATTGTGAGCAACTCACCTAAAGTCAAATGAAGTATTCTCTGTTTCTACTTCCAACATAACCAGAGAATTCTTGACTTTTTCCCTTCTCAGATCTCTAGGTGGCAGAACGCAATCAGTGAAAGCCCTTCAGAAAAAAAACTTGTAGGGATAAAACTATCTAGCATTTTCATTTGGATACATGTGGTATATGTATTGTTTCTTGCACAAAATATCAGGCTAAATATCTTTATTAATTGCCCTCCATTTCCAGGTAATGTAAAAATATGACATTCTTTGGCCAAGATAGTCTGTTTTAATTGAGATACTGTGGGCAACTTGAATAACTGAAAACAATATTTTCATAAAATGATGCCCATCAATTCCTCCAAATCACTTGTTATCTTTGTAGATTCTGATGAAGGGAGTTATTGCCTGTTAACAATAACAATAGTAAAAGTAGTAAAAGAATGAATTATGGAATAATATGCTGGGATGTGTGGCTGACACCCTAGAGTGCTGTGTTACCACCATTAAGAAGGATCTTGACCAGCTGGAGGAACATTTTGACATATAACAAAGGCATGTGCAGGGTCCTGTACCTGGGAAGGAATAATCGCATCCATCTGTACAGTCTAGGGAGATGAGCTCCGCAGGGAAGAAGCTGGGTTTTCTTGTGTAGAACAGGCTGGCCATGAGCCAACAGTGTGCTCTTGTGGACAGAAAGGCCAGTGGCATGCTGGGGTGCATTAAATAGAGCGTGGCCATCAGGGTGAAGGAGGTGATCCTCCCCCTCTACTCTGAGTGAGATGTGAGATGTGGTGAGGCCACATCTGCAGTACTGGGTCCATTGCTGGACTGTCTGGTACCAGAGAGACTTGGAGTTCCACGAGAGGAACCAATGAAGAGCTACTAAAATGATGAAGGGACTGAAGCATCTCTCCTATGAGGAAAGACAGAGAGAACCAGGCCTGTTTATCCTGGAGAAGAGAAGGCTCAGAAGGATCTGATGAACACATAAAAGTATCTGAAGGGAGGATGTCAATAGGATGAATCTAGACTCTTCTCAGTGGTGCTCAGTGATAGGAAGAGAAGGAACGAGCCCAAAATGAAACACAAGAAGTTCTGACTGCACGTGAGGAAAAATTTATTTCCTTTGAGGATGACAGAGTACTGGAACAGGCTGCCCAGAGAGGTTGTGGAATCCTCTTGCCTGGAGGTACTCAGAAACCACTGGCACACTGGGTAATGTGCTCTGTGTGTCCCTGCTTGGGCAGAAGGTTGAACAAGATAATCTTCAGAGATCCTTTCCAATCTCAACCAATCTGCAATTCTGTGAATAAACATAGATATAGATGCTGCAGCAGCTGGCGTTGTGGGGAGAATGTTGTGCACGCTTCCACAGTAACCCCATGCTACTCGGCTGCAGATAATAGAGGGACTAAAGGATTCTGAGTGGCTACACAGCTCATGTATAACCCTGAATATCAGCACTAATAACAGTAGCAAAGTCTGTTTTACTTTTATCTCCACCACCAGCCCAGCTCTCAGCATGTCATCTATATTGATGCTTGTGAACTGCCCTCACATTCTGGTGGAGCTTTCCTTAGATGCATTGTCGTGGTGAGGGGGAGCGGGAGAAGTCAGCTCACTGTTTTAAAGTGAGTAAAGAAAAAACGTATTAACAATAACATGCTCCATTAGTAGCAGCTCTAGAAAATCATGCTCTTGGATAGGAGAGGGAGATGTTATATTGTGGAGAAAGCAATGATAAAATTCATTCTTATGAAATGTTACTCAGGTAGGTGACTGTTTCTGTTTTCTGTTGCAGCGGCCATTGGTTGCAATGTCAGGCACACTTATTTACAGGGAGTAGGGAAGCACGAAGAGCCTTCCTTGCCTTCCAAATACTAACAACACTACTCAAGAGCTTAAAACTTATTGCTAAAAGTAATCCACTCCGCAGATCAGTATACTGTTTGCAGTGAATTTAAAGAGCCTATATTTTATTTTTGAAGCTCTTTTAAAGAGACTCGATGGGTATAGCTTTTCAAACTCCAAATGAGGAGGGTCACTCCATTATTTTCAGTCCAGCTGAGAAATGTTTTATCAAATAATATGAGGCAAAGCACCTGCTACCTCCTTTGGGCTCGTCTCATCTCTCAGAGCTGTTCAGAAAAGGCAAAGGAATGTGATCACCCATCCTCCAGAAACCTGAACTGAACCACACACAGAACACTTCTGAAAAACCTGAAAGGCTCAAAGGTGGAGACAACATGCTGTTGAGACAAGATCAGTTAGATTTTGACTTTCTTACATCTTCGTTTTTCCTAATGAGATTCTGTGAGGTCTATAATGCATGTTCATAATCAGTCAGCTGAAGTCTTGGAAGGGAATGGGGAAGATCTTACCAGCTAGGCCTTGCATCAGAAAGTCTCTGTTTTCTGTAACATTGCTCATAAAAACATTTCCACTTGAACATGAAAGGGAACATATTCTCCAAAGGTATTTTCAGTCAGTTTCAAAGGTGCATTTCCACCATGCAGTCTTTAAGTTGACAGTTTCCACTGAAAAAGTTGCCAAATAAAGACCAAAAGGAAAGGATAAGAATGTGGATCTAATTCACTATAGAGTTTTCTCTGTATTCTTTTTCTTTTCAGAGATATACAAGAAAAAACAGTGATATCTTTCCCTTCTGTGAAGGCCGTTGTTTAAGGTTCCTTCAAAAATATTAGCATTGGGAGTATTTTTTTCTCCATGCCTGAGTATATCTCAACAACTAGAATAGTATAATTCTTTAGCTAATCATTGCTGTTACTCTCAGTTCTTTGCAGTTCCTTGAGGGTTCAGTAGGTTTCTAACATAGTGCAGAACTTGCCCCTGCAATAAGGGTCACCCTGAGAACCTTCTTAATTTAAACTGTTCCTACAATAGCAATTGAAATCCTCTTTCAGCTACATCTAGATTGATTTATTCTCTGAGACAGGGACTCTGCAAACATCTCCTGTAATCCTACACCAGAAAAATCCTATGATGGTGATATATGGCTTCTGCACTTTGTATATGTTCACGTATGTGTGCTTAATTCTGTGACAAAAATATTCTTCAGTGTATTTGATTTCCACTAGAACCACATGTGGCATTGGCAGAGAGTGAACTTGATTTCTTCTGTGTTTTGTACTTGTTCACAAATAATTATTCTAGTTATAGTTCTGAGCACATCCAATCAGGTTAACTTCTTAACCACTGAACAGAGAACCAGCTTAATTCCTAGGACCTATGTGACTTTGCAGCAGTAACAACGAAGAAAATAATTAATCTGACAAGTTTGAATCTACTAAAGAAAGAACCAGCTAAGTCTGATCTGTAGTGCTGCCCAAAGCAGAGGAAAATAGCAAATCTTTCCCTTGTTTATTTCAAGAAAGAGCACTGAGGACACTGTTTTTCAAAAGATAAAAAGCCTTCCCTTTGCAGATTGCCTTTACCAATATAGACATTGCAGAGACAAGGACAAATCTTGAGGTCTTGGTACAATTGACCCAGGAACTATTCTGGTATTGTACATTTCCACTGTTATTTCTTGAAAAATGACTTCATTTAAGATTCTTGGAAGAGCCTCTTACATTTATATGCCCCAGAACAAATTGCTGCTAGATGTCTTTTCCTGCTTATGATGAAATGACCGCCTTACTTGACACACCAACTGTAGCAAAGCATATTCAGAAACACAGTAGGTATACATCTGAGTTTATTAGTTTCATAGGACCATGAAAGTCATTTATCTCCATTTTACCCTGTATCGTACAAATAAACAGGCTATGCATCTACAGAGGGCTTTTGATTCATTTTTTTAATGAAATAGAAGAACAACACATGTAGAGATCAAGGGAACAACAGAAATCATTGCACAGAATAGTAATCATAGTCGTGCTATCTTGGATAAAATAAAGGTAGTGCAAATTAATGAGCTGTTAATGATGTAGTATAGAGTAACTCCAAATAAAATCTAGTTATTTTCCTAGACAAGAGTGTAAATGCACTGCACTTTCATTCTATTAATATAGCATAGCTCTCAACTACACGTAAAACAATGCAAAGCAATCAGATGATCTCTCCCTTTCACTTCTGTGATCCATGTTTTTTATACCATGGCAAGATCTGTGTTGGTTGGCTACACTACTGGACAACAAAAGGAGCCAAAGTTCTCATTTGAAGTCACAGATGAGCCCATGAGACTGTTTCTGCCACATCCAACTGTCTCTCAGTGGGTTGGCATCTGAATTTGTAGTTTATAGAGTTTTCTTAAGAGACTTTTCTATCATTCTAGCATCAGTAAGAATGGTTTGGAGAAGCTTTTGTTTTAACTAGAGTTAATGTCAGCTTCTTCATCACAAGCCTAGAAAGGCTAAGGCTGAAAATGTACGTGACTGGCACTGGAAGTAAAAAGGCGCAACAAGGATAGTTTATTCACAGATGAAAAGTTTGTAAAGACAGCAGCTTTGTTAGTTCATTTGTTTTGTTTGCTGAGCTTATAAATTAGCATCTTTATAATGTTCAGGAGTGAAAGAAGGTATCAGTTATGTAATCTAATCATAGAATCATAGAATCACAGAATCATAGAATCGTAGAATCATAGAATGGTTTGGGTTGAAGAGACCCTTAAGATCACCTAGTTCCAAGCTCCCTGCTACAGGCAGGGTCGCCTCCCTCTAAAGCAGGTTGCTCGAAGCCTCATTCAGCCTGGCCTTGAATGCTTCGAGGGATGGAACATTCAGAACCTCACTGGGCAGCCTGTTCCAGTGTCTCACCAACCTCACAGTAAATAATTTCTTCCTGATATCTAGTCTAAATCTACCCTCTTCCAGTTAAAACAATTTCCCCTCATCCTGTCACTACCTGCCCTTATGAAAAGTCCCTCCCCAGCTTTCCTGTAGGCCCCCTTCAGGTGCTGGATGACCACTATAAGGTCTCCTCGGAGCCTTCTCTTCTCCAGGCTGAACAGCCGTAGCTCTCTCCGCCTGTCCTTGTAGGAGAGGTGCTCCAGCCCTCTGATCACCTTCGTGGCCATTCCTCTGGACCTACTCCAACAACTCCATGTCCTTCTTGTGTTGGGGGCTCCAGAACTGGACGCAGTACTCTAGGTGGAGTCTCACGAGAGCAGAGGGGCAGAGTCATCTCCCTCAACCTTCTGGTCACACTTGATGCAACCCAGGATATGGTTGGCCTTCTGGGCTGCAAGCGCGCATTGCCAGCTCATGTTGAATCTTTCATCAACCAACACTCCCAAATCCTCCTCAGGGCTGCTCTCAAGACATTTTCTGCCCAACCTGTATCTGTGTTTGGAGCTGCCCCGACTCAGATGCTGGACCTTGCACTTGACCTTGCTGAACTTCATGAGTTTGGCATGGGCCCACCTCTCAAGCCTGTCCAGGTCACTCTGGATAGCATCCCTTGCATGTCAACTGCACCTCTCAGCTTGGTGTCATCTGCAAACTTGCTGAGGGTGCACTCAATCCTACTGTCCATGTTGCCTACAAAGATGTCAAGTAACACTGGTCCCAACACTGATCCCTAAGGAACATCACTCATCATCGGTTTCCACTTGGACATTGAGACACTGACCATAACATTCTGAGTGCAATCATCCAGCCAATTCCTTATCCAGAGAGTGGTCTGTCCATCAAATCCATTTTTCTCTGATTTGGAGACCAGGATGTCATGCAAGACAGAGTCAAATTCTTTGCACAAGTCGAGGTAGATGATGTCAGTTGCTCTTCCTTTATCTACTGATTCTGTAACTCCATCATAAAGGGCCACCAAGTTTGTCAGGCATTACTTGCCCTTGGTGAAGCCACGTTGGTTACCACCAGTCACATCATCTTTATTTTCCATGTGCCTTAGTAAGGCCTTCAGGAGGATCTGCTCCACGATCTTGCCAGGCACAAAGGTGAGACTGACCAGCCCATAGTTCCCTGGATCTGCTTTTTTTCCCTTCTTGAAAATGGGGGTTATTTTTCCCTTTTTCCAATCAGCGGGAACATCACCAGACTGCCATGATTTTTGAAATGTGATGGATAGTGGCTTGGCAACTTCAGCTGCTGCCTTTTGTCCCGCAGCTAGTTCAGTCCTACTTGTCAGCCCTTGCTCGTAGGGACCACTCCCCAGTCCCCGGCCATTCACTGCACGTGCGCACCAATGTGGTGAACAGCAAAATGGCGTTTATTGTAACTTTACAGTGTCTTATATAGCCTCGTTAGCCTTGTCAACGCCCATTGTCTTCACCTACTAACAGAGCAGGGGAGGTCCTACTGCGTTACATCCCATGCGCAGATTCTCCGCCTACTACATTTCCCCCTCCCCATGCTCAGAAAGCCTTGCCCCGTTACAGTGCGACCGCGAACACGACCGCAAGTGCATGGCTAGTATTTCCAGCCATGAAGTATAGGCATGACATGGGACCCGATGATATCCATCCATGAGTTCTGAGGGAAGAACTATATGCAGTGGATGCTGCATTCAACCAACTCTTCCCTCAGAACTCATGGATGGATATCATTGGGTCCCATGGACTTGTGCACCTTCAGGTTCTTTAAATGGTCTCGAACCTCTTCTTCACTTACAGCAGGTAGATTTACCTTCTCCAAGTTCTTACCATTGCTATCTGCAACTTGGGCAGTGTGTTTAGAGCCCTTGCTGGTGAAGACTGAGGCTAAGAAGTCATTAAGCACCTCAGCTTTCCCCATATCCCTCATGAACAGGTCTCCAGTTTCTTTCTGGAGAGGGTCCACACACTCTCTGACCTTCTTTTTATCATTGATGTACTTGTAGAATTTCTTCTTGTTCCCCTTGATGTCCCTGGTAGGTTTAATTCTGTCTGGGTTTTAGCTTTCATAACTTGATCCCTGGCTGCTCAGACAATTCCTTTGTAGTCCTTCCAGGTAACCAGCTCCTGCTTCCACTCCCTGTAGACTTTCTTTTTGGGCTTAAGTAAGTCGAGGAGCTTCTTGTTGATCCACAGAGGCCTCCTGGTATTCTTGCCTGCCTTCCTTTTTCTCAGGATGCACTGCTTCTGGGCTTGGAGGAGATGGTCCTTGAATACCAATCAGCTTTCTTGGCCCCTCTTCCCTCCAGGAGTCCGTGTCACCTGCCAAGCACTTATTGAGCACCTCAGATTTCTAATATGGAGTCAATTCTCTTCATAGCAACCTCTATGGTGTTTGCTATCTTATGGGGCCCATGAGAACCTGTGCTGTTCAACAAGGCCAAATGCAAGGTGCTGCACTTGAGTCAGGGCAATCCCAGACATGTATGCAGACTGGGAGAAGAACTCATCTCAGTGAGGAGCCCTGAAGAGAAAGACTTGGATGTTCTGGTGGACAAAAACTTTGACATGAGCCAGCAGTGTGCACTTGCAATCTGGAAGGCCAACTGTCTCCTGGGCTTCAGCAAGAGAAGGGTGGCCAGCAGAGAGGGAAGTGATTCTCCCCATCTGTGTGGAGTTGTTCAAGCAGGTCCAGAAGAGGGCCACAAAGATGATCAGAGGGCTGGAGCATCTCTCCTATGAAGAAAGGCTGAGGGAGTTGGGCTTGTTTAGCTTGGAAAAGAGAAAGCTCCAAGAAGCCTTCATTGAGGCCTTCTAATACTTGAAGAAAGCTTATAAGCAGGAATGGCAGTAATGATTTACACAGTCCAGTAGTGACAGGGTGAGGAGGAATGGCTTTACACTAAAAGAGGGTAGATTTAGGTTAGATGTTAGGAAGAAATTGTTTACTCATATGGTGGTGAGGCACTGGCACAGGCTGCCCAGAGAAGCTGTGGATTCCCCATCCCTGGAGGTGTTCAAGGCCAGGCTGGATTAGGCTCTGGGCAGCCCAGTCTAGTGGTTGGCAACCTTGTTCATCTCAGAGAGGCTGGAACTCAGTGATCTTTAAAGTTTCTTCTAACAGAAGCCATTCTATGACTCTGTGATATTTTGGATTTGTGATAAGAACAGGGATGACAGCACACTGATGTTTTAGTTGTTGCTGAGCAGTACTTGCACAGAGTCAAGGTCTCCTCTGTTTCTCACACTGTGCCACAAGCAAGGAGGCTGGGAGTGCACAAGTGTCTGGGGGGTGACACAGCCTGGAGAGCTGACCCAAATAAACCAAAGGGATATCCCAAACTATATGATGTCAGGTTCAGCAGCAAAAGTGGAGAGAAAGAGAAGGTGACGTAGATGTTCAGTTACAGCATTTCTTTTTCCAAGTAACATCTATGAAAGATGAGCTCTACTTTCCTGTTAATATTTAAAAATCTGCCTGCCCGTGGAAAGTACTGAGCTTGTGTGCACAGCTTTTGTTTTACCTTTTCTGTATCTTGATACATGATTTTTCTCACTTTTACCTCTCCAACTCTCTCCACTATACCACTGGGGGTAGGGAGTGAGTGGTTCCTTGGGGCTGTGCCTTTTCCTGGGGGTTAAAACGTAGTGCAGATAATTATAAAATTTAATTTATTTAAAACTATGGGGTTTTTTTCATGATGCAAAAGAAAATAAAATTTTTATTTTGAAATTACCTTTCAGACAATTTTAATGGTACATTTGTAATAAGAAGTGTTACAATTCATATAAATGTTGAAAACTTCCTCCATCCCTCACTGGGAATCTCTTATATCCGTATACATTTAAGTTTGCTGTCTGACATTTTTTCCCAAGTTCTACCATTGTCTAGTTTCAAAAATATCATTGTTACAAGAAAAACAGAGAGATGCCTGGGAATGTTCTTCAGAGGTAGAATTCATTTTTCTTCTCTGAACAATTTTCTTTTGGTCTGCCACAACATCTCTTCACACAGGTACTGTGTTGAGGAATGCCCTAGAAATGTTTGAGACTGTGAGCTCTGTGGGAGTGACCTCACTTTTTACTTCCTGGTATTTCATTGTTAACTTTCCAAGCTCAGACTCTCTAACCATCAGAGAATTGAAAATGACATCTGAGAGAAAATGATCGAATATTAAGGGCACTCATTTTTCATCATATAGGTTTGCTGCTGTAATCATTCTTGAACCCAAAGAGAGATATTATTGAAAACACTCATCAGTGGAAAACCCTCAGCTTCAACACCAGCTAAATAGTGTTTCTGACTTGTCTAGACTTTCATAGAAGATTCCTTGGTCTGTTGTTACCTTGTCTTCTCTGGCTGATTCAAAACTCAACTCCATCCTTTTCACTCTCTGAAAATGATGCAAAATTCACCTACTTTAGAAACTCATGCCACGTTCTGAAACTTCTTTCTTTTTACCTATCTCCTCCTGTCCCACTTCTCTGATAAGCTTCAAGTTGTTGTTCCACTTTTGTCCTCCCAACTGAGGACAAAAGAGCCCATTAGATTCATTGCCTTCTGTTTTCTACTCCCTTCTCACAGTTCAGTTTACAGTTCAACATTTTGGACAATTAAATAGGCATTAGTCCCTCTTCGGCTGACCTTCATAATGGCCACATAGACACACTCATCTCTTGGTGGTGAGCTTTCCTCAGCTCAGTGCTGAATTTCCTTCTCTTTCTCCTTTCTTACTGTTAAATGCTGTTGAATAGGGAGTATTTGTTTATCTCCCATGTAAATATATGATTAAAAGCTTGTGTAACTGCTAACTGTCAATAAAAGGGGAGAGGGAAGGGTGCAGATCATGCTGAGCATTACTAAGTTTTCCAGTCTACTGCTATGTCAAGGAACCACCAAAAGGTAAAGCTTGTTTCGAAGCCAAGTAGAGTAAGAAGATGAATACCGATCAGTTCTGCTGAGCTTTTGGGTTAAACTTGTACTTTGGATGTGATGAGTCCTTGTAAGATGATGAAGTAATAGATTTGTATATGCAGAACATTGATTTACTTGTCTGTCATTTATAATGCTGCAAGCACATGAACAGAAATTATATAAATTATGTAGATGCTGGAGATGCCACTGTCAGGGAAATCTGAAAAGAATGGGTTTACATGCAACAGGCATAGGGTGAGCTTAGATGTTTGACTTGGCCATTTTGAAGCCTCTAAAGGAAGATCTTGAAATAGCAACAGTAAATGTGTTTGTACACAGGACTAAGAAACTAGCATTTTTTGTTAATTAAACCATGTCTAAACTTATGAATAAAATCTTACATTTCTATTGTTTTTTTCCTGAAGACTCTCAGAAAATGATACCAAACTCTGAAAAACTGAGATTTCAGGGCAAAACTAAGGAATTCTCTCCACTGGTTTTCCAAATGTAACTTTTCAACAACCAGATTTTAGACAGTCAGATTTTACTAAAAGAGAAAAACTGTCACTGGGAGCTATAGCAATGCAAGAGTGTATTGAGGATTTGATGACATGGTAACCAGAAGGGTGACTCTTGAGTAGTGTGCCATGCTGTGAAATCCGGAGAGGCTGTGTACAGCTAGCATTGTCAGTGGTGCAGTTCATGGACTGGTGGCTTTTATCATGTTTAAAGAAGATATACCGGTCCTTCCTTCCTCTAGCGCATGCTTTATGCATATTCTCCACAGTCCAATTAAGTCATTACTGTAATTTGTTTTTGCTCTGCCTGCTTTTATTTCCAATTTGCTTTGTTAAGGAACCTAAGGGATTTTTTAGGGCAAAGAACAGAAAACTGCCTACTGTGATATGCATAGCATTTTTGACCGTAGAAAAAGGATGCTAACAGAATGTTCCTTCTAAAACAGTCACAAAAAAAAATGTTAATGATAATTATACAAATAATTACCTTCAAGCATCAGAGCTCACAAACAGAGGCAAACACATAGTGCCTGTTTCATGTTATCTGCTGGTACAGTTTGGCCTTGCTGCACTGGCTTAATTCATCAGGTAGTTGTAAAGCTTTCTTCATAATCACATTAATTAAAATTTTTCAGCATTTATGTGACCTTCATATTCTAGGGCACAAGTCTTCTGCAAGCAATTTACGTTGCTACCTATCAGGTACTATTAAAAAGAAAAATAGCTACAGATATTATTAAAATAAAAACCATATTAAAAGTATGTGAAACATACAGGTATTTGTCACTTGTAATTTTGCTCCTTTTGTGATACGCTGTTAACTAGAGGGGAAAAAATAAATGGCAACAAAAGGATGACTGCCATGCAGCTTTGTATCTTATCAAGAGAGAACAATACAAGAGCGTGTGGAGAGAAAAGAAAACTGTGAGCAGGAGCACAAGGCAAGAAGTGAAGTTAGAGAGAATATATAAGCAGAAAAGTCTGGGAGACAAGGAAGAGAATAGTGACAGAGAGAAACAGAAGGGAATAAAAGAAACAAGGGAAAAGACAAGAAGGGGGAAGAGGGAACGGAAAACAGAAAGAACAATCAAAAGAGTTGGAGCTACAGAAAGATTGAAGAAGGATTTTTTCCTATGCATTAATCTCTTGTTGTTGTTATATTTTCACGTGAGGAAAAAAAATCAGAAAAAAAGAAAGCAGATGGTCCAGGCTAAAAAAAACCTTTGGACACATAGGTTCAAGTAAAATCTTTAGTCCCTTGCTATGGACCATGCGTGGATATGGTTCTCAGTCCTTGTAAGAAGATGAGAAGGAGCTGACTGTCCTAGGGTATAAGGAACATGTTTGTAAAAAGATAATGGAAAAACATAATGAAAGGATTTGAATGTCCTGTCCTTCACTCAGAGAAAATTTTGTTCAGGTCAGTTAAAGCATTTCTGTAGCATGTTTGAACTGTCTATAAAAACTACTGCTGTAAATATCTTGTACTTTGTACTATAGCAAAAACAACAGCAACAACAACAACAACAACGATTGGATTTTGCATTTTGGACAGGTTATTTTGATGATTTTGAAACTGTCAAGCACTTTTTCAAGCATGGGAATGTTGAAAGAAATACTTTTTTAGCAGTTTTATTATTATTTTGAGAAATTAGCTTTCTAGGACATAAAAAGTGTGCTTCAACTAATTCCTGTTTCTCTGATCTTTAGGAACAATATTTCCTTTAAAAATACTGATATGATTTGCTGCTGAAGATGTAAAGGCCTATTATCATTACTTAAAAGATAAGGCAACAAAATCCTCTCTATATTTCATGAGTATCAGTCCTTCTGTTACTTTCTCTGATTAATATGATAAAGCCATAAGTAAGTTACTAACAATCAAATAATCTCTTAACAAATTTTATCTGAACATGATTTTCCGTAGTGAGAAAATAGACTTAAGCCCTTTGGAAAAGCCTTTTCAAATAAATGAAAGTCCTCTGGATATGATCAGGCTCAACAAGAATTCTGCCAAGTGTCTTGGCTCCCCACTGTGCTCAAAGGTCATGCTGAACGTTTTGCACAAAATGAACCCCGAGTTCCTTTAAAAGCTCTATAGAATTTATTAGGAAAACCATCCAAACAAGCTGTTTTCACATTATTTAGTGGATTAATGGCCTCCTCCAATAATGCTTTTTCTGAGATATCCTTTTTTTTTTTTAACTGTGCATGTGGGCATTTGGAGGTTGTTAAGGAATCCATTATTTTTTCAATGCATATCAGAACAGTCATTTTCCAAGCATATATCTTCACAGAGCTGCCTGCATGCTTTATATTTTTGTTTGTTTTTCATTATCCTGAATTTAAATGGAACTTATTTTATTATTTCTAAGCGTACATTCCAGATATTTTTCCTTGCCTATTCCCCATTTTCCAGTGTTGTTCCCTCAAACTGTAATGTACAGCTTACTCTGTACTGGGGCTGTGGATCATTTCTTTCTCTGTAAAAGCTGTAAAATGGAAGATTTGTTGCTCTGCCATGCAGAGCAATGTGTCTGTCCCAAGGTTTGATTTTTCAAAAACTGCAATTAGAGATGGATCAATAATAGTTACCATTTCTATAACAACTTGCATCTCAGGAACTAAAAGCACTTAAAAACATTACCAGAGCCTGAGAATGCCCTGTAAAGTTTAAGTAATTCTGTGGTATGTTGCTTCTCTCACTTGTTCTGCATAAACACAACACTTCAAAATAAAAGATAACACTGTCACCTCCTCACGCTTTGGATGCAGTACAAGGAGAGAAATAGAAAACACTGCAGTTGTTCTCACTAGTCCATACTAAGAAGGGGACTAGAGAGGCTCATTGGTGGGAGCTATAGGATTAAAGGATGCCAGGTTCAAATGCTGTAGCTGAGGATTTTGAAACACTGACATTATTCAACAGTAGCAGAGTAAGAGAAACGTAGTTGTAGACTCACAAAGTCATCTGTTAGAACAATATTACTTTAGCAAAATCCTTTCATGAAGCCTTCCTCGCTATATTTGTAGTACACCAGAGTAATATCTTTGTTTTTGCCAGGGTCCAGCTCCTTTGGTTTATTCATTTTAGACAAAACTTTAGGTTGTTGGACACTCCTCTTCAGGCTCTTGAGCTCCGACACTCACTTTGGCTTGCTATGTAAGAGCAACAAATTTCGTTAGAATCTTCCAAAGGAGAGCTGATCCACATTTCAGAAAAAAATACAGTCTCATTGAAAAAAATTATAAGTAGTAGGGAAAAAAATAAACGTATACGTCTTGTTTGTTTAGTTTAATTCCTTAACATGAAAAAAGCTCTTGAAATGATGAGAAACTGCATGCAAAGACTTTCCTCTCTCAAACCTTCCCCTTAATAATAATAATTAAAACCAAACCAAAACAAACAAAAAAATCACAAAGACTTTTCTGAGAAGTTGAGTGATTTGGGAGATCCAGATAAAGTCTTTCCTTTTTTCACAGTCAGATTCTTTACCCTGGGTAAATTCACAGATCTGGAAGGCAAAGTGCGTGAAGCGTAGCATTGGTCCCTATACTTGGAAAATGAAAAGAAAGGCATGGCCTTAAGAATGAGACTGACTGTACTTTGAACCAGGTCTTCTGGTGGCAGATTAATTCATTTGTATTCCTTCTGAACACTGTTCTTTGTTGAGCTGAACTTAGTAACTAAGTATGGGAAATCCACACTTCTGCAGCTGAATACTCTTGCTTCACCCAAACATAAACTTTCCACCAACTTTTGTAGCTAAGGTTTCTTTATCAATGGTTTAAGTAACCCTTATGCAGAATTCAATTTTTATTGGATTTACTTGCCTGCTTCCACAGCAATGCTGCAGGGTGTCCCCACACAGATCAGAGAGCAAATCTCCAGTTATTTCCTTAGGGCCCTGTGTTTATCAACTCCCTCATATTCTGCTCCTTCATATGCTTCTCTGAAGAGTGTCCAGTGCCAATGCGGACATTGCTCACATTGCATTATGAATACTGACTGATAGTGTGTCCTTTCTGTATGTGCTCATTTGCCAGACAGCAGGAGCATTCTGGATGAAGTTTGAGCACTTTAATGCAATCATGGCTCTATTTTAGCAAATTAACCAACTGAAGTGGGACTGAGAGACATAGGGATTATTCAGCAAATAACTTTGCCCCCAAACAAGGTCACCTCTTTAAAATACTTCACTGCCCAGGAAAATCCCAGCTTTTGATCACTCTTTGTGCAATAAAATCCAGTTAATGACAAGCCTCTGTTTGCTCATTGTTGCTGTCTATTCCAAATGGCTGACCACTAGCAGTTTCCCTGAGAGTGGATGCCATCTGATATTTCAGCTCACATAAAGAAAGCATCAGCAGAATGCAGGGGAACACAGCACTGAATCGCATTCAGATCACAGCCCATATTTTTCAATATAGTTTGAGAGAGAGCACAAATTGTACAAAAACGTAATTTGTATGATAACCAGCTTTTGTCCAACGGGCTCTTTTTAAGCTCTAAACATATAAAGGATATGCTTATTATTTACAGGTTGTTAAATAAGAGCTTGAACAGCTCCAGTTTGAGTCAGTCTGTCCCTCAAGACAGGAGTGAAATAGAAGGACCTCTCAGATCTTCCTGATGAGGAAATAGAATATGCAGGATTACTTCGTGCTGTGTGATAGCCTAATGTCAGCACTTTCCCTGGTATTATTAAAATATGCTCACAATGCTTCACATTTACAGTCTCAGAAATACTTTCTGACTTTGAATACCTCCAGCTGAACTGTAGGAAAACTTCCCACCTGATAATATCCCTGCAGTTTAGAGTTAAACAGGGCATTTACTATCCTCTTGATATAAATCCTCTTTCTTCCTGTTCATCAGCTAAAGCCTTCTTACAGAGCTATCTTGTTATCTAGGACCACTGCAAATCCTTCAGTCAGGTTTTGGGTCATTCTGTAAGTCCTCCACTTTGCAATGAAATTGTAACCTGTGTCACTCAAATGTGAGTAGCTGTCTCTTGCCTCCCATCACATGCCCAAATAAATATGCTCATGTGTGAGATAGCATGGAGGACTCACAGAACTTCTGAGTTTTTGAAGGCACCAGGATTTATCTGTCTACATTTCAGCACCACACATCAGCCACCACATTACCAGCAGGCCCAGTGCTCATGCCTGGGTTAGGCTGATCTGCGTACTCAAATTCAACTGCAAAAGATCTGACTTAACTCTGAAGAGAAGATGCTTCTCTTGACATCATCATCTAGAGTTCCTAAGTTTGCTTTCAGGTTAGAATCCTCTACACAGCTCTGCATAGCTGTGGTGTCTTCTCAATCCTTTCTGTCACCAGAGGAAATCCTTAGAGATTGAACCATGCACTGTAACTCTCCTATAGTCATTACTTGAAAATTATTGTAATCAACATCCTTAAAATCTTCAAAAACAACACACTACACTTCTACACTCATACTTCAAGTATTTATGAGCAACACTTGATGATTTTTATGTAATTAACAGGAAAAAAAAGCAGACATGGCGAGTAACACTGGAGAGCTTAAAGTCTGTATTTCTCATAGCTCGCGCCCTTATTACTGTACTCCACTCAGTAATAACAGAAAGTTCACCTTTTTAGTATGATGCATTGCTGAACTTCATTGAATCATTATTACTGGCTGTTAGCTAAGCACCACACAGCCAGTCATTCACACCCCCTCTCTTTACCCATCTTAGTGGAATCAGGGATTAGAAAAGAGTACAAGCAAAGAACCTCTTAAGTCAAGATAAAAATATTTGAAAGCACTAAGGAAAAGTGGAAGAAACAAGAAAGAAAACAAAACAAAACAAGTGACACAAAGGCAATTGTTCACCACCCATCTCTGGTTTGGAATAGTTAGTACAAATCATCTGCCCGGTTGTGTTCCCTCCCAAACTCTTGCACATCTCCGTATCTACTCTCTGAGGCAACAGAGTGAGAAACAGGAGGCCTTGATTCTGCACATACACTCTTCAGCAGCAGTTAAAACATTGATGTATTACATGTATTGTTTTGGTCACAAATATAAAACACATAACCATGCAGGCTGCTATTAAGAAAATTAACCCCACCACAACCAGACACATTACTGGTGGTTGTGTCTACAGTCTCTAGGATGTATTTCCTTGACTGGATTTCCATAGCTATGACTTCTATCTGAAAGACAAATGACATCACTCCTTCCATGACTAAGAGGAATGGATGGGAGTACACAGCTGCCTAGATCCTTCCAGAAGTCATGGCACAAGTCCTGGGACAGTAGCCACAGGTCCAGGATCCAATGCCATAAAATCCAGTGCACTGGAGGAACCTAACGCAAACAAACACCCGCAGGTAGAACTCATCAGCTCAATACATGTGAACCAAAATGTTCTCTGACAAAGTGCATTGATAATGATTCCTCCAGACCTGGAAAGGTCTGAATGATCTTTCACTGTGTCTTTTCTTGGTTGAGACAAACTCCTACTTAAAGCAAGCTTTGCCAAATATTCTGGGCTATAAATACATCTACTTTCTATTTAACATAGCATCTGTTTTGAGATGCTCCTAAACTGCAAATGTCAGCACACTTCATTAATGTCAATGTTATGGCTGTTTTCCAGGAAAAAAAATACAAAAACTGTGATAAATATTGTTCCTAACTGGAGGCCCTGCAAGGCCATGGGTGAAAGTGCATGCGGAAACCTGAGCATAATTCCCCACTGAGACTGGGAGATAAACAAGGCAGCAAGGAAAGACAGTGGTGACCTGACTTCTTCAGACATTGTAGAAGAACATACAAGGATGGAAATTTTTGTGTCAGGATGCTAACACATATTCTCACTGTTCTTCACACTAGTTAGACTGGTGATCCATGGAAGATGTTCATCAGCTTATACCCTGATAAGCCTGCAGTAGTTTTAGTTCACTTACGTTTGAGATTGGATAGAGCAATGGTAGCAATGAGTGTCTAATTTTGTTCACTTTTATTATGTTTTCATAGATGACTGTGACTGTTTTTTGTTTGTTTGCTTGTTTGTTGAGGGGAGTAGAAGTTTGGGTGTTTTTTTGAAAATCTGAAATCTGAAATTAGAGATGAAGATGTAGCACTAGTAATAAAACCTGTGCCACCACAGGAACAATGAAATACAGGAGATCGCAAGTTCTAGAAAGACCTGCTGGAGTAACAAATAATAATAGTAATAATAATTATAGTTCAAGATCTTTTGATGATATACGTTTTAAGCAATGGTTTGATTTATCTATCTGCGTGAGTTAATAGTAAAAAATATGTAAGAACATGGCATAATTTTATATTTAAATTATTAAATTTGTGTACGTGTGTTGAAAGAGACAGATCAACGGAGGGATAAAAATATGCCTCAGTTTAATGACCATTTTCAGATGCTCAAAAAATGCCTGGCCTGCCATTGTTTTATCTGCTTGTAGGCATCTTTGGGTTTGGTTTCTCTTCCTCCTTAATAAACAAACAGATTAATGGCAGAAAGGAGAAGGCAATTTTAGTGTTTCTGTTGATAGATAAAGATAATAGTGGGTGACAAGGGAAAAATGAGTGTGATTTCATGAGAACATCTAAACAAACAGAACTCACTAAAGATCAGGCCTTCAAATATCATATGAAGTGCCTGTATATTTTATACATGTGGCTCTTAGGAACATCACTGATTGTTCGTACAGCACAAGGCATGTTTTCTAAAAGCAAGTATCAGGGTAATAAGGGTGTTTGATTTTGCAAAACAAATTGCTAACAAAATTGCCAAATGTACAAGTGGTTTCAGGTGCTGAAAATTATTACAGTGGGATTTGGGGCTTCAAAATGGCAGAGGGATTTAGCCACAGAACTTCCACTAAATTCAATGTTAGGTGATTGGCTAGAGGCTCCATATAACTTTGCAAAATTTTTGTCTTTTTAAATCAAATTCTATTACTAAATAATATTTAGTTTTTCTTGCAGATATTTGATATCAGAAACGAAAAACTTTAGTGCCTAGCCTTCTGTTCAATTACTTTGCTTCTCCCCCACTGCCTTTTCCTATTTATGCTAATAAGTAAAATACTAATACTAGATTTTTAAGAATTATTATGTCCTGAAGAGCCAAAGCAAGGCCTGCTTGAGTTTACCTAGAAAAGCCTTTTTTATTTGAAAACACATGTACAGGCTACTTAATTGTGAAACAGCTACTGAAAGAAGAATACAGCAACTAGGCAGGTAAGGGGCTGAAGTGGTGTATAAACTCTGCCTAGTCCAAATTAGCAATGTGGGCAACAATAGTGTGCTATGTTTCCATCTTCAGTTGCATATATTAACAGCTACACATGCAAAACAAATTCCCCTTTGTGAGGAATGAATTATGTAAATGTAATTTACATCATCATTTTGGACTTGTAAATTTAATCCACTCAAACATGAAAAGGTTTTCGTGCACTGAATATTCCTGTGGTAGTTTAATACGTTTAAAATAAATGTTGAGCAGCTGACAAAAAAACATGTCCTCCATATCACAAAACTGTTTAAAAAACAATAATTTAAATGCCTAATTAATATTTACTACCCAAGGATTAAACTACTAAATAAATTTTCTGTCTAAAATATTCACTGTGCAATCCATACAGGTGGCAGGTATTGATGGGAATAGATGGCAAACAGGCAAGACAAAAGCACATAATAAATGCTGCTATACTGAAAAGTCCTTCTATGAAATAAGAGCAGTTGTTACAAAAGAGAGCTTGGCTTTCAGGTCTTCAGCTTATGAAGTGCATTTTCCACCAGCTCATAAATTTTAAGAGAGTAGAGGTAATATAATCGCCCTCCAAAAAAACTTTTGTTTAAAGGGTATTATGTTTGTAATGCACCATCAAGTGCTTGTTCACCAAAAGAGAAATGCAGGGAGGCTCAATCCCAAACACAATAGTGAGGGTGTTGCATTGTAGCCAGTGGGCTAACCTGTACTTGTGTCTTACTTCAGCCTTTAATTACTATGGCTTTTGAACAAATCTCAGCCTCAGAACTTGTTAAAATCTGCCAGATCAAACTACCTTGACTTTACTTTTGGTTCTAAAATACAAAGTAAGAACTTTTCTTGGGAAAAGCAAGGTAAATCTCCCAAATTAAAATGGTATGCTCACTTATTTCCTTTGCTTTTTAGATTGGAAGAAAGAAGAAAAAACATTTCTATAACCATGAGTATTTTGTGATTTCTGTCTCTGAAGTGCATCTTCATACACCTGTTCTAGGGACTATAACATGATCTTTTTGCCATGGGACAGCCAAATCCTCCTCCGTAGTGGCCTCACCAGAGCGGGGCTGAGTAGACCTGCCAGCAATATTTTGCTTAATTCAGCTCAGGATATTATTAACCTTCTTTATATCCTTCTTTTGCAGCCTTCTTTACAGCAGGGGAACAATCTTGCTGTCCACGGGGATCCCCAGGTCCTTTCCTGCCAGGCTGCTTTCCAGCTGGGTGACCCCCAAAATGTACTGGTGTCTGGGGCTGTCCCTTTACAGGTGTAGGACATTGCACTTCTTGTTGAACTGCATGAGTCCCCTGCTTGGCCACTTCTCCAGCCTGTCCAGGTCCATCTGGATGGCAGCATGACTCTGGCATATACATCAGTCACTCCATCCTAGTTTTGTGTCACCTGCAAACTTGCTGAGTGTGCACTTAGCATCTTCTTCCAGAGTATTAATGAAGATGTTAAACAGGACTGCGTCTGGTATTGACCCATAGGGCACTCTTCTAGTTAGTAGCTTCTAATTAGACTTTGAAGCACTGGCCACCACACTCTAGGCCTAACCATTTAGCCAGTTATCAGCTGACCCCCATGTTTGCCTATGCAGCCTATACATCAAGAATGTGTCTATGAGGATTTTATGGGAAGAGTGTTGAAGGCCTTACTGAAGTCCAGCAAGACAATATTCACTGCACTTCTGTCATCCATCAGTTTGATCTATGCAGCGTAGAAGCTTGTTAAGTTGGTCAAGCATGACTTTCCTTTGGTGAATGTATGTTCACTCCTGCTGATGATTTTCTTATCATTCATGTGCATGGATATGGTTTCCAAGATTAGCTGTTCTATTACCTTCCCAATGACTGAGGTAAGGCTAACTAGCATGTAGTTCCCTGTGTCCTCCTTCTTGCCATTTTTGAAGATAGGAGTAACATTTTTTTTCCCCCAGTCTTCAGGTGCTTTCCCTTTCGCCATGATCAAACAAAGATTATCAAGAGTGGCCTCAAAATGACACCTGCCAGCTCCTGCCTGTGGGTGCACTCCATCAGGGCCTGTGAAGTTTATGTACATCCAGTTCGCTTAAGTATTTCCTGACATGATCCTCTTGCATCAAGAGTACATCTTCCTTGCTCCATTTTTCTTCTCCCTGGTGACCTGGTATTACTTGAGGCTAATCTTGATAGTATGATTGTGTCCAAGGAGGCTTTCAGTACCTCTGTCTTTTCATTGTCCTGCGTACTCACAACTTCTATTTCTTTCAGCAGAGGGCCTACATTTTCCTAACTCTTCCTTTCATCATCAGTGTACTTACCTATGCCTTTCTTGTTGTCTTTGACATCCCTGGTCAGATTCAACTCCACTTGAGCATTAGCTTTCCTAACTTCACTCCTAGATGCTTGGACAATGTCTCTGTATTCCTTGTCTCTTGGTTACTTGTCTTGCTTTCGCTCTCTGTATGCTTCCTTTTTGTGATTGATTTTTAATTACCTGTTTTACTTACCTGTTTTGACAGGTCAAACCGGTAAAACTTACCTAGTCAAACAGGTTTTACTTGCCAGTTTGGCGCTGCAAGTCAAACTATGGGAAAGGAGTGAAGCCAATGTTGCCAAAAGGAAAGAGCTGTCCTACACTGCCAGGATCTTGTTTAGCAACTTGCTGGTCAACCATTAGCATAAAATGGAGAAATGTGATGAATACAATTGCTAATTTTTATATGAATATGTAAGTAGCTACATATATACAAAATATTCACACAAATGTGTATTAATTAAAATTTTATATTGCACATTCAGATAAAGGCAGGTGCATATGATGAGTTCATCTGAAAGTGCAATCATTTATCAGCTCTTCATTTCTCTTCTGTAGAAAGAAAGACAAAAGTTACCTGCAGATGATTATAGTACATTGCAGGAACATCTGTATTTTGTACATAATATGATGTCAGGAGACACAAAGCTGATGTTTCAGTAACTGTAATGAAGGCGAGACATGGCTTACTTTTCCAGATGAACTGACGTTGAACAAGTAAACATGAACAACAAACACAGCCTTATTGTTGTTTAGCTTTCAATGTATACAAATCCAGTCCTGGAGTGTTTCTAATCTGTGAAAAAAATAAAATAAAATTGAATCATAGATCCACAGAATATCCTGAGTTGGAAGGGACCCACAAGATTCACTGAGTCCAACACAAGGCTCCACACAACACCACCCAAAAATCAGATTACATAACTGAGGGCATTGTCCAAACATTCCTTGAACTCCAGCAACTTAGGGCCACGATCACAGCCCTGGGGAGACTGTTCCATGCCCACTGCTCTCTCAGTGAAGAACCTTTCTGAAATCCAGCATTATCCCAGTAAACCATCTTAATCCACTCCTTCTCTATGGCACGAAAGACCTAGAAAATTTTGTAGGCACAACAGTGAGTGTAATAATACCACTTCAGTGTGCCCATTAAGAAGAACCTTTTCCAGCCAAGTTGAGATAATTGAGAAAAGAGGCCATGCAGGGGAGGTCCAGGATGGATATTAGGAAAAATTTATTCTCTGAAAAAGTAGTCAGGCACTGGTATGGGCTGCCTAGGAATGCTGCCGAGTCACCATCCTTGTAGGTGTTCAAGAAACATTTAAATGTGGTGCTAAGGAACATGGTTTAGTGGGGAAATAATTGTTGTAGCTGGGTGGTTGGACTACATGATCGTAGAGGTCTTTTCCAGCATTGGTGATTCTATGATTCTGTGATCCTTGAGCCTCTTCAGGTAAAGAGGGCTGCTAGACTTCTCCATCCCTACCTCTACCCACAGGATATGCCTATGATATTCTCTTCAAACAGATCAGCCTATGCATAGAGACTCCTGGGTCTGCCCAACACTGTGCAGAAAGGATTCCTCTAAAGGAAGTAAAGCAAACAAATGTCTTCAGAAACTCAAAGCTGTAACACTGAACTGCAGCACTAACAGTTTTGACATTGACTGTTCCCAGTTACTTTTTTGTATTACAAATTGCTTTGGAAGGTGAATATTACAATCATTAAATAAGGTCTTTAAATGCAGGATTTGTAATTTAATTAGAACATTCTCTTTTTATTACCATTAGTGTGTCTGCTTGAATTAAAATGTCTGCCTTGTCTTTTATGTAACATGCAAATTATTCTTGAAATGTAATAAGAATTACATCTTACTCTTACAAATTCAAACACAGGATAGCCAACTGGTTTTGTTTTCTTTTTTTTTTAGTTAACAAGTATGTGTGTTCCATCTAAGGGATATGAAAATTTGAATGTCAACACAGTGATTTTCCACCAGGTATCATAATTAGAAGTAAATTAGTTTTATCTTAAGAAAAAAAGCCTCATGTTTATTGCTGGCAATATTTAGCGGCTTCATCTTAATTCATTGCAACAGCGATAGAAGATATTTTTCCTCTGCTTCAGAACACGTCTTTGTACTTCAATGTTAGAATGTTGATTTAAAAAAAAATAGGGATGGTTCTGTTATATTACTAATCATTCACATACCAGGGAAGACTTGATAACAGCAGGAAGGAAAGAATGCATAATGCACTTAAGTAATTTTAATATCATTCCTAGAACTTTAAAATTATAATACAGAAATAGAGGAATACTAACTCTGGCAGTTATCTGAGCCTGTTTCCAGTAGCTATTTCTTTTGCATGTCACAGACACAGCCTCACTCCCAGCTGGCTGGCATCAGAGAAAGGAGAGACATGAATTTGGGTGGCCCTTTCAGCACGGCGTGGCTGAGGCTCTGTGATCAGGAAGCCTTCTCATCTTTCCTGCAGAACAACTCTATGCAGTTATCTGCATGTAGGTAGGATTGAAATGTCCCCCCTCCAGAGCCCTGCACACTATGCCTGATAATGCAGAGTGGCACAGGCAAAATTCCCAAGACTGTATGGAGCTCTTCTTACACCTAGCCATGGCCTGGGGGACTCACTGCCTGGATGGTTTGCTGTCCCTCCTCCTGAAATTGTTCAGCTGAAATTAGGGGAAGAATCATGATTCCTTCAAGCAAAACATGCTCTCTATTCATTAGTAGAAGTACAGATAAATTGTCTACTGAAATAAGTATGCTTTAGAAATCCCTAAGAAACAAGCTGTATTGAAGGGAAATCATCTCACTTCTTCTCGCATCCCTCCCCCTCAAAATTTAAACATTTAAGTTTGTTTAGAGCTCTAAGGTTCTAAGGAGAACGGTGACCCCAGGAAACAAAAAATTCACCACTTCTCTCCACTGTTATCAGAAGAGTTTTCCCAGAATAAACTATTTTATTTACAGTAAATACACTGTTCTTGAAATGTGTCTGGCCAGATTGCCAGACTTCTGCAGGGAAGAGTTTATGCTTGTGCTACTAGCTTTTTTTTTGTTCTTGTATTAATCCTGATCATGAAACCATTGCAGGAGTTGCATTCCAGGAGTCAGAGGTCCCCGCCAGCTCACCTGAGCAGCCGTGGGCTGTGCTATGCTGCAGGTACAGTGTTGCCTTTGTCAATGGTTTACGGGCATTCGGCCCGGTTCCGTGACGAATGGGACGGGGGACCCACAGACCCAAGCCCCAGGAAAGGGAAAAGGGAAAAAAGGTAAGGAGATGGGCCTGAGAGCAAAGAACAGCGGCAACAATCTGAGGAGAAACAAACTCACTTACTAAATAAAATATCGGAATGCAAAACAACACACTATAATACAATATAATTACAATTTAAGCTGATAAATCCAATACAGCAAGAGAGAATGTCCAAAATCAAGGTAGGCCTTACTCTACTACTGACAGTAAGATGGCTGGGGAGTGAGGTGCTGCCAGGACAAGAGACGGGCGGGAAGAGAAGGGACAATGTCTCGTGATCTGCAAGTTTTATCTTTTCCCTCTGGCCGGAAATGGTAACAGAGGAGCAAAGTGCTGTGGGGAATGTAGTAGTCCTTCTCTTCTGAGAAGCAGGTACATCCACTACATGATGTTATGATGTGGAATACCAATAACCAAAAATCATAAAACCATGACAGCCTTCCAAACTGTGCTGTACCACACAGCAGAGCAGACCACCACTCTGCCAGAATAGCCTGCAGCCTGCTCCCACGTGGTACAAGCACCTGCATGGTTTTGGCGTTATATAACTGTGCACAGAGAGCTCCTATCTAACATCTTTTAGATGTTCTCAGAGCTGTTTTGTGTAAGGAAGACATACGCCACCTTAAGGAATTAAAAAGGGAGAGTTTCTCTGCATGGACAGGATCTGCTTCTATGCAGTGTACTGTGGGAAAATCCATTAGGGCTCTCTGTGTTGCCACATGAACATAGCATTTGAGGACATGTAATATCTATATTTCCCTCCTCATTCTAACTTACTAAACAGTTATCAAACAATACTTTTGTTGTTGAGCCATTTGTGTCGAGTTCCAGAGAGAGCCCAGCATCAGCTTGCTCACTCTCTCATCCTCCTCCAGCCCTGGTGCAGAACAACTCTTAGCTTAGATAGCTGATGACAACTCTGGCAGTGATGGTTTGTTACCTCTAAAAAGTTCAATTGTTATGAAGAAACCACTTTAGTCTTTGCCATTAGACAGCCACCCACAGCCTAGGCTCCGGATAGCTTGGCCAAGTCCATCTCACTTACATGGAGGTGAGCAGTTCTGCATCCTATCACCAGATGGCTGATCTATCCACTTTTCCCATGCATAAACACTTGTGAGTGTAACAAACTGCCTTGGTAACAAAGCCTCCAAATGTGTCATATCCTCACTTTATATCATAGGTTGATGACAAAAGTGGAAAAAACTAGCTCAGACAGGAATGTCCCATTTTTTCTGCATGCATCTGTATTTGGTGGCAGTCTTTGACTTGGTAAATCAGTACCCTTCCAAAAGTATTCATTTGCACATTTTCATGTTAGCACCTTGCTCAAATGCTGTGTATCATAAATACTGAAGAGAGCACAGCTTTCAGGAAAAAAGGGACTGAATGGAATATTGTCTCCTGTATTAACATGGATTTTCTTACTTTCCTAGCTTTCAACTAGGTTATCTTTACTTTTGATGATGTCAGAGAAAGGATCAACAAGCTCCACAGTCAATTCTGGTTCAGTTAGTTCATGTGGGTAGATATGGACTTTTTTTCTGAACTGCTGTTTGTTGGCCTGAAATGTAATTGTATTAACAACGTTCTCTTCAGAAGTTTTGTATTTGCATAGGCAAGAAACAATGAAGAATTTCCTCCCAAAAAGGTTGTTAGTAAAGTTATCCTAGAATTTCCTGTATGAGGTACTATTTTGAAGGTACTAAGCAGGAAGTAGAGTTCCTTTCAGAAGAGCCTTTCAGGTTCTTCTCCAGTTGGCACCATTTGGTCATGATAATAGGCAAGAGGGCAGTCCAAGACAAAGCTAAAGTAGGGATTATATCTTCCAAGAAGTGGAAAATTGCTGTAAGGCACGTACATTACATCAGTCCCTCAGGCCCACATCAAACCAGCACACTAATGATGCAACAGTGTTTGCTGCAGCACCTTCAAAATCTGATAAACATTTTTCTTCATAATCCATGTTGACTACTCCCAAACATTTTCTTCTCCTTTGTACACTTAGAAATGATTTCCAGGATTAGTTCTTCCATAGCCTTTCTAGGGATTGCAGTGAGGATCACTGTCCCATATAACCTCAGACAGCCTTCCTGCCCTTTCTGAGAACAGGAATGACATTTGCTCTCTTCCAGTACTCAGGAACACCTCCCTCTTGCCACAACCTTTGGGCAACCTGATCTAGCATGTTGCAGCCCTGCCCATGGCAGGGGGTTGAACTAGATGATCCTTAAAGTCCCTTCCAGCCCAAGCCATTCCATGTCTCTATGAAGAGGGCCCTCACCATGACATCATCTATCTCTCTCAGAAATTGTGGGTGTTTCACATGAAGCTCCATTGACCTGTGTGTGTCCAACTTGTTCAAATATTCTCTCACTTTATCTTCTTGCACCAAGGGTTTATCTTCCTTGCTCCAGACTTTCTTACAAGTCTCAGCAGCCTGGGGTCCTTGGAGACCAGTCCTACCAGTGAAATTGGTTAAAAAAATAGCAGTTCACCAAGCTAGATATTCAGAAGGGCTAAATACCATGTTGTACATTTTAAATCTATAAATGTAGTTCTCCATTTTTTTCAAATCTTTAGGTCAATAAATTCTAGTCCTTAGATTTGTGTTGGCAACAAACTCTTTCTAGTACACAAGTGTTTATAAGCAAGTTGATATTTAAGTATCTAATTTTCCAGGGTCCTGGTGTCCATTTTCATGATCTAGTCTGTTTGTTTTTCTTTAATTTTTTTTTTACAAGCTCAGTCTATATTGCTTTTATCTTACCATTCTTTATACTTTTCAAATTTTAAAGATCAGGGTATTAAATGTACTTCTAGGTTTGTGCAACATTTAGATCTTTGTAAAGTCACCATTTACCAGTAAAACACAGCCATAAATAAATAAATACTATCTTTCTTCATAATTCTGTATTAAATAAAAGCACAAGTAATAGAAAGATAGGTTGAGCATTATGCTCCTCTTAGGAGAGGAGAACTGATGTTAAAATGCTAGCCAGGTCACAATGACATTAAAAATTAGAATCATGGGAATACAATATTCAGGTATCTCTGTTTAAACTGATATTTGCTGATATAACTTGCTTTTTTCATATGTTTGTAACTACCGGTTTACACTTTATTATGCAGGCATTAGCTACAAGCTGTCACACTGAACTGATGTTATTGACTTTGGAAATGTTATTTTCTGATAGTCAAAAAAACAAAAATCTTTTTTAGAGAAGCCTACATTTAACAGAATAATATCCTCATTATCTAACAGTTAAATGATATTATATCTAAATAGCCTCTGCACTTCTATGACCACAGATATGCATAAAGACAACCACAGTAAAATCTGCTATCGCATAAGGTTATTACTCATTCTCACCTCCTGCTTTCAAGATTCTTTGCCAAATCTCTGGGGTCAGTCTTCATCCCTGAGATGAGCAAGAGTTAGGAAGCATTGCTTCCTTAAGAGATTTCCCTTCCAAGGGTGGGGAAACAGTGTTTCCTATCTCCTGTCTTGATGTTCTTTGTTTAATAGGGTTAGCATTTGCAGCTTGCTTTGAGTTCATGGACATTTGTGTGTTCCTGGGACCTCCGAAATGCACGCTAACTCTTAGTTTCCTCTGGGGATGTGGAAGTGGGGGGAGGAGGAAAAAAAGTACTTAATCACACTTCACACAGCTTAATTTAAAGCCAATGACCATATCGAGTCAATTATTTTAATAGCAGGACTGAAAAAAAATGCCAGTTTAGAAAATAGCATCACATTACTAAAATGATCTAGAACTTTTTCAAGTCACAATGGCAGTAGCTAGCACAAATTATTTATTTTCTGTATTTAATCTATTATCGGACAAGAATATAGCTGTGTTTTCTCACACAGGTAGACATAGCTTTGAAAAAGAGTTTTGTTTCTCTTTGGGGAAATAAATAAATCACATTTACTCAGTCATGACCAACCTCTGTGTATAAGAACAAGACAAACCCACTTTCAGGGCTTACGCATCACCTTTAATAAACAGCTATTTATAAGGCTCCTGCTCCCACCACAAGGATAGACAGGTTGTGTCAGAGCTACATTACACTGTTCTGCTCAGCAAAACAAACATCAGTGCAACATGTTCCTATTTTCATTGAAGTCAATATTACTTTGTCAGAAACTGAAGTGACAGCATTATTTTGCCCCTAGTAAACAGAACTGCTCAAAATTAGGAAGAAATCTAATCCTGGAAGAGAATCAAAAACGCCAAACATCATGACCTAATCTTCAATTACTTTATCAGCTATATAATATAACATATAGGGTTTTCTCTGCCCTTTCTAGAAAGTTATACTAATAAATAACCCCCCTTAAACAAATACAGCTAAGACGTACTCCAAGACTGACTGGATCTAGTTATAGAAAGAGCATGCTGTATAACATATGCATGAGGAGGTGCTGTCTGAATCTTAACAGTAATTTGAAACTGTCTGGTTCACTTGGATGTGTGTATTTTTTAAATGTCATTGGCAAAAGAAACTTCATTAAATGTAGTGCTATAGTAAACAGGAAGCTCCTGTGAACGGATCCATAGTATAAGAGCAGATGGCACAGGTTAAATCTATTTATTAGCAGTCATTTGGCAGGGAGATTGAAAAAATAGAAAGAAAAGAGACAAACGTGACAGGTGTAGCATGACACTTGATATAATAGTTTCACGCTTAAAGCCAAAATATGCTTCACCCTCTCATCTTTCTTACGTAAACTCTCCTCAGTGTTCAGCCAGAAATCTTTAAAATGGACTGATTTTTTTTCAAATCTGCAAAACTTGTAATCTGCAACAACATAGCTGTGCAGCTGTTTCTCCGTGAAGAACATGAATGTTATTATTCTTTTGATGGAAAATCAAGGATAGGAAGTCATACAAAGTCATCAAACAGTGATGGAGATCTACTTTGCTATGGGAAATTCATTCACCTAAAACAAACAAAGTAAGATGAGTAGCTTAACTGCCTGCCAAACATGTTCAAATAAAACTCCCTCCCCTCTTTTTTATGGTACCGCTGCACTGTATTTCTTTAAGAATCAGAATGCTGTTGTTTGTAGACATTATTTTTGTTCTCTCCACAAAGCTCCTGAAGGGATTCAAAATACGTATTTTTAGTATTGTAACTTTGTTTTCACCCTTAAAAACCTAATGGGCAGCGCAGTGGTGTGTGTGTTCAGAAGATACTGACGCTATTTTTATCCCCTTTGAGCTCATTAAAATGGCAATGCATTATGGGTTTTTTTTTGTTTTTTTAAGGGGATAAGGCTGCTAACTGGTGCTAATAGTATGATAATCATTTTTTTATATATTATTTTTTTCCATCATCTTTCAAATATTTGAGTTCATGGGAAAAGTGTAGCTTTGGTGACTATTAAATCAATCTTGCCTTGTATACTTTCATAAGTGTGAAATTAATTCCGAGTGATACTGATTATAGCAACCATATCCTGGCCTTGGTCAAACCTAATTACTATTTCATGTGGTGCGGCACTCCACTGTTGTTTATTAAGGCCAGAGTTAATGTGGCTTCTTTTTTGCTCAGCAGCCTTTGCAGGCAGCTCCCTGTTAATGAATAGGAAGAGCTGAAAAAAACCTACACAGAGTCTCAAATGACCTCTTTTCCATTTTAAAAAGATATGTGGATTGATAAACACACTAGGATGTGTTAGTACCCATTAATCAATTTTACAATTAATGAACACCTGGCACGGGGAAAATGAGATGGGTGTTTGCTTTCCATCAGCATTAATGTTGATGTCCAGCAGTAACCAGAAATCACAGTGATTTCACCCTTTTAGAGGAGACGAAAGTACAAAACAAAAAATAATTTTACTTAATATATATAGATTAAAATGATAACTTTAAAGGTTATGGACTACGTGCCTTTTCTTAAATATCACTTCTATGAGGCTTCTCATAGAGTTGAAATAAGACTAACAAGGATTGTGAAAGGTCAATTATTTCATGTCTGCAAAATAAGAAGGAGATAGGTCAAGAAGGGGTAACACTGCAGTTTAGCATAGCCAGACAAAGATCATTTTGTTTTGTCTAGCTGATACTATCCAATAGAGCTGAATCAACTTGATGTTCAGATAGAATTTTTTTTTAAGTATTCTTTAAATTGCAGATATGAAAGCTTGGTAATGTTTGATCAACTACTGTTAAATGTAGATCCATCTGATTTTGTCTCTAGGTGTATCACTTTCCATTTTAATATGTAGTATAGAAACTTTAAACAAACACATGAATACGTCAGGCTTGGCAATCAGCAACCTCTTATCAAAAAGATACATTGATTAAAATTAAGGGGAACGAAATGTTTGTTGAAAGCATACATTTGAACCTCTGGAAATCGCAACTAAGACTTCAAGTACAACGAACAGAACAAATGAAAACATGAATTTTAGATTTGATTGTTCTTCACGGCATACAGGAGGGTTTATGCACAAAGGAGTGGATTGTTTTTCTTTAATGTGTGCAGGTGTCTATTTTTCTGAGCAATGAATGAATTTCGTTACTGTTTATTTTAAAAACAACATGACCTTCAGATTCCAATAAATTAATATATTTATCAAGAAGCATTGTTCTTTTGATCGGTGTATCTCTCAGAGTAACCCAGAATGTTTTTCCAGAGTGAAAGGGCAAAAAAGTGAGGAGAAAAAAAAAACAGGGCTTATTGAAGAACAGCAGTGAAATAAAAAGAAAGAAGTATTAAGGATATATCTCTTAGTTGCAAGACCCATGTACTCAACATCAGTCTGGACAAAACATAAACTGTCCGGTGTGTTAGGAGAGTAGGAATAGAAAACCATAGCACACTGAGCCACAAAATATTTGGTGTAATAAACACCTCTTAAAATGATATAGTGAGAACGTAGGTTGGAGATTTTCATTGCAACGTGCAGACTTCATCACACATGAGGATATTTCAGCTGATTTCTATATGCTGCCGTTCTGATGCTGGACTGAGATTTGTTACTCTGAGTTTGTGGTTAAAGAACACTGGTCACTAAAAGTGCAACAATTCACTGGAGGTATTGGTGCTATTCCAGCTCATAAAATGTACCAGTTCAACAACATAGCCCTGCATTTACACACCATCTCATATTCTCTTTTCCTGCTCCTGCCTCTCACTCTACCCCATCTATAGGATCCACAGGATTCACAGATCTATGCAGCCAGGCACGGCAGTGTGGGAAGGAAGAACAGAAATTCATGTCAGTGCCTCTGGCTGAACATAGAATCATAGGATCATTGGATCATAGGATATCCCAAATTGGAAGTGACACATAAGGATCACTAAGTCCAATTCCTGGATCCACAGAGGATCACCCAAAAATCACACCAGATGTCTGAGAGCTTTGTCCAGACACTTCTTGAACTTCATGAGCCCCTGGGGGGTCTATTCCAATGCCTGACCACTCTCTCAGTGAAGAATGTTTTCCTGGTATCCAGCCTGAACTTCACTAGTCACAGCTCAATGCCATTCCTTTGGATTCCATCACTGGTCACCAGAGAGCAGAGATCAGCACTTCCTTTCCACACCCCTCATGAGGAGGTCACACTGAGATCCTCTCTTACATCTGTTCTCTGGACTGAACAAACCAGGGAACCTCAGTCACTCCTCACATATATTCCCCTCTAGATCCTTCACTATCTTCGCAGATCTCCTCTGGCCACTCTCTCATAGTTTTATATCCTTCTCATATTGTGGCACCCAGTGCTGCACTCCGTGCTGGAGGTGAGTCTGCACAGCACAGAGCAGAGCAGACACCCGTTCCCCTCGCCCTCTGGCATTGCTGGGCCTTGTGCACCCCATGTATGGTTGGCCCTTTGGGCTGCCAGGGCACACTGCTGGCTCATGTTCAACTTGCTGTTGACCAAAACCTCTAGATCCGTTTCAGCATGCCTGCTGTCCAGCCTCTCATCCTCCAGTCTGTCCATATATCCAGGATTGCCCCTTCCCAGTTGCAGAACTGGGAACTTGCTCTTGTTAAACTTCAGGTGATTGGTGATTGCCCAGTTCTGTAGTTTGTCTAGATCTCTCTGCAAGACCTCTCCACCCTCAATGGAGTCAGCAGCTCCTCCTGGTTACAAATGTAAGCAAACTTGCTCAAAACACCTTCTAGTCCTACATCCAAGTCATTTGTGAAAACTAAAGAGAACGGGCCCAAAAATGGAGCCCTGGGGAACCCTGCTAGTGGCTGTACGCCAGCCTAATGTAACCCCATTTACTATAGCCCTTTGAGCCCGACCCATCAGCCAAATGCTCACCCAGCACAGAACAGACTGCAGGAGCTTGCAACTTAGAATAAGCAAGTCTTCCTATTTTTCATCAGACAAAGTGGTTTTCATATTAGGCTTTGATACTGTCTTTTAAAGAGACAGTAGCAATAGCTGCTGTTATTAGATGTACATTTGTTTGACATGCATGGCTGTTTTGTCTGTTGTTTTAAAGCTAGGACAAAATAACAAATACAAATATGTCAAGTTTTATTATCCATGAAAGTCACAGCTTCTAATGATAACTCAAACACATATGCACTGGCATTTTATGGCTTTGATATCAGTGCCTGTTCCCAAGATAGTAACTTTATAATAAACCTATTTTATTAAAATCTGTTCAGTTATTCAGCTGGACTTAACATATGTTTAACAATACTTCCGTGTTTAAATGGTACTAAAGGTCTTGTCTACTGACAGTGTCTGCCTGAAATTAGTTTTTGGGCACATACTGTCCCAGCAGTTTTTGCAGATGCTTTTGTCAGTGGAAGAAGCGCATTGCTGCATCTTAAAGCGGCATTAGAACAAGGGACCACAAAGAACACACCAAGAGGCTGCGTTTGCCTTTATGGAAAGCAAAACAAGACTAGCAAAAAATTAGTTCTGCAAAGTACCTTTTCAGGATACAGACATTAAAAATAAACGTATTCTCTAGATATCTGGAAACTTATGGTAAGAAATTTGCTGTAGACTGACATACAAAGTTGCAGTGACTGTTCCCTTAAACTTAAACATGCTTGCTGGGTGCTAATATTCTCCTATTCATCTAAGGACAGCCAGATAAAGATGGTTGCTTTGGATTATATCAATCAATAAGAATAAAGTCCTAGATGTGGCTCAGTGAACCATATTTTGCCGTTGGATAAATCAGAGTGATTCTCCGAAGGCTCCCAGAGGCAACATACCTGTGCAAGTCAGTAGACATTCATTTAGTGCAAGTTCTGATGACCATCCAAGTGTTGGGAGGCAGACAGGAACATCTTTTTTCCAATCTCTGTAAATACTACTGTCTTCTAACTGCTCTTCAAAACTGCTAGATTTGCTTGCAGTCATCTCTTATGCATACGACATTATTTTTTCGGCATTGAGGTCAAGACTGGGTGTGTAGCCACTAGAACCATACAAAAACAAAATGGGAAGCTGCAGACTGAGGGTTAGTGCATCTGTTTGCTGAAGTATTGCTTAAAAATGACATCTCAATGATCACATTTTCCAAATTTGTGCCTTTCCAATGTTGACCTGGAACAGCTACTACAAAAAATCATACACATGAGACTGAACATTTCCAAAATGTGAATGTGTGGCTTTTCAGAATTCTTGAAAATATTTCACTAAAGCTGAAGTAAACAGAGCAAATTACAGCAGCAGAGCACATTAACATATATTCCAAAATAAGTTTTCTGGGTTTTGGCAATACAAGAAGTAATTTTTCATCTTTTTAAATCAGTTTCAGAATTCATTTTGAAAGTCCATCACTATTTAGAATTTGTTAACCTTATCTTGAATATTACCATATTAATGTGCACAAGTATGAACTGCTTGCTAAACAATATGCCAATGTTTTGCAAAGAGTTTTAATCTTCTAGAATCATCTAAATGGACAGAAGTTCTATGTAAAGATAACATCACATGCTATAATTTTTAAAAAATTGCTGGAGGATTAAGGCTTTAGATGATCTTCACTTAATTATATTTGGCATTAGTTCAAGAGCAGTTGTCACCTTCTCTATTAGCAGTGACTATACATAACAGCAAGAGATATGGACTCAGAGAAGAGTGTACTAGCTTCCCTTTTGTTTGATTTAGTGAAAAGTTATCAGCACTGGAAGATAAGCACCAGCATCTAAACCAGTGTAGATGCATATAGAGTAAGTCAGCTGGGAGTTCAGTGGCTATTAAGAACTGCCTAAGCAGAGAAGAAATTGACTGAAACAGGGCTGAATCTGGCAGCAGAAAGGAGCAGCTTGTTACACAGCACTGTTTTTAAGAAAATGACAGAGAGAAGTGTTTGAGATAGACTTGTGTCAGAAGGTAATCAGAAATCATACAAGCCACTTGTAAAATAAACACCTGGTAGTGTGCTGGGTGCTTTTATGTGGGAGATTCAGACCAAAAAACTAGAGTTTCATTCAGAGCAATGGTGAATTTAAGAGGTCCTAGAAAAAGATGGCTCTTAGCAATAATGCTTACAGATTGCCTGGCTATTCTTCTAAGGTGAGAGAGAGAGACAGAGAAGGAGGGAAGGAGGGGGGGAGAGAGGGACCGAGAGGAAGGAAGGACCAACAGAGTGACTGAGGAAGTTCTCTTGTTCATCTGTGGCTCAGGGATGCAGGTTCTGTGGAGAGGTAAAGGAAAGCCAAAGCTGTTTTTCCATTTCAACATCAGGCAAGACTGGCGTATTTGAATGTTGCTTTCCTAGGGTCAAGATAGGCAGAGCAGTGGCAGAGAAAAACTGAGACAGGGTCATTTCCCTCTCACGTACTCAAATGATTTACTTACATGCATTTAAGTGGTTCATGTGATGGCACTGCTGCGCTGTTCAGCTGCTGCTGGTTAAAAGGAGAGGGCAAGATAGTGCCCAGGAGAACAACAGACTTGAACTCTTAACTGCACTGAGCACCAGCAAAGCTGATAAAACCACTGAGCACACATGAGAGCTCTGGTTGCTAAGGTGTGCTACAACTGGCCATTGTGCAAGACCTCAAAGCAAGCAGGTGAGGCAGATGGTTTGTGCAGGAAAGCAACGTGTGCCCAATACAATAAACGTGGGAGTGGGGCACTTGCTGGAGAGAGGCAGGGCTGTTTCTGCCCAGGGCTGTACTGAGATCTGTGCCTCATTCTCCTGGAGCTGGCTCTCCTACTGGTGCAGAGGCTCCTAGCTAACATGGCCCTCGTCCACTTTGGTAGAAAGTCAGGGCCACCAGGTAAATTCTGCATCAGTCGTTGGAGTGTCTGGGTCACCAACTATGGTGATTTCACAGTGTGGTGAGAATACTGCAAAGCCAAGGCCTGTATCAGGCAAGTAGATTTTGAAGATTCTGCTGATGAAGTTGCATGAGAATGAAACAGCAGGAAACCCAGTGTAAGTTTCTTTTACTGACAAAAGCAAAGCAGAGACTGGACTCTTCTGCCAACATTCTCATCAATAGATGATTATGGCATACCTATTTTACAGTGGTTCTCAAGGCAGCTGTTTCCATTTAGAGAACTTCATACTCCTGAAAAGTTACTACTTTTCCACCTTCAATTAGCATTGCTTGCATTCTTTTGATAGGCTCTTTCGTTCCTATTTTCTTTTTATCCTTACATTATACTGTAAGATTTATTTTCTTCTGAGTAACAATGCTCTTTACCCTTTTAGAACTTCTTATGAGTTGTCACCAACCCTGTCATGCTTTGCTTCCATCTCAGGTGTGTCTTTCAGGATGCATCCTGTTCTAAAACAAGTCCTAGATTCCCAATACTTTATACAAATGTACTTCCTATTCCATTATTCTTTTCAAGTTCTTCTTTTAATGAGGCTAGAAAGAATGTCATTCTATTTACTACTAGGCCCACCCACTTTCACCAAAACAAGCTCCGGATACTCCACTCAAGGAGATAGTCAGAGCCCTAAATTATCTTTCCCACATAACACTGCATTGATCCGCACTCAGCCAGGTTAGATACATAAAACAAGTATAAATACATGTTAGCATATCTGTCTGTCTGAGTCACAGACATTTAAAATAAAATGCAAGTTCAGTTATACAACAGTTACAGTGCCACAAATAAGACATTTGATTTCCAACAGTTTCTTTTCAATCTGATGCTAACATGAAGACAATAGAATTTTATAACTGTGTTAGAGGAAAACCTCAATGCTTACTGTAGGCATTTTCTCAACCTTAAGGTATATTACTAGTCCTAGAGTACCAATTAAAGAAATGAACATAAATTCAGATATTCTTTTAATGGAAGAAAAATCTGAAATGTAGAGTATCATCAGATTAATGACACAACTGGGAGCAGAACAAAGATATTTCAGTTTTCAGTCCCAGTTCTTATCCGCTTATTGAGGTTATAAGATTGTGAAACAAAACATGGTTGCTGTCTACTATAGCATCCCTGTCCCACCTACTTGAACAGGCAAAAAAAAAAAAAATTAGAAAGGAGAATTTATTCACCTCTAATTTGAATGATAAAAAATTATCTAATATTATTTACCATTTACAGATGATGTTGTATTATTTACCACTAAGTTAGTTACTTGCTTGGGGATGTGACATATTTGCAGTAGAAAATCCATCCATACAAAGTTTAGAAAAATCCCAAGACTTACAAAGCATTGTTGTGACTGCCAATGATGTGTCTTTGCATTTAAGAAATACTTTTGTCAGGAAAAGAAATTTTAGTCACTATATAGGAATAGATAGGACTACATAGAGCAGTTGCACTGGAAGATAATTCAGAATCTGCATTCTAGTAAACAGACTGGGTGGAGGTAAATTGGGATGGGGTAGTTCAATGCCATTTTCTTTAAAATGTATTTTTCTGAAACAGCATATAGGAAGTAACATTTCTTCGTCCGGTTACTTCCCTTGCCTATCATACAGAATAAAACAATGAAGAATAGTCTTATTAAAGTGTGTGCTACAATTTAAAGCTAGCTCAATTCAGAAAACATTTGTTTCTTCTTGCATATAACATTGTGATTAATCTCCTTGCAATTCTTTCTTGTTTGTTTCAGTGTTGCCATAGCAATTCCTGTCTTTCAAGTACCAAGTAAATTGTTGAAAAGTATATCTTTTCTTGATCGTGTAAACAGCATGCTTCTATAGAAGGAAATACTTTAATATTATGTGCACTAACATTTCATCTATTGTAACCCCCCCTTTTCAACAGAAGTATATCCATTAAGGTCCTAGTTTTATTAATTCTTTTCTAATCACAACATCAAAAGATTTTCTTCTCACAAGGACATTCAAAAGACATGCTTCTCAAAAAGGGCTTGGTAATCAAATTATAAGTGTTAATATATTTCCTTTTTCGTAACAATTCTGTTGTACCCTTGTGCAAGAGGAGCACTTAACAACAAAAAGTCTGCTACACACATGCCAGAATTCCATTCCAGTATCTCTCTGTAAATTGAATTGCTTTCAGGCATCTGAAACCCACAAAAAAAAACAGAAATGCCTTAGAAGATACAAAGTTTACAAATAGTTTGGCTTTTTCTTGCTTGTAAAAGCAACGTCTTGTCAGAACTGCAAATAAATGTAAAGGGAAAAGGAACAGGGATATTGCACAGGTTGATGTTGGTCTGCTGGGGAAGAAGGGGGTGGTGAGGTTGTAGGTTTTTGAGAGCATGAGGTAATCTGTGTTGGAAAGCACAAGATCCCCAGTTCAGAGCAGGGCTGGTTTTGACATCATACAAAACTACTCAGGCTTTTATCCAGTCAGGACTTGAAAATATTCAATGATGAAGATAGATCAGTCTCTTCAGGTCTCTTCTCCACTGCTTGGTTCTCCTTATGGAGAAACTGTTTCTCATTATACCCAGTCTGAACCTCCCATTTCAATTTATGCTTGCTACTGCTGTCCCTCCTGCATGGAGTACTGTAAGGAACTTACAGTATTCATAGAATCATATTCATAGTATATCATAGAACCATAGAATCATAGAATTAGCTAGGTTGGAAAAGACCTACAAGATCATCCAGTCCAATCATCCACCTACCACCAAGAACCCCACTAAACCATGTCTCTCAACGCTATATCTAAATGTTTCTTGAACACCTCCAGGGACGGTGACTCAACCACCTCCCTGGGCAGCCCATTCCAGCGCCTGACCACTCTTTCAGAAAAGTAGTATTTCCTAATGTCCAGCCTAAATCTCCCCTGGCGCAACTTGAGGCCATTCCCCCTTGTCCTGTCACTAGTTACAAGAGAGAAGAGGCTGACCCCCAGCTCACTACAAGCTCCCTTCAGGTAGTTATAGAGAGCGATAAGGTCTCCCTTGAGCCTCCTCTTGTCCAGACTGAACAATCCCAGCTCCCTCAGCCGCTCCTCATAAGGCCTGTGCTCCAGACCCCTCACCAGCTTCGTCGCCCTCCTCTGAGCACGCTCCAGGGCCTCAATGTCTTTCTTACAGTGAGGGGCCCAAAACTGGACACAGTTTTGCACAGAGGTGCAGCCTCACCAGGGCTGAGTACAGAGGGACATTGACTTCCCTACTCCTACTGGCAACACTCTTTCTGATACAAGCCAGGATGCCATTGGCCTTCTTGGCCACCTGCACACACTGCTGGCTCATGCTCAGCCAAGCATCGACAAATACCCCCAGGTCCGTTTCCTCCACACAACCTTCTAGCCACTCTGCCCCAAGCCCGTAGTGTTGCCTGGGGTTGTTGTGGCCAAAGTGCAGGACCCGGCACTTGGTCTTGTTGAACCTCATCCCATTGGCTTCAGCCCAGAGATCCAGCCTGTCCAGATCTCTCTGAAGGGCCTCTCTACCCCCAGGCAGATCGACACTTCCTGCCACCTTGGTGTCGTCTGCAAACTTACTGAGGGTGCTCTCAATGCCCTCATCCAGGTCATCAATAAAGATATTGAAGAGGACAGCCCCCAGCACGGACCCCTGGGGAACACCACTTGTGACCAGTCGCCAGATGGATTTAACTCCATTCACCACCACTCTCTGGTCCTAGCCCTCCAGCCAGCTCCTTACCCAGCAAAGAGCGTACCTGTCCAAGCCACGGGCTGCCAGTTTCTCCAGGAGAATACTGTGGGAGACAGTGTCAAAGGCTTTGCTGAAGTCTAGGTAGACCACTTCAACACCCTTTCCCTCATCCACCGGACGGGCCACTCGATAATAGAAGATCAGGTTGGTCAAGCAGGACCTGCCCTTCACAAACCCATGCTGGCTGGGCCTGATCCCCTGGTTGTCCAGCAAATGCCACATGATCTCCCTCAGGACAGAACTTGGCTCCATTTTCTCTGTGACCTCCCCACAGGTACCAAAGGGCGGCTGCTAGGTGCCCCTAGCAGCTGTCCCTTCCCAAGCTTGAACTAGCCCCCATCCTGTAACTTCTCTTCAAAAGGCCTATGCTCCAGCCCCTAGTCATCTAGGCCTACTGCTCAGCTCCCTCTGGTTTATCAACATCTTCGCTGTATAGGGACCCTCAAATTGGTAGCAGCATCTAGGTATGGCTACCAAGTGCTGAGTAGCAGGGGATGATCACCCCCTCAGCCTCCTGGAAATGCTTCTGTCCACACAGCCCTGAATGCTTCTGGCCCTCACTGCTGTCAAGATGCATCACTGATGTTTGCTGAGCTCACTGCACATGAGATGCCCCAGGTTATCTCCACAGAGAATCTTCCCTCTCATTATCAGTGTCTCTGCACTCCCACAGCTCAGCATTTGTTTCTACTGTGTTTCAGCAAGTTTCCCTTCATCAGTTCATGTAGCCTTCCTAAGTCCGTCTGAATGGTAGCTCTTTCACTGGGCATATTAGCTAGTTCCCCCCCAGATTAGGTGCCATGCTCAAGAGTGTCCACCACCCCCTTCTCCAGGTCTGACCCCCGCATTGCACCTCTTTTTACCAACCTCTGGGTAGACTAAGATCCATTATCTTCTACCAGTTATTTAAGCAGTTTTTGGCCATCTGATTGTCCACTGTGTTGTCCTAACTTGAATACATGAACACTGAGGGACATACTGTCAAAAGCCTTGTCAAAGGTAAATGACCTCTTCATTTGTCCACAGATCCGATTGTTTTATTATCAAAGGCAGTTTGGTTGGTAAAGTATGATACATTCTTGGTAAATTCATGTTGACTACTCCCAGTTTCTTTCTTCCTCTTTGTTTGCACCAAAATATGCTCTAAGAAGACTTAACTCTGAGACCTTTCCAGGGACCCATCTGAGAGTAATCACTTTGCAGTTCCCTTGATTCACTTTTGACAGTTTTTGAATATGGGCAAGTTTTGCATCATCTACCTTCCTCTGTGTGGGAGGAACCTTTCCTAATCTCTCTGACATTTCAAAGGTGATAGAGAGAAGTCTTCAAGGACCTTGGCCATCTCCTTAAGCACTTTTGGGTGCAATACATTGGGTACCATTCAATCCTGTGGGCTGATGTCTGACAAGACACTTCCGATTCAGACCTTATCTCCCAAGGTTACTTCTTCCTCCTTCAGCCCTGTCACTGAGAATAGAAGACTGGATGAGCTTTGCTGGTAAGATGAAAGCCACAAGATCTATCTATCTGTGTACACTGTTACTAAATTATCACCATCCTTTCTGTCAGCAGTATCATAGAGTCATAGAATCATAGAATGGCCTGGGTTGAAAAGGACCTCAAAGATCATCAAGTCTCAACCCCCTGCTAAGTGCAGGGTTGCCAACCACTAGACCAGGCTGCCCATCCTGCCCACCATCCTCTGTGTGAAAAACTTCCTCCTAATATCTAACCTAAATCTCCCCTGTCTCAGCTTAAAACTATTCCCCCTTGTCCTGTCACTATCCACCCTCACAAACAGTCGATCCCCCTCCTGTTTATATGCTCCCTTCAAGTATTGGACAGCCACAATGAGGTCTTCCTGGAGCCTTCTCTTCTCCAAACTAAACAAGCCCAGTTCCCTCAACCTTTCCTCATAGGAGAGGTGCTCCAGCCCTCTGATCACCTTGGTCACCCTCCTCTGAACTCGTTCCAAGAGCTCCACGTCCTTCTTGTGCTGGGGGCCCCAGGCCTGGACACAGTACTCCAGATGGGGCCTCACAAGAGCCGAGTAGAGGGGGACCACCACCTCCCTCTCCCTGCTGACCTTTCCTCTATTAATGCAGCCCAGAATGTAGTTGGCCCTGCGGGCCACCAGTGCACACTGCTGGCTCATGTCCAGCTTCTCGTCCACCAGGACCCCCAAGTCCCTCTCCGCAGGGCTGCTCTCAAGGACTTCTTCCTCCAGCAGTAGTCTCACATTTCCCTTGTTTAGTCTTTTAACTGTGAATGTAGTGATAGAAGATCCTCTTGTTGTCTTCGACATCTCTTGCAAGACTCACTCTAGTCAAGCTTTGGCTTTTCTGTAAACATCCCACCCGCCTAGGCAACGTTTTTTGAATTCTTCAATTGTAGCTGTACTATCTTTTTCTGGGATGGAGTTAGCTTTCTTCACAACAACCCCTACAGCACTGTGTTTTGGACTTGTGGTGAAAACTGTGGTGATAGCACACCATTGTTTTATTTGTTACATAGTCCCAGGGTCTCTGTTTCTTGTCAGCAAAGAGGCCAGGGGTGCACCAGAAACTGGGCCAGAAGCACAGTCAGAACAACTGACTACAGTGACCAGAGAGTTACCCCCTTATGACCCCATGCTCAGCAATAAAAGCTGGAGAAAAGGAGGAAAAGGGGGATGTTCAGAGTCACAATGTTTATCATCCTAGGTAACTGTTGCATGCAATGAGCCCTGCTTTCCTGGGAGTGGCTGAATATCTACCTATGAGAAGCAGAGAATGAATTCCTTGTTTTGCTTTGCTTGCACGTGGGTTTGCTTTGCTCAATAAACTGTCTTTATTCCAACACATGTGTTTTCTCACTTGCACCTTTCTGATTCTTCCTCTGTCCCACTGGGTGGCAGAGTGGCTGTGTGGGCTCAGCTGCCTACTGGGTTTAAAACATGACAGTAGCCTTGCCCTCCTTCCTTCTCCTGCATGCTGCCTTTCTGAAATGAGCTGTCCCATGAGCTCCCTGCTTAGACAAGCTGGTCTCCCAGCACATTTACTTGATATCCTGACTTGAGATGGATTACTCTTGTGCTTCTAAATAAACCAAAAACTTATCTCCTGAAGTCCAGGATCTGTGCTCTGCTTCTCTCTTTCCTCACTCCTCTCAGGACTCTGAAGTCCACTGTTTCACATTCAGTGGAGACAGAGCTGCCAGCAATTACCAGATCTCCAACCACTGCTTCATTGTAAGTGAGCAGCAGGTCCAGTTGTGCACAGCCCCTGCTTGGTCGATCCAGAACCTGTATCAGGAAGTTACCTTTGACATTCTGCAGAAATCTTCCTTGCTGGTGTCCTGGTACACTGTCCTTCCAGTAGATGTCTGGGAGACTCAAGACTCCTGGAAGAACCAAGGTCTGTCACACAGAGATCTCCTCAACTTGTTTAAAGCAAGTTTGCCTCAGTTCCTCGACTGGACCACTTGTTCTGTAACTCACTTTCACTACACTGCAGCTTTACTGGCCTCCTCAAAACCCGACCCACAAGCCCTCCTCCACCTGCCTTCTATGCCATGCACACCTCACAGAAGACACTCACTATTCTTTCTTCCCTGCCTGTGTGTCCTGAAATGCCTGAGTCTGTCCATTACAGGACACTGGTCGTGTGAGTTTTTCTACTTCCTCTACACAATTTCAACAATGCCATATTTTTGTGACTGCACATAGAGATCAAGTCAGGTCCCTCCTACTTGTCTCTCAGGCTGCATGTATATGTGCTTCACACACTTGAGATTCATGGCCCTTCACCCTGTTTTACCATTTCTGAGGTTTTTCTTGTTTTTCACACCCTGCATTTGTTGCTTTCTATGTTGCCCAATGTCTCCTCCTTTAACTGTGAATCACTACCTCCTTTCTCCAACACTCCTTGTGTAAACCTCTTCTCATGAAGTTGATCAATCTGTTGACAAAGATGCTCTTTCCCAATCTCTGGTTGGATTCTATCTCTTCCTAGCAGTCCTCAATTCACAAAGTGAATTTTTCACCACACATTGTGAAAAAAGAAGCCAAACTCCCCCTCATAACACCAGCTGAGCAATGAGGCATTGACCTTCAGAATCCATCAGCTCTCTTGCAATCCTACAGCCTTCACCAGTAGGGTAGGCTATACCAAATCTCAGTTAGAATGCCCTCAACCTTCCTCTCCAGAGCCATGCAGCCCTTCTTGATATGGTCAAGATAAGCCTTGGTCATATTGTTGGTGCTCACAAGGGACGTGCCATAGGATATAAGAGTCCAAGGGCTGAGGCAGATTCAGCAGTCCCTTCACAGCATCCCTGATCCAAGCCCACTGCAAGCAGCAAAATTCCATGGACAACAAGTCCGGTCAGCAGGTGAGGGCCTCTAGAGTCACTCACTATCCTTTGCCAGTTCCTCCTGGTTCTCTAGCAGAATTGGGGCTCAGATAGTTCTGATGCTTTGCCAGACAGGGTTTTTTGCCTCTCTCCTGCCTTCTGTCAGGGCCTTACCCCTGCTACGCAGCTGCAGATCTGCAGGTGGAGCACTAGCTGCACTCTTGCTAGAGGTCACAATCTTCCAGCCCGTCCCCATTACAGGAGTATTTATTCATCCAGCTGTCAGCCATAGTCTCTGGCCGCCTCTCTTTCGGGGCAGGATCTGTTCTCTGCAGAGTCTCTGTGAAGATCTCACCAGTTTTATTTACTTTTTTGGGTTTTCTGTTTGACTTCCCTGCTGCTGAGCAAACTGCTCACTTAGCTCCTTCGGCCAGCAGCCCAGCTCATGGCCAGCTTTCCCTTTCTGTGAGACACCATCTCCTGCTCTAGCCTGTGGACAGCCTCCAGCCCAGCCTGGAAGCTGCCTGCTCTCTCTGGAGCAATGCCTGAGTAAAGGTCTCTGGCTTATTTGATGCTCAGTAGCTCAAGTAAACTGTCAAAACTTCCAAGCTGGGGACACTGAGTTCCAAAACAATAAATGTTTTACATAAAGATCAACTGCTTCTCAGCTGGTCAGAAGCATTGAAGATAAAGGCTGTTCTTAATCTGGTCATCCTGGTCATAGTAATATGGATTTTTTCCATTAATGAAGCGTCCAATATTTCCAATACTGTCTACCACCAAGTCTCTTGGGCAGAACAGCATTTTCCTATAAAGCATCATGCAGCCAGCTATTAAGGAGTATTCTCACTGCATCCAGACATTACTTGTGGTAACTATTTTGCACCTACAGTCTATGTACCTGACCACACATGGCAAATCACATCATACTGGAAGATTTTTATGCCACATTACACTTTATTTATTCTAATGGTTTGCCCAGAAAATCATATGGCCAAGTTCTGTCCACTGCATCTCACAACTCCTGCTAGCTACTCCCTAGCACTTACCACCAGTCCCAGTACTCAGTCTGAAGCCCAGTGCACGATGTCACAGTCACCTGCTCTTGCTGACTGGCTAATTTCAGGGTCTGAATTTGGAGAAGTCTCACCATGATGAACCTCAACCTTAAATGCAAAAATCTAAAAAATTAAAAACCTAAGAACAAATTCTCTAGGTATCTCTGGCATCCCCAGTTATTTCCTTGCACTGTATTTCACCGTAGTTAGTTAAGATTTGTACTTGCCCCCCGCCTCAGGGCAATAAAGTATCTTCATGCCTCTGGAAATTGAGTGATGACTTATGTTAAAATTAAAAATTCCTAATAATAATTTTTAAAAAGTTTATATTCTGAATTTTTCACTTTTTTGCTACCAAAATTTTTCACATTTTCACCATGCAAACCAGATAAGATTCTTCTGCGTTTTTAAATGTTCCTCCTCTCTCTTTTGAAATTACCGAATAGATAATCTCAGTTGTATTTATATTTGAGAAATAGAGTAAAAATGAATTTTAAAAACTATTTCAAATATTCCAGGCAGCATTCATCTTACAAGACAGGAACTGCTTTTATTAGTCAGTAAATTTCTACTGGGCATATGTTGATAAAGGAAAGCACAGCAAGAGCTTGAAGAACTAACAGATTTAATCAGTATCTAAATTCCTTGTCAAAGACATATCAAAAGCTTCTGCTGCCTGACCACCAGTACAAATATTTATCTTCATTTCAGTAAATGAGTTGTTCACAAAAAAAAAAAAAAAAAAAAAAAAAAAAGTAATCCAGACATAGATCTTTTGTCAAAATGATCTGTTGACTAAACTATTTGGAAAATTAATTTCTTATGGCTAGATTCACAAACATGCTCCTTCCCTTATCCTCTGCTAAAGAGAAGAGCAAAACATAGTACTTTCTGAGTCTTATTCTTTCAGGAGAATTTAATGAGACATAGATCTGACAGGCCATCCTACAGTTTTCCTGGCTGTGATTCTAGCATGGAGGACTGGAAGAGTGTGGTTGCTGTTTATTGTTGTCCTCAATCTCCCTCTCCAGATCTAATTGTAAGTGGACCTTGGCCTTCCTTTTTGCATCCCTGCATGCCCTGACAATGCCCCTATATTCCTCCCAAGTGGCCAGATGCCTTTTCTACATTCTGTAGACTTTCTCATTCTGTTTAAGTTTGTCCATGAGCTCCTTACTCATCCACACAGGTCTCCTGCCATCTCTGCCTGATTTCTTACACTTAGGGATGCACTGATCGTGATCTTGGAACAACTGGTGCTTAAATATCTATCAGTTATCTTGGGCTCCCTTACTTTTCAGCACTCTAATCTACACAGTACCTTGAAGTGGATCCTTGAAGAGGTCAAAGTTTGCTCTCCTGAAGTCCTTATTGGCTGAAGTCTCCCATGAGAACCAGTGTCTGAGATTGTGAAGTTACTTCTAGCTGGCTGCAGAATGCCTCATCAACTTCTTTCCCTTGATCAGGTGGCCTCTAGAAAGCACCCACAATGGTGTAATTCACATTAGCCCCTCTCTCATTCTCACCCATAAGCTCTCCACTCCTGTATCATTCATCCCTAGGCAGAGCTTGATACATTCCCATTGTTCTCTCCCTTAAAGAGCAACTCCACCACCTCACCTTGCTGGCCTCCCCTTCCTAAAGAACCACTCTGTGGTTGCAATGAGACCATGGCCCTGTGACCACACTCATGATCAACATTTCTGGCAAAATACCTTTCCACAGTCACAGACAATAATTGGAGCTGCAAGTGTGCGCATTTAAAGACTAAAAACAGTATTTCTTATTTGGTGTTTTGACCCAAATTTGGAGTTTGTGTGATCAAATCAGTAAGCATCCCTAGAATTTTTTTCTACCACAACTGATTTCTCATCCCACATCCCTGTCCTGAAGTCCTGGAAAACTGGAGAGATGTGTTCTCTGACCAGAGACAATCTCTGGGAATTCTGTAGAGCACTAATGGTGACTTTCATCAGCCCTAGATATGAGGACTCCATAGATCAGAATCTGCTAATCTGCTTTTGTAACAACACAGCTTTCACTGGCTGTGAAGATAAGTTTCAAAGTGTATAGAAATAATTCCTATTGTTCTGGGACACCTCCGTCTACAAAGTCTAACTTACCATAAAGTTCCATGCTAACTAGTCTACCCTATAAAAATTCTGGCACAAACGCTTTTTTCTTACTGGGTCTCAGAGACTTCCAGTTTCTACATTTGAGCCTGATCATTTCAACCTAGAAGTTGTGAATTCTTACATTCTGTTGGGAAAAACACATACAAAAAACCCCCACAACCAAACCAAGTTAACAAATCAAACAAAACCTGACACCCTGTGCAACAGAGATGCAAACTTTGCTTGCCTGTATTGTTTTATGAGTCATAGCAGAATCTATTCGCTTGCTCACTGCTTCTCCAATGATAGGAACAATAAACTACTACAGACATTAAAGTCCACACAAGTAATTTTCACCATGCTACAAAATGCAATTGTACTAATTACATTTAACAATTACAGAAGACATGTATCTATCTCAGTAGAGTTTTAACTTTGAACTATTATTATTACTGCAAAGAACTGGAACCTGATTTGACAACATGATTTACTCTTTCAGTAAAAATTAGAAATGGACATGGAAGCCATAATTAGATAACCTTATAGCACAGCTTCTTTAGGAACATGTGCAGGTATGCTACGAGAAGAATAGTGCTTCCCTTAACCATTGATTAGTAAATCTGGTTGCAATGCTTTCAAAACATACTCTCATAAAAATACCTTATTGTCCAGGTTGAAAAATATAAAGGGAACTAACTTAGTTCTATGGAGTTTTGAGAGGGAAGGTTTTATAGCATCTCAAATCAGACAGTGCTTTGAGGTGAACAAAAATAAAATTGAAAACCTGAATATTTTATCTAGAATTTCTGGATATTTCAATGCAGTTTTACTTGTGAAAACACCTTAAAAGTTGAAAAGCTTGAGTGTTACAATGAAACTGAATAACCTTTCACCAACTCTAACAACAAGTAATATCTTGCCTTAACGTTTTGCTTTGCAGAGGGTTACAAGTCTGGGGTCAAAATATTCATCCAGATAATACTTTTTAGATGATCAGAAGATCTCACGGGTGATAAATTAAGCCTGGCCATACTCCAGTCATGCACATCATACCTACATAATATAAAGAACACAGCACAGAGGTTAAATAATTTCCCATTCTCAACCTGCTGTGGAAAATTTATCTCCCAACATTCAGTCCTATTATCTAAACACAGTGAACTCATGGGAACTATGGACAATCATTAAGCCACAATCAAAAAAATTACAGTCCACAAAAGCAGAAATCACTCCATAGGTCTCAGAGGAGAAAAAATCTAAAAATAAGGAGTCAAGCTATATTTAATAAGCAACTTCCTGTCAGAAAAGGAAAGTTCAAAATAATTAATCTTCTGTTTCAAAAGAAGAGGTACTTTAGTATTATGGCCATCAAGCAATGCATCATTCATTTATTAAATAAGAGAGCACTATTACATCTGAAATGTGGACTAATTATTCTAAAAGCATTAATCAATTTGTTAAGAACTCTTCAGTAATAATGTAATCTCTTTGTTGCTACCACAGTGAGATTTACTTCACACAGCCATAATTTACTTACTGATACAAACACCAGCTCCTTTTAGTTAATTTCAGGAAAACATTTTAGAAGTGCCCCAGGCTAAAAGGGATGATAAACAAATTTTTAGACTGAAAGTTGAAGTGGATTGATTAGAAGCAATTTTTTATGTTTTACACAATAATAACATGAACTCCATGGTTCATGGAGCCAATTTGCAGAGCAACCTCTTCTCTCTAATTGCTGCTAGACTAATGTAGAAGCACACTACTGGGAAGTAGAGAAATCCATTTACCCAACCATGTCATTTAAGTAGTGAACACAAGTAGTGAATTTTTCCATTACTTTTCATATTAGCCTTGCTACATTCCACCTGTGACCCTCACTGTAAGAGGGCATTGCTCTTTTATACAATTTTGTAACTATAATAAAGGTCCTCTTCAAAATTTTTTGAAGTAGACCAAGGACATTAAAAAAAAAAACAAACAACATAATTAGGGACATAACCAATCTCACTAATTCCTGGTAATGTATTGTAAAACCAAATTATTTGTTAAAAGGTCAAATAAATCCCCATCTTCTGGAGCAGAAAAGAACATTTCCTCTATTTCCTCTAGCATGAGAATCTAGTGACTGTTCTCTTCTCAATAGTCACCCTGTGGCTGCCCTAGCTACTGAGGAATTTATTTTAAGAATCATTTTTTTATAATACGAAATCAACATACCAAATGGACAGATCCTATTTAACTCAAGATAGGTTTTTTTTTCATACTCTTCTCCTGAAAACAGACGACATATTGTAGCTGGAGAGAAAAAAGGAGAGGCATACCCTTAGCTCCACATATTATGACATGACAGTGTATACCAAATAATTAGCTTTGTGTTCCAGATGTTTTCTCTAAGAACTGTTTCTATTATTGCTGGAACTGCATTAAAAAGAATGCCATAAGTAGAAACTACTCTGGGAGCAGGAGCCGGTTCAATGTTTCAGTGTCCCTATTGGAATAATAACATCTTTTAAAAGTTATTCTCATAAATACCTATAAAGAAATTGTAATCATCTCTGAAGAAAGTATTCATTTTTCCAGAATAAAAGAGAAGAGCGCCACTGAGATTGTCAAGTTACAGAGAGTTTCCTAATAGACTGAAATGCGCCTACACAGCGTCTCCTGACCTACTGGTGAAATACATTAAATGAAATACGTTAAATAAGTACAAACTGTTTTGATACATTTACTCCAAAATATCTTCTATGCTACAGAAAAACTAAATTAAATGGAAGATTCTGGAATAAATGCTCTAATTCTGCATTCCTTACACAGAAGCCCCCATAGTGCCAACAACTGCTACAGCTTTTGTTGCAGCACAGAAATGATCCGTACAAGGAAAAAAGGAGAACTGGAAATGCCAGCTCAGTTTGTTAAAGACAGTAGCAGTACTTGTAGCACTTTAATATGGCTAACAACATTCTCATTGTTAATGCCTTGCTTTAAAATATAATTAGTGAAACTTGACTCTTCCTGAAAACTGTATTAACAGTATTAATGACAGTAATTTTAGACAAATATTAAATATCTGCTACTTGTGCAACTATGGATTTAAATGTATTATTCAGACATCATAACAGCAAGGGTAGAATGTATATATTTGCATTGCAATATTTACTGTTTTTCAGCAATTTCTGGGCTTTTGAAACAAACTTCACAGCGACCTGGTTGGGACAGTTCAGAAAAAGTAAGATTTACTGATGTGAGTACATAACTTACATTTTAATGAATATAATATTCACACTAATAAAGATGAGACATAACACTTTAAAAGAGTTAGCGTTTTGAGAAGGGCTCAGTAGTCATGGCCTGCCTGCTGTATGTGTTCTAACACTACTACAGCCATAGGACTTAGCAAAGGGTTAGATAAAATGATGTAAGAATCTCAGCCTTGCAAAGAATATCACTTCTCTCCAAAACTAGTTCAGTCCACAGTGCAAAGCTGATGGGCTTCTCCAGTAAAGCAGAGGATATGTGACAAAAGGCTCATGAAGTCCTATTGGAGCAGCAGGAAGAGCCAGGCCTGAGAGCCTAGTTGCAGGCCTGGCTCTACTGCTGAGTTGAGAAGTGGGACCTGCGCAAAGAAGGGCGTGATTCTCTGCCTAACAGTTCCTTCGAAAAGCTCTTCTCCTTGACTTTTTTTCCGACAGCCTTCCCAGCAAATATTTTATATTGAGTAAAGACAGCTGTGTCCTAAAACAGTGATTTACTAATTTTCTTTTCAAACTGTTGTAGCAGCATAATTTCATTGTCTTGGTTAGATTAAAATCTGATTTATATCAGCAAAACTGGGCAGGGAATCACACACACATATTTACTTAGCATTAACGTAAAAACCTTAAGCAAGGACAGACTTTGCTTTAAAGGTGCAGGAGGAATTCTGTTAAGGAAGGTGTCAGATTTGATTGCACAGTGTGGTTCAGGTAACCATTTTGCCTACTTACTTTTTAACAGTTCAGTGAATAAACAACTTTGGCAAAAGTTAAAAGGGTTTTGTTTGTGTTTAAACAGAATGTGATAATCAAAGTTTCCCACTCCCAGGGTTAGTCATCAGCAGTCAGCTTCTTTGTGGCCTCAGCACAGCATATCACAGCATTTTCCTGCTAAGGTACAGGGACCATTTCTTCTTTATTATTTCTGGCTAATTGCTCTTCCAGCACAGGCTGTAACCCTATGGTTACAATTACCCAAATAAGTCAGGCTTACATCAGAGTACTTGCAAGCGGTGAAGAGATAAAATTGCTGAGCGACAAGGCTGTGCAATCGGAAGTCCCTCATGCAAATAGCACTCCACTGGAAAAATGGCATTGGCAACTGGAAATGGCAGATGCAGAAAGGAACACACAGCAGTGGCTGTGCAGAGAAGATGACACATTTGCAGACCACAATTTGCTTTTATTAGGACAAAAACAAGCCTTTTGAATAAGCCCGCTACTTCTAGCTGTAGCTACATTCACAGCTGCAACAACTTCAGGAATATTTCAAGTTCTGGTTTTCAAATGAGAAACACTCTGAACTTTAATCCTAGAAAAAATTCCCAGATGCTTAAAATTTCAGCAGTCATGGGAGAACATGTTTAAAGGGACTCCACATTATCTGACACTATTTTCTTCCTTCAAACCACGTAACTCTACTGACTGCTGACCAATCTTGTCTAACCTATTCCTAACAGCCTCATGGCCACTGAGCCCAGCCACCTCCCTGGGTTTATAACAGACTTACTTGAGGTCTCTGCAGGTTACCTTTACTAATATTTTCCTTGTATGTAACCTGAGTCTTTTCTGCAGTAATTTAAACCTGATATTTCTTGTCCAGTTGCAGAAAAGGAGATTAATTGCTTTCTGCCCTTAATAACCCTACACTCTTTTGAATACTATCATGTTTTCCCATTGCTCCCTCCAGTCTTCCTTGGGGTAAACATCTCCATTTCCTCTGACCCTCCCTCTCCAAACCCATTTTCTCTGCTGACAAATTTTTCTGCTCTTTGGATTTTTACTGTTTGGTCCACAACTCCCCTGTGACGCTCTTCCCAAAGCTGGACAGAGTAAACCTCATAAATTCATCAACGCTGGCTGGTGGAGAACTATTTCATGTGTCGTACTGGTTTTGACCAGGATGGAGTCAGCTTTCTTCACAGCAACCTCTATAGTGCTGTCTTTCAGATTTGTGGTGAAAACAGTGGTGATAGTACACAGACATTTTCAATGTTGCAGAGTGGTGCTTACACAGCACCAAGGTCTCTTCTGTTTCTTGTGCTGCCCTGTCAGTGAGGAGGGGGATGTTCCCAGGTAACTGCTTTCCTAGAAGTGGCTGAACATCTGCCTGCTCAAGGGAAATATTGAATTAATTCCTTGTTTTGCTTTGCTTGTGTGCAGTTTTGCTTTACTCAGTAAATTGTGTTTATCGCGGCCCACAAGATTTCACACTTGTGTATTCCAGCTCTCTCCCGCATCCCACAGGGAAGGAAAAAGTGGTTGTGTGTGCTCAGCTGTCTGCGAGGGCCCACTCGCCACACGCGTATTTCAGGTTATAGTCCTTTACAGTTTTCCATGTCTGACATCTGTTTTTCACAGCCACTTGAGTTTCTCTCACTCTCTGATCCGCGGCAACTCATAAAGGCTTTCCTGAAGAACTGGCTCCTAAGCACTGACTGTCCATACTAAACTTGTACAATTGATTGTTCCTCCTGAAGTACAGCATCATATACTTGTTCTTACTGATTTACACTGGATTTGGGGGGAGGTTGGGGGGGGACATTTTTAATGTTTTTAAACTAAATATCCAATTTGCCAAGATTATTTTGAACTGTACTTTAACCATTCAAGCTTCACTCCTGCAGCAGGCTAAACTGAGAGAAATTTTAGCAGGAATGGTTGAGTCATTTCGGAGAAGATGATGGAAAAAACATGCTATTTGCCAGTGATTCAAAGGATGATTTAGAAATACCAATATGACCCCAGCTGCTGTATCTCCATGCTCATAGGCACAATATCATCCACCCACGCACCTGTCCCTTTCTGTCATACCATCTAGCAGAGCAGGACAACCCTTGATTGTGGAGGAAAGTGATTGTGGAGGGAGGTCTGAGAGTACAAATCCTCAGGCAAGAGTATCAGGAAATATACACAAAAGCCTAAATATTTTCGACATGTGTAAAGAGTACAGTTACGCCAGTCACATGCTTCTTGGAGCAGAAATCCTGGCTTTACTTCCATTATTGCCTTCCCATTGTCTTCTCATTTGTCATTCAAAAGCCTGGAGCAAGGAGGGAGTGTGTTCTGATAATCCCCATCTCGTGAAATTAGCAGCCCCAACTGTTTTCAGGATTGTAAATAAATGGCAGGAAAAAAACAGCTTTTTCTGACCCGAGAAGTAATTCCACTTAGTTTCTTGGGTCTGAAATAGCAGTGTATAGAGGGAACTGGGGGAACTACAGGTAAAACATCAGAAGACTAAATTCTTGGTAACGCTGTGTGACTGAAGTACTTCGTTCTAGCAATACAGTTATTTCAGTATTTTTTTTAATCTAATGAAGATTTCCCATCAGAGGTCTCTGTTTACCATCATTGAAGTGAACAGTTCTCAAGAAGTCCTTTCAGAAGAATACTGTCCTTGCCATTTCATATAGCATTGCTATGATTTTCAAATAAGTATTAAATTCATATTATCATGATTAATTTAATCCTCCTTTTAAATGTCGTTAGCATTTCAAATGAGTTGGGTTTTGTGCTTAGATAGATTAATTTATTTATGGAGGTTTGTTTCTTGTGTTTTTCCAAGATTTAAAATGAACTATTTGTATGGGAACACAAGTGGATGATGGCATTAGCTGTACTCCTACCAGCGCTTGTGCACGGATCACATCTTATAGAAAAGCCTGTGTGAGAATGAGATTGCAATGTCAACAAACTTGGAACACAGCTTATATGGAACAGAATATTTGTTCAAATATAAGTTCAGCAGTCTCTGAATGGAACACAGAAAGCAACAATTATCTTTATAGCCAGTGTTTTATATTCTGAAATCCTTCTAGTGTGGGTATAGTTCAGTTACTGCATTTTCTTAATTTCCACCAGGGAGCATATTAATTGCAAAGGCTTAGGGGATCCATAAGCCAGGGACTGCTGAAAGAAACAAGGAAGAAGTGCTATATGCCTGTTGTGCAACTCTATGCATTACTAGAGCTTTTCAGGGACACCAAACTACATAAGCCTTCAGTGTTAGCCTATACAGGCTTTGTGTAGTTTTGTTCATAAAACTAAGATTTATAAAAGTTTCTTACAAATGGTTTTCCACACACCAGAGATCTGGAACATCACAGTTTGTGTTTACCGTGTAGTTTATATACTTATAGTAATGTATTCTGAGAACTCATTAGGATACACGTTTGGAAAATTCCCATTTGAAGTAGAATTGTTGTTAAGCAACTCTAAAATGTAATTATAACTCTTTGCATTTCATTATGAGGTTATTTCATAATTACTCAGCAGGTCCTAAGTATTTACTAATGCAGAAGTGACAGTACATCATAGCGCTGAATTATAACTGCACAGCTGGAGAAGATACTTAAAAAAATGAAGAACAGATAAATGCATCATTTAAAATGCATCAGGGGAACACTCAGCATTGAGCACCCTGCCTCCCACTCTCCAGCTACCATTCACAGTTGTAAATAATGCTACAAAATTCAGTGCGGTCAACTAATATCTTAAGGAGTCTACTAAAATGAACCAGGTGGTTCTTTACAAACGCAGCTTACAGAAATTAGTATGCCAGTAACCAGGCAGAAGGTACAGTCCTGTACAACACAGAAATGGACAAGCTGCCACCGTTTGTGCTGCACTTACTGCACGGCACATAGTACAGCCAGACGGCATGGAGGGATGGATCTCAACATCTGCTGAGACGCATAGTTTTTATTGTGAGGGGAAAAAAAACAACAACAAAAAAAAACACAAATAAAAAAGAAAAACACAAAACCTTAATCTACAATCTTTTCACCTGAGAAATACCTGCATTCTTTACCTTCTCAAATTCTGCCACTAAAAATGAAGTTACTACTACCACTCAGTCTGTTTAATTAACATGTTAACATGCTGCTGCTTTCAAGAAAGAAAGAGAGGTTAGTACACAGACATTATTTGCGCACATGTTCACAGAAATGCAGTCTATATTTTAGTTTCTTACATCTGAAAACATTAATGTTCAATGAAATACGTATGGGAAAACAGTGATCCACTGTGCCCTCCTTTCTCTTTTGACTAGAAAAATCCCAATAGGAAACACAATCTATATATTAATTACCCTTAAATTAAGCAGTTTCTTCCAGCTACATCGGATGTCTTTATTGGTGTCAGCGGTTTACGGGCGTTCGGCCCGGTTCCATGACGAAGGGGACGGGGGATTCACGGGTCCACGCCCCGGGAAAAGGGAAAAGGGGAAAAGGGTAAGGAGATGGCCCTGAGAGCAAAGAACAGTGGCAACAATCTGAGGAGAAACAAACTAATTTACTAAATAAGATATCGGAATGCAAAACAACACACTATAATACAATATAATTACAATTTAAGCTGATAAATCCAATACAGAGAGAGAGAATGTCCCAAAATCAAGGTAGGCCTTACTCTACTACTGATGATAAGACGGCTGGAGAGCGAGGTGCTGCCAAGACGAGAGACGGCGGAAAAAAGGGACGAGGTCTTGTGATCTGCAAGTTTTTATACTGCGAGCTTTTATCTTTTCCCTCCGGCTGGAAAATGGTAACAGAGGAGCAAAGTGCCGTGGGGAATGTAGTAGTCCTTCTCTTCTGAGAACCAGGTACATCCACTACATGATGTTATGATGTGGAGTACCAATAACCGAAAAATCATGAAACCATGACAATTGGCAACTTTGATCAGTATAAATATACATGATTTTCTTCGTTCGCTTCTCCTGCAGCTGAATTGGGCATTCTACAGTCACTTATTTCTTTAGTGCCCCAGAGAGCTTAGGATTTCCCTTCCCCCAGTCCCCCTTCTGTTTATTATTCTTTACTACTCCTCATAAAACCATTGTTTGATTCAGGGAAGAAAACAGGATACAGTAGGCTTTTTCTCTCACTGTTATTTTCAGAGCTTCTTAATTTCGTTCTCTTGTGTTCTTTACTTGGCCTCTTCATATATTTTCATCCTATTATCCTCCAGCTGCTTCCAAGGACGCCTGTTGCTATCGATCAACAAGACTGTGCCTGTGGCTGGGGATTCCTGCGCCTTGAACCAGCCCACACAGCTCTCCCTCTCCCTCACCCTACTTCTTCCAAACCTTGCGCCATTTACTTCCTTGCGCCTCAGGGCTCTGATTCAGGCTAAAATCCAACCCAGCAACAGCAATCAAAGGTAGTTTTAAAATGCAGCAGCATTGCAATTTTTCCTTGTTTTTAACCCAGCATAAAGAGGATGGTGTACAAACATGAGAACAGAGACAGAAAAGGTCTAACAGCTTCTTTTAGTAGTCATACCGGCTCAAATAAATCTAAAGTAAATGCAGAAATATCATGTCAAATTATCAGTTCCTCATTTTTTTTTTTCAATGAGCTAAATTCCACCTAAATTTTAAGGGAAATTTATTTACTAGAGTTCTGCAAACTGGCACAAATGTTAGCAGTCTAAGCATCTTTATACAGAAAAAATAGTATCCTCTGATTTTGTCAATGGCAATACCAAAGATAATGAAATTGCACTGAAACTGTCCCTCATAGAAAACAAACCAGTCGAGTTTCCGTGACTGAGTGGCATCAGGTTACTCCAGAGAGCTGACTGTTTTGCAGGTTTCTCTCATAGAATCAACATTTTTGTTTCAAACATGCTGGGTGAGACAGTACTCTCAGTAAAAAACAAAACCCACAATATCCTTACATTTTGACAGACAAAGCTTATAAGCACTACAAAGATATTTAAGAGTACTTGCTGAAGTCATTTTCTGCTGTGAGCAAGTCCAACACAAATTCTGCTACTGACGATGGCTCTGTGGATGTTGCTAACACAATATTAGAAACAATGTACCTGTAAAAAACATTATTTCCTTGCCTAGATTAGCAATCTTAGTTTAAATACATTTTCCTGTAGATATCAAGCTAGACTAAAACAAGCAAATGGTGCTTAAGAGAATGTTCTTCTAATGTTGCTTTTTAAAAATCTTTTTGTTTTCCATTTAACTAAAGAAACATCCTGCTAAAACACCCTTCCTTTAAGATACCAGACATTCTCACCAGTCACATCCCCCTTTACTATTAGCAAGCTCTTACACTTCCTAAATGAATTTGGGAACACAGACATCTGATTTTCCAGCACACAAAACCGTAGCTGACAAAACATTAGAATGCAAAACATTATCATCTCAATCACAGTAAAAATTTGGTTTGCTTCCTTCCATCACGGAAAATCTTTCCTGAAGTTTGAAAAAATCCTAGTAGAATACGAAGTGAAAAAACCTACTGCCTCAGGAAGACCTAAAACAGTAAATTAAAATGGAAATATGATATTGGATTTTTAGATTAAAAACTAATTATTTCACAGAATAAAAAGTCTTCATGAAGAATGTTGAACCGTGCATTTAAATCAGCTTAAGACTATTCAAAAGACTAATTCTTTTTCTTACCACATTTTCATGTGCTGACAAAAATAAATAAATAAATAAAAATTAAAGAACACTTTCTTCTACAAAGAAATAGCAATAATAGTTAATTCATGCCTACAAAAAAGTGGGTTTGGTTCAGACTGTATTGTGGAAGCACAACAGTCTACAGCACAAGAATAAACTACTATTAGGAAAATATAAAAAATATGTAACAGTAGATAAATACACAGTCATGCTTCACTTTGCACATTTGCAATTGTTTGTGAAGACCAATTACTATGCTTACATATGGATAAACTATACTTAGCTGTGAGTATTCATAATTATTTCACACCTTGATTTTTGCAGGGCCAAATATATTAACTTCATAAAGGCTGCTATGAAAATATTATGAGATCAAAGTAACTCCCAGTTCTGTTTTTGAATGGCAGTTGAAGAATGATCACTAAATTAGGAGTTTAAAATGGAATCGGGAAAGTAATAGTCACCTAACTGGTTGTCTTACACCTGTTGATAACCAGATTCTTTTCTCCCTTGTGGTTAGTCATTTATGGTCACCAATACCAATAAACATGGTAGGTATAGTCCCCGAAGTTCGGGGACTGTTCTGTCTTCCTTTATGTTAAATAAGATTTTAGCCTGTGCTCTATAACACTGGTATTAGAAAATAAGGTTATAAATAAAAACTAATGTAGTTATTAAAAACATTGCGTAATATTAAGCTCATTTCCCTTCACAAATGGCAACACACCCTATAGCTAAAACATCTGTCTTCCTCCTGTGTTGGCTTTGCCTTCATTAACAAATGTGATCACATTACAGTATTTAACAATTCAGGCCTGTTAGCTCTGTAGCTAAACATGTAGTTTCCTAGTGACTGCTAAAATAAAAAGTAAATCTTCCTTCAGCATCCCTGCATAGTTTAACATATGCTTTTAAAAAATGTTTTTGTTTTTTCTTGCTGCACGTATGTTGGGAACTCTTGGCAGCTCTAGGGTATTTTCTGTCACTTTTTGTGCTCAAGAATGTCACGCTTTTTTGATTTTCGGTTATTGGTATTCCACATCATAACATCATGTAGTGTACTGGGAATTAAAGAGTTAATGCTCCAGTTCCATGGATAGTTCCGGGTACCTGGTCCTCAGAAGAACTACATTTCCCGGGGGACTTTGCAGCTCTGTTACCATTTCCATTCAGAGGGAAAGATAAAACTGTTTGCAGATCACGAGATGCTCTCTTCTCGTCCTGTCTCTCATCCCGGCAGCATCTTGCTCCCCAGCCGTCTTGCCAACAGCACTAGAGTAAGGCCTACCTTAATTTTGGACACTCTCATTTTTATTGGATTTATTAGCTTAAATTGTAATTATATTGTATTATATTGTGTTATTTTGCATTCCCATATCTTATTTAGTAAATTAGTTTGTTTCTCCTCAGATCATTGCCGCTGTTTTGCTTTTAGGCCCATCTCCCTACCCTTTTTCCCTTTTCCCTTTCCTGGGCTGTGGGTCCGTGAGTCCCCCGCCCCAATAGTCACGGAACCGGGCTGAATCTGCCCGTAAACTATTGACAAGAATAACTGATCTGTAAATTAAATGGAAAAGTATTTCTTTTCACAGTATGTATCTACTGGATGATTTCTGAATGCTTTAAGTAGATCTTTATTTACTCTTTCTATTTAATGATGTTTTCTTGTGAGAATCTGTGTGAGGGTAACTACACTAATACTTCTTACTGGAGGTAAATCATCTAAGTACGTGCTTAGGTAGCCAGCAGCACTGGTCTGTCTTTCTGAAAAACAAATGCCAGACTTGTTAAATAATAATAATTTTTGCCTGCATTTTATACACGCTACACACTTGTTAAATGATGATTGTACCGTATTGGTAAATATTAAATGAAATTGTCTTAGATGGAGAAAAGTCACCTGTGAGCATCTTGCTTGTAATTGTAGTTATTTCCTCAGTGCTACTGCTGTAGAACATTTCCTCATAATGACCATAAATTACACTTCTTCCTGTCACAGATTCTCCGTACACAAGCATATTTTCACCTCGATGTTTTAAGATTTTTTTTTTTTTAAATCTAAAAGGATGCTTTGTGAAGGCTATGATTCTGCCAGTACTTTAAGATCAGACTGTTATCTACTGCCTCATTCTTGTCCTGTAATTATCAACATCATTAAAAAAAAAACACTTGACCCTTTGTAAAGAAATAATAACCTGCTTCTTTATTCCCCAGGGAAGGTTGTTCTCATCTGAGGACAAAATTCCAAAGAAGGACACAAATACAAAGACTTTGCAAAACATGTCAGGATGTTCCATGCCAGCAGGGTTAACTGCACAGGCTCTCAGCACAACCTTTTCAAGGAGTTAGGTGCTTCTGAAAAGGGCAGAGATGCTTTTTAGCTAGCACTAAATACCAAATGTCTCCAAATTCCCACCCTAACTACAGATAAAGTGCTTAAGAGCTGAAAATTAGATGCTTTCAGCTACTCAAACTCCTACCACCCTTTGAGTAGCCACCAAATTGAGGAAGATTTCTTTGGCAAATAGACTTGTGAGAGCTTCCTCGGGAACTTGAGAAATTCCTTTGCCTGTAAAAGTCTTGGGCCCGTCATTCTTCTTACAAACGTCTTTTCCAGCTGCTCATTCAGTCAGGCTGCATAACTGATGCAATGGTGTTTGCCTGCATCTCGACCCTTTTCATATTCTCAGAACTTTGTTGAAATCAGTGACAGTCCTTGAAAATAGTGGAAAAGTTACGTTTTCTAAAAATGCATCTAGCACAAAGCAAAAGACAATGGCAATATGCAGCCTATTAAGTAAATTCTTTTGCTAGACAATGATAGGTTCTTCCATTACTCATGCTACAAAAGCCATTTAAAATCCATCATTCTGATGACTTGTATTACTATACAAAATCTTCCCCTAAATAGCTTACACCAGCCATACAGGTACAAAGAGGCAGGTGACAAATGAGTGGATGGCAGTCAGTGCTCTGTGGGACCTGAGCCTCATAGACAAGACCTGAAGATGGCACGGCTAAGGGTAGGCCTGGCTGAGTGATCCTGAGATTGTGTGGTTGAAAATGCTTCAAGTAATGAGCAAGGTAACAGAGTCACAACTCTGAGCTTCCGGAAATCAGGTTGAAGTTCACTTAGAGATCTACCTGGACCAAGTGAGAGACTACCTGGAAAGGCCCAGGGCAGGGCCACAAACCGCCTCGCTAGGACAATGTCTTTGAAGCAGGCCTGAAAAAGCACCAAACACCAAGCCAGTGCCACAGAGGGCTGAGCAGGCAGATCCTGCCTGAGCTCAGTGTGACTAAGGAAGCAGATGGAAGGAACTTTTGGAGGACTATAGGGACACTAGGAAAGCATGCAGGGATGAGCATGGCAGAAGAATGGACTTCTATAAGTACACTCAGAGATAGTGAAAAATGGGAGGTCACCACTCAGTAAGAGAGAGGAAGGACCTAGTGACAAATGACATGGGAAAGACTGAGGTACTCAGTGGTTTTTGTTTGTTTGTTTGTTTTAAAGTCTTGCATCTCGAGGTTTAAGGTTTGCTTCCTGCCCTCACATTTCCCCAGTTCTATTATCAGGATCTGCAGAAAGGCAGCACTGTGAGATGTAGGAGACAAGACAGGTAAAGAGCACAGTGTCTCTGCAGTGAAAGCAACTAATCATACACCAAGCTCTAATGGACAGCAGCAAGCAGCTTCAAGAAAGCAATCCTTCCTCTGTTTTCAGTGTTTTGTGAGACCATATTTGGAGCATTGCATCCTATTTTGAGCTCACTGGCATAAGAAAATCACTGACATAGTGGAGCATGTCCAGCAGTAGGCTGCCAAGGTGTTCAGGGGACCAGAGCACACATCACTCCCTGGAGAGGATAAGTGAGTTTGTTCAGCCTAAGAAACAAAAGCAGGACAGATTCTGATAGGAAGACACTACAGTTTTGCCCTGCTGGAAAACCCAGCATAAGCAGGAAAAAAAAAAAGCAAAAAAAAACTTAAGGAAAAAAGATTAAATAGGGACATACTGATATAGAAGTCTGGTACACGTACATGTACAGCAGAAGCTGATTTGTAGGAAACTTACGCCTCTTCTATGGAGCTTAACAATATTGCAGTGTCAGGCTGCCCTTAACCTCCCACTTCTGTCATCGTTGCTGTTCTTTTGTACTGTTCCTCCAGGGTCTATAATGCAGAGAATTTAATTTGAAATCAGAAATACTATTTACATTTTAAAGTTCTTTTTGCCCTTTTCTCCCAGGTAAATACATTTAAGTTTGCCAGCCACTAGATAACTCAGAAACACTGTATTGTAATTCACTCATTTCTACCTACAAAGAAAGATTTGACGTTACTAGGTTTTTATTCTAAACAGAAATATGTGATATTACTACAGCAAGATGCTAAGAAATATACCTACTTATGATTCCCTACTTAGCTTTTATGAGAACTTCTCCTACCAATATGACCTGAAATACTCTTTTCAGCATGAAGTCGCTGAAATGCTCTTAGATGGAACCAGTACAGCACATCCTTTCGGAAGTCCTTTACCATTACTAACTGGTACTTTAAGATGACATTATCACAACTAGATTTTGCTTCCTTCCTTAGGTTGCTGCCTTCATTGAACAAGACTGCATTGCCAGGTTACTATGACATGCATCATTGTGGAAAAACTTGTATCCAACAGGATTAGGCTAGTCCCCAAACTGTTCTTGCAGCCTAGTCTATTTGGAAACCTGCCATATTCTTTGGTCTAGCCACTGCTTTATTCTACTGTGAGAGTGAATACTTTTAAAGAAAGTAGGGCACAGTTAAGGAAGAGAGAAGGAGAAGAGAGGACAGAAAGAGCAGGAGCTGCTTTCTGATTGAATGCTACATGCAGCTCTTGAGTTATATTGACTATCGTCTTCATCAGCTTGAAAAGGAATTCTGAACCATTTCCAAGCAAAGTGCATTCGTACCTCTCCTCTTGATCATTAACACAGTGGAAGTTGCAGCTTGTTTGCTGATTTGATCAGTAAGAATTCTGACTATCTGAAAGACAGACACATACCAGTGTTTGGCATGCAGGGGCAACATACATACATCATATGTACTCACAGCACACAAGCACTATGATCAGTAGTAGCAAAGTTGGTTCTGATCGCCAATAAAGTGGATCATGCATGAACCAACAACTGGTACACACAACCAGTTATGTCACTGCCTGTTTGATATGTAGCTATTAATTAAGTCTCCTGAAATTATGTTACTTATTTTCTTATCTGAAAAAAATACATAATATTTGTCATTAATTCTTAAACACGGATCTGGAATCACCACATGCCAGAAAACTGTACTGAAATATCTGCTGAGCAGTGAAGCACTGAACAGAGAGCAGTACTGAGATTTACGCTGCTGCATACACTTGACAACACGCACAGGAGCCTTCCAGGAAAAGAATATTCAGAAAATGAAGACCTAGGTGTGAGCTGGGAGGTGGGAGGGAACAAATCTGACAAGTGACATCATCCCTTTCCAGCAGGGGGAAGGCAAACCAAGGAGGGAAGGCATATGAACTTCTGGCAGAAAAAAAAAAAAACCACACAAATGCAGAAAGAGTGTAAGCGTGTCTTGAGGTGATCAACTAAGACAATGATAACACTTATTTTGTTTAAGTGCTTTGAATGGTTTGCTCTTGTTTTTCACAGAAAGAATATGCATGGACTGTTTGTTTAGCTCAAACTTAAAGGACTTCCATTCTCTTTCATGATAAAGTTAATATCTCAGAGGAAATTAAGCAATTTCCACAACTCCAAGAAATGTAAAAGTTTTCGTAAAACTACCCTAGAAGATTAGTCAGCTGTGTAACATTTTGAGGGGATTACCTGAGATGAAGCTTGGTCAGTTCCCTATTAACAAGCACATTTTTTTTTTGAAGCAACTGCAGCTCCGGCATTATAGATTCCTCACAAGAATCTATATTTTTGCTATTACAGTTCTAAATGATGCACATCTCCCAGCAGACTCAGAAGATAAAAACAGACAACTAACACGGTTATGATTTGCTCAGATTCTCTTCAGAGTGGAGAGGGAAAGGGAAGGAGAGGAAGTAAAGGAATACAGGAATTCATAAATTTCTAAGCTGTTGGAAACAAAGCATGAAACAGCCTATGCCTCACAAAGCTTTCCCTTTCTCCACCTGCAGCCATTTCTATCTTATTTAGCAAATCACCTCTACTTTTCCTTAAGTCACTTGGAGTCTCAAAGAAAACCTCTCAAGTGAGGGCAAAGGAGGGAAGCAATACTGACAGAGTCTCACAGCAATTTCCAAAGTTCTAAAAGCCATGGTTTAGAAAGAGAAAAAGCTATGAAAAGTTAGATAATGACAATCCAAATGAAAAATCCCTCTCCTCACTACCAGTTTTATATTCTCCACAAGCACTCTCAACACTGCAGAGACTTCTGCTGTCATCAGTCTCCCTACTCCTGGAAGAATTCAGAATTCTACTCATTTCAAACAACAAAATGAAGGTTAAAGGGTGGGAAGAAGAAAAAGGAAGAATAAAAACAAACAAAAATATTTCTCATTCTCTATACATTCAAAAAGACATATTTTTCACAGCTTTCAGCAAAGTTTATACAGAAAGTTTATTGTTTACTTTTATACATTCTAAAAGCAGAAATAAAAAATAAAAATTAGGGCCAATATTAAGTATACAAGAGATTTGTAGCACAAGTATTTAACAACTGTGGAAAGATCAGACTATTAAACATCGTAGGAGCTAACAAATAAGTTTGCCTACGTCCAAAACCATTATCAGTGATTAACATGCCAAAACATAGATTCTTCATTTGATAAAATAATTATTTTCTGCTAATAATTTTTTTTAATTGCCAAATATTTTAAGTACAGCTTTGTTTTTTTTTTTAATCCCATTCATGTATACATAGGTGGTTTTTTTTTTTTTTTTTTTTTTTTTACACCTGAATATTTAGAAGAAAATCTTCCACTTTTCTACACTTCACGTTCCTGCACAAACACTACACATTTAATTTTTCAAGCTGGCATATTCAGAAGTGATCACACTTAAACAATAATTGTCTCAATTTACTCAACTGCTTTCCTCCACAGCTACCTCTCAAATATCAGGTAAGAATTCATCCTTGAGTAAGAACCAGCAGGTTTGTTCTTTATTATTCATTTCCCGACAAAATCTGCTCCTACAGAATACCAGTCAAGATCACAGAACATTTTGCTGAATGAGAATGATACATGAACATTTTAAATCAAGCCAGAACTATCTGAAAATGTAGTTCAGTGCTGTCACCTAAGAAGCACATTGCTAAATTCCTTCCCACCAATTCATCTCCTCTTCTCATTTTTACACTACTTTCCCTGAAAGAAAAGGCATACCACTTAACTTCAAAATGTTAAACTTCCAACAGCCTCTTGGGGGAAATATTAACTTAAATGTTTCCATTAGGTCAGCAACTTCGTACATCTTACTTATTTAAACGTTTCTTCAGTTGTTCTAGATGCCTCGCATCAGTATCCTGTAGAATTAAGACGGTGGCTTTAGACTGAAATGGATTAAACTCTATAGTCATCAAACAACAGAGATCTATCAGTTGTTTTTGACATTTTTCTAAGCCATCCTTAAGCTTCGGTTGTGAAGCCGGATCTTTTCTCAACGAATACATTTCAGGCACTGAAAATCCTATCAAACTTGTTAGTATATCATCAGCAAAATCTACTTCAAGGTAAGCAGAACCATCAGAAACTTTTGCTTTTATACCCCAGGACCCATTACTGCTTGTGAGGTTTCCAGTAAGAGTTACAATAAAACACTTAACCTTCACAATTGTAACAGTTTCTGGCTTTTTTTCAAGGAGAAGGTAAATGTATGTGAAAGGTGGGGAATCTAAATCAAGATCGCATGCATCTTCTGGTCTGCAAAGTATGGCCTGCTGATCTGCTTCTGGATCAGTTTTTGAGAAAGATACAGGATCCTTGTTCAACTGCCTGGTGTCAAGAGCATGACAGGATTGACAGCTGCTCTCACCTAGGTCTAAATCATTCTGTCCTTCTTCATGAGGATTTTCCAAAAAAACAACTGCCGAGCTGCAGGCCTGAGATACACTATTACACTCTAAAAAGTGACTAGTACTAGTTCCATCTCCAGTAAATATTGCTCTTCCAAAATTCTTTTGTTTGCTGATAACTTCTACAGGCTTCTCTCTTTCATGTCCATCATCCTTTTCAGAAGTTTCATTTAAAGATGAACCACAGGAGCTTTGGTATGTATGTGGAATTCTCTCAGTAGTTAAATTTACTTTTCCATTCCTGGGAACTGACGGCACTTCTTCCTGCTCTGTTCGGATCTCTTCTTCCAGAAGAATGTCATCTTCCAAAGGAAAGTCATTTAAAAAGGCATCATCATACTCCACAGAAGGTGGAGTTTCTTCATCTAAATGAGGCAAAAGATCTACTGATTCCTGTTGCAAAGTATTTTCATTGTATGTAGTGAGTGAACCCGAGGCTGTACTAAAATTGTTGCTTCTACTGCAGTATCCACTTTCTAAAGATATTTCATTATTTAAAATAAATTCATTATTTTCATCAAGACTGGCCAAGAGCTCTTCATCTGAAGGGCCTAGAGTTTGTCCTAATTCATACACAGGACTTGGAACAATTTGTTCATGACCAGGTTGTCCAACAGAATTTGGGTTCTCAGCTTCTCCAAGTAATCTAGCAAGGACCCTTTCCTGAGAATACTCCTCCAGAAGAGCATCCACCTCACCACCCAACAGTTTTACATTTTCTGGTTTAAGCAAAAGGACTCCAAGACGATATGCAACATTACCATGCACGGTAATTTTTGTTCCAGGTGGAAGGTTGCTATGGAGGACAGGCACTGGCTGATACTCCATGCCCTGGATTTGATGTATCCCATCAGTTAGCTGCAGCATCAGCATTCGAGTAGGCTTTGCTTCCCAGGGCTTCTGGAATGCCTGCGCATTGGCTGTTACTTCTTCATTTACAGTACTTTTCCCTCTTATCTTCTGCAACTGGGAATATGCTGGCTGGCTAACATCAAGCAATGAATCAATCTGTAGGGAGTAAAAGCCAGACAACTCTCCTTTGGGGGCATCTAAGATGCCATCAGGCAAAACTGGATATTCCAAATCTCTTAGATCGGTAAGTAGCCATTGCTCAAATACCTGCCTGTTAATTTGAGCTTGACTTAAGTTACCACCACCATTTTCTTCCTGAATCCAATTAATACATGCTTCCAGCCACGTCAAAGGAACTTTAACATGCCACGTGGATGAAAGCCAGGTTTCCACTCTTGCTGTGACATTAGGTGTAGACATTTTCTTTCAAGCTGAAACAAAATCCAGAAAGACATATTTACGCTTCTGACAACAGCTGAATTTATGACATATCTCTCACTCTTATAATACAGCAATTCGCTCTCATTTAAAAGTCCAGCTATTCCAAGTGTGACAACATAGAAACATTTTCAACTAGAAACACTTCCATGGACACTAAAAATAAATATGCATTTCCAACATTTCAATAAGTAAGCTTCAGATGGCATCAGCAACCTATGCAGTTTGCTCATGGAGGATCAGCATTTAGACTTCAACAACCAACCCTCCTTGGTGAGTCCTCGTCTCCTGATGATTTAATCAGAAGTACACAACTGCTTCCCTCTTGTGCATGGAAAGACCAGACCAAACCAAGTTAAATTAAATGACCAGAGCTAAGTACAAAAATGGTTCTTCCATTTATTTTTTATTTTCTTCCTCTGGGTCCTGCTGTTAATGTTGAATTTTCTCCAGAAACTGACCTGAGATGACGTTCTCCCGTTCACGGACAGAAGTGGAAGGCCCCATCCACAACACAGCCACGCAGATCTGCTTGCTCCCGTGGTGCTGGAGCTTCGGGCCTAACAACAGGATAACGTGAAATACCACTACTACCTCGAGCCCCAGAACAGGGTTTGATGGCAACACCTCATGGCAGTCATCACCTGATGATCACCAGGGGCTAATAGGCCACAGCCTCTGCTTAGTTTAGGGAGTAGTTGCGTGTAACCGTGCCTGAAAGCAGTGCATCCCCAGGAAAGAGTGACCAAGGAACTACACAGTGAAACTCGGCTGTCAGAGCAGCTAAGCTACACAACGCCTCGTTTTGGCCACTATATCCTATAACTATATAAACGAACACCTGTCCCAACACTCCCTAAGGCCCCACCACACCACCACCAACGTACGACCGGCTGGGCCAGGCTCAAGGGCTCCTGGCGGGCGAGGAGACCCCTCCAGGCACCTCCGGCGCGTTCCACCCCGCACTTACCCCAACCCCGGCCCCAGCCCCGAGCTGCGGGACTACACCGAGCCCGCGCCCCGCGGCAGCCAATCACAGCCGCGACCCGCGCGCCGTTTTAGGCCTCGCGAGAGCTCCGCCCCCCCGGCGCCGGGAGCGGGCGCCAGGCGGGGTTTTCGCAGGCGCCATTTTCTCTGCGCGCGACCAGGGCGCTGTGGGTCTCCTTCGCCGTTTCCCGCTGTCGCCGCCGCCGCCGCTCCCGGGGCGGCTTCCGCCCGGCAGGTAGGAGTACCGGCGGAGCGCGGCGGGCACTGCGGGCACTGCTCTCCCGAGAGCGGCGAGGCCGGCCTCACCGCGGCGCACACGGAGGGCGGGGCGGAGCGGGGGCCGCCCGCCGCGCTGACGGGCAGCGCTCTCCCCCAACGGAGCGGTGGCAGGGCCGCGCGGGGGGGGCGCGGCGGGGCCAATCGCCGGGTGACGGCGGCGGAGGTGGTGGGGCGCGTTGGGGGCTGCTCCCCTTTTTTTTGCTGTGCGCGTGGGGGCCGGCGGCGGCTGCAGGTAACGTCGGCCCCCGGCGAGGTGTGGCGGGGGGCGTAGCGTGCCCGCTGGGCAGGGGGAGATGGGCGCGGGGAGGCCGGGCCCCAGCGGGGGGAGCGGGGCCGGGCCGCACCGCACCCCTCCCGTGACACAGCGCGGCGAAAGGCCCGGGAGGGCCGCGGGACTTAAGAGGGTCCCACGGGGACCTCGGTGAGGCGGTGTGGAGGAGGAGAAGAGCGGGGGGGGGCCCCGCACGAGCGGTGCGGCCGAGGCTGGCGGCGCTGCAGCGGCCGCTCTTGAGGGCGGGGTAGCGGCCGCCGCCACCTCTCCGCGCCCGCCCTTGGTAACAACTCCGCGCCCGGGGCGAGTTGTCGGCAGTTATGGCGGCGGGGGGAGGGCGCTGGCGGCCGCGGCCTGGGCCGAGAGGCCTCGCCGGTACGGGGCGGTGTGTTCCGCGCCGCCGACGGCGCCTTCCTTAAGCTCCTCGTGCCGCCAGGCCGTCCCGCGCAGCGAGGCGAGTGCCGCCGTCCGCCGTCTTTGTGTTCCCCCGGGCGGAGGGCGGCGATCTCCATGCGGCCGCGTGGTGGAGGTTTCTCCGCTGTCGGCTCCGCCTAGCAGCGGGCAGACGCCATTGCAGCCGCCGCCATTTCTGCTGCGCCCCACCGCCGCCGCCGGGAGCTGGATCTCGGGCTGCGGGTTACGTAACGGCAGTTGCCCGGGAAGCGGGCGGCGAGGGAAGAACGGGACGAAGCCGCGTCCGCCTTTCCCGGCGCTGTTCTTGGGGCTGCGGTCGCCGATGCGGCCGCTCGTGGACAGTTTATCCTCCTGGTGCTTATGAAAATGTTGCGTTCGTCAAGTTCCACCAACTCAATTTACAGAGCAGGCACGGTAACGGAGAGTATGTTAAGTACACGTGACGGAGGAGATTTGGTGTAGGTGATCAGTACAGGAGACTGGGGGAGATGAAGCCCTGAACCAAGATATTACATTTCATTCCCTTCCCCGCGGACCTGAAATTCTTGGGATGGTCGGAAGTAGAATAACCGGTGTTCAGAAGGGCTAGTTGAACCTTGTGAAAATCCCTTTCGCTGCGTGGTAGCGTTTTGGCTCCGTCTGGTTGAGACTCATTAGCTCACGCGAGGCAAAGGCCAGCCTCTCCCGGAAAGGCGCGCTGCTTCGCGGCTGCCGCCTGTCCCTTACAGCGCGGCTGTAACAAGTTAACAGCTGGCTCCTGGCTGAGAGTACCTTTTAAAAGTTCTGCTCGCCTCCCTACTTAACTTTGTTGAAACCAGACTGTCAAACATTTCCTAGAAATTAAACAATAAGTTACTAAGGAGGCTAGTGGATTGTGTGGTGATGCTCTCTGTAGAAATAACGTTTTGGAAGAAATTAAGTTGCAAAATAATTTGTCTAGGCTTGCAAGTATTTCCAGATGTACTTAACAAAAGAAGGTATGCTAAAATGCCGCCTAGTTAGTAGACACGGGATTTATAGAATAATGTTGACAGTTACCATAAATGAACTGTTTTTTATTTGAAATTGTTCAGAACTGAACACTAGGAGCAGATCCTTATATGATGTCCTTTTAAAATACAAATTCAAGGCATGTAGCATATAACATGTTAAAAATGAAGGAATTGTATTCTTTAAGAAGCTGAAAATCACAGTAACTGTAATTACTTAAATCAAGCAAGTGCTTGGAAAGTACGATATTTGAGACTATAACTGTTTATTTGTGAGGTTACACGTTGTTTTAATATCTCCTCTTAGTGGTGTCTTTGGCCTTCTTACATTTTCTCATTTATAAAGAAGAGCTTTACAGCAAAAACTTGGGTCAGACCTCTTTTTTCTGGCTGTAGTGAGAATCATAGGTGGAAGCGAGCAGGGTCGCAACTCATCTGTGCTGTTTTCATAGGCTTGGGAAGTGATAGGCTGTTGGATTTTGATCCCGCCCAGAATACTTGAGTTTTTCTCCGCAAGGATATATAACAGCGGTAAGTTCCAGAAGCAGGCATTTATCTTCTTCTCTTCAATATAATGCATTGTTCACCTTCTTATGAAATAGGTATGCTAGCTCTTTTATTCTTCAACAGGTTTTGTCTGCCCACCTAAGAAAAGAAGGTAATGGAGACTGAGCAACAGGAGGAGACCTTTACCAACACAGAGACAAATGGTAAATTTTTTAAAGGACTATTTTTTTCTGAATTAGCCTTTTATAATTTTATTGTTTCTAAATGTCTTGTAATGCTTTAATTGTATGAAATATGCATTTATCAGCTTCAGTGTTGCATTCTGCATTAAATCTTTCTGTTTCCATACCCTATCTGACTTACTTTTGAAGCGTGAAAGCATAGTTTTTCTTTGGCTGTTGTAGGGATTGCATAAATGTCTGCAACTATGTAAAAATATCAGTAATATCTTTTAACTGTATTTTATTCATTGCAGGAAGTTAGGGCAGTAGTGCTGAGTTGATTCATGACAGTTTTTCCAAACAGTGTTTGAAATGCTGCTTTCCTGTTATTTCACTGTGGACAAAGTGTTGTCCACAGTGTTGTCCAGTGTTGGACAAACTACCTTTGAACTTCTTGGTTGGAAGGTTTTTCCCAGTTGTAAATTGTAAGAGGAAATACTGGATGGGTGATGCTGTATTGTTTTAAACAGCATGTTGCTAATGTGTCACCGACCAAGCGTATAATATTCTCAGTTAAGTAATGATTCTTAGGTTTTTAAATAGGGTCTCAGTAACAGAGTGTTGCAGGCTGATATAGTAAAAATCTGTTGACCTGCTGTGGATGCTGAGATTGGATGTCAGTAATTAGTATTGGGCTGATAGGAAAGAATGTGTTAGAAAGAGGATAAACTTTACGTCTGTTTCATTTTGTTTTGACTTAGAAAGTTAAATAAGTGTTTGTGTTTCCCCCCTATGGACCTTTCTACAGGCAAACGTCCTGCTGAAGATATGGAGGAAGAACAGGCCTTCAAAAGATCTCGGAATACAGATGAGATGGTTGAATTACGTATCCTGCTTCAGAGCAAAGTATGCTACCTTTTTATGATTGCTCTGTTGTTGTTTATAGTGTTGCTCAAGACAGCTTTGACAAAGTGTAAGATGGGACATAGATTTAAAAGGAACATGCTTTATTTAATATAAAATAAGTAGAAATATTTTTCAGTGTGCATGGATAGTAGTAGAAGAGTTTTGTGATGGAATTTTCTTCAGTAATTCTTTCAAAGGGTAAGTTCTTGAGAACCTACAGGCTTATTTCTAGAAGACACAAATTCTGAAGAAAGCAATAGAAATGAACAGCTGTTTTTCTTGCGTTTGAGTGGATTGTTATTTTTGAGCAGAGGAGGGGGAAAGAGGTATGTGACTGTGCATTAGTCTTCAGAAAACAAGCAATTCAGAGAATAGTCAGCCAGCGATTGTTAATTATGTGTGGGAGTTGAGATGAGAACTAACTTGGGATTTTAGTAACTTTCCCTGACAAATTTTCTAAAGCTGTTCAAATGCACCAGCAGAAAAAAATGTGGGAGTAATGCTTTAGGGATTGCAATAGTTTCATTAGCTAGTGTAAATTGTTACTGTAAACTTGCTATGTATGAATTTACTGCTTACAGTTGTCAATTTATGTTGTCTGAAGTATCTCAGTCTTTTGTGTTAGCATGGGAAAATATCTGAACTCCGTGCAGCATTTCTGACCAATAGTCAAGTTACATGGAAATGTTTGTGCACTGTTAGCTTCAGGTATGAACTGCATGTAGTCCTTGAAATAACCTGGTTAAAAAAAAAAAAAAAAGGTGTAATTTTGCAATTACTCTTTTTTGAGCTCTGCTAGTTTACTTCTGGTGCTTCTTTAGAAACATTTAGAAAGTTAGTGATTGTTAAAGTTGTCTTCGCTTTTTGCGAAGTATACCACTCTGAAAAGTCAATTGACTTAAATAGATGTAAACCAATGGAAGCCCTTACAGTTATCAAAAAACATTTGGAGTGCAGAAGTGAAATTTGAATGTTACATAAAAACAAAAAAGGTTAAATTAGGGAAATCGCTCATGTTCATGGAATCTCCTTTTTTGAAAGTTGTAGTCTTAACAGCTCTAACATAGGCAGAATTGTCTAGAGACTTAAATTTGGGTTTGAAATAATATTAGTTGTAAAACTGAACTTGCCTCTCTTAGAATAAGTAAGAGTTGTTGCCATTTTTCCTATGGACAACCTTTATTAGCTTGTTTCTGTTTGATCCAAACCTTTCCAAAGCAAACCCAAGTACCCTCCTGTTCCTTCGCCCCACCCAATAGGGTAGTACAAAAATAGATACATGATGCTTATTCTGAAGTTCAGAATGATTGGCGTAATGTGACTTCTGAAAACTCTCTTTTAGAACGCTGGAGCAGTGATTGGAAAAGGTGGCAAAAACATTAAGGCACTTCGTACAGACGTGAGTATATATGAGTTTGAACTAATTTAACACCAATTCTTTCAGAGCACTACATCAAAAGCTTGGTTGCATTCATATTTAGAAATGGGAGCAATTCAACTCTAGACACCAATAGTCTAGTTACAAGCTATATGTAGATTGCTATTGTAGGAAACTTAGTAATTAAAGCCCAGCTTGACTCATGTGGGAGAAGAGGTTTGTATTAAAACCTCTTCTCTTTTGAATAGAATTCCACTAAATTACACACTTCAAGTGAATTAACATCCTAATGAGAAATACTGAAAGAGCTTAAGACCCTTAATAGTACCATTTCCCATATGTGTGAATCAATTACAGTGCTACTGAAACCATTGCAGGTGGCTGGCTTAACCCAGTGATAGAGGAATTCTTTAACTTCCTTAAAACAAAACAAAAACAAAAAAAAACACAACAAAACACAAAAATGGGCTGTCTGTTCCTTAACAGCTTGCACATGAAACACAAAAGCATTAACGTTAGGTTTACTTGATTAAAATATGGGCATAGAACAGTAGAGAAACACGATTTTATTACTTGCATACATTTTTCAGTGGTCATGACTTATATGCTTATTCACATTTTATAGTGGGTTGACTCTTATGATTGCACACATGTTCAGCATTAATGTTATGTATTTATAAAACTTGGCAACGCTTCTTAAATTCTGTTTGTTTACACTCCTGTACTTAACATCAACTACAATTTCAATAATTTTTTCAAGCAAGACTCTGTTCAACACAGTATTTGGCAATGTGTCAGTGCAAATCTGTTCCAACTAAGGTCATAAATACAGCAAGTAGGTTTAAACTGAAATGGTCAGGAATCATACATACGCTCTCTTTTGGCAGCTAGTGGTTTTCTCGTTTTTTTTTTTCTTTTTTGGTTTTTTTAGTTTTTTTTTTTTTTAATAATTAGTACATCACCTAAGTCCAGATAATTTAGATTGGTCTGGAAAACTAACTTTCCCGATTTGCCCAAGGTCTTCGTAGTACCAGTCTTGACAGGTTTTGTGTCTGCCCTCATGAGCCAGCCTGCTGCTGAAACGTCTATGTTAAAAGTTAGTTCAGTCAGAGTTCAGTCATTTTTAAGGTCCATACTGATAAGCCACAGTCAATGTAGCAATCCGTTATTGTGTTAGTCTTCAGAACAACGTAAGCTTGTTTCATTAATTGAGAGTAATGAGTATAGTTTGTATTAAATTAAAATTTATTGCTTTTCCCCCTTTTCCCTCTCCTTGTTTTTTTGGCCATATATCTCCGTTGCCCATGTACTGGATCGTCTTGCCCCTGCGTTGCCCACCATGACGTTGGCCCATCCGCCCCTGAACGCCCATGTGAAAACCCTGGTTGGCTATGCCCAAAAATGTGCTCGTTGCCAAACGGGTACCATACTTGACAACTTCCGATTGAATACCCATGCCCAATGCCAACATCCACGAACGCCAATGACCAATGCAGTACAATGCCAGTGTTTCAGTCCCAGACAGCAGTGGCCCCGAGCGGTATGTCCCAACAGTTTATGCCTCACTGCCTGATTAGAAAGAGAGAAATGTATTTTATTACCTGCCTTTATATAATTAAATAGTATCCCCTTATAGACGGTGTATTGTTTTTTTCAAGTTTTCTGTCTTATTTTCCCCATTAAGTCTTTTTGTCACTGAACTTTTACGTGAGTTGCCCACCCAAACAATCCACTAATTTTATTTCAATGGAAGGAGCACAGCTTCAAGTGTTGCATATTCGCTGCATTGTAAATCAAATTGTTTCAAAGTAGTCTCTCGCTCTGTCTTTGTGGCCCACCTTGCTCCCTCAACATTGCCTGTTCATAATTATTTCTGATGAAATGCTAACTCTGGTTCACTTTCCTTCACTTCTCATTTGTATTGTCCTTTTTTGTCTTGCATTTGTATTTGTTTTCTTGCAGAGCCCATTAGTAATCTAATTTCTAACTGGTCTCATAACCTTACTCCAGATACAGTGTTCACCACTTGCATATCCCCACTTAAACTAGGAGAAGGTGTGCCAGTTTTATCAATGTAACAGCGAGGGTATCCTAAATTAGTGGTGGCGGGGAACATGAATATTCACTTCTGCTTTCAGTTCTGCGTCAATTTCTTGCCCACTTAATCTGAGCCCTTCCAAAAGCCCGTTCTCTCTCTCTCTCTCTCTCTCTCTGTCCCTCTCTCTCTCTCTCTCTCTCTCTCTCTGCAAGACCTACCTAATCTTAAATTTATCATGCATATGTACTGGCTATAAACAAAGATGCATGTGTTCTGAATTCAGAAAACAGGTTTACTTTAAATGGGGAATACTGGCTAAGTTCTTCAGTGCAGTAAATCTTGTTAGAATTTTACGTATCATTATGAATAAAAAATTTACTTCTGCTTCTTCTTTTCACCTTCTCCATATTGTCTGGCACTGTGGGTTCTGACAGCATCTTGAGTATAAGTGCAGATATAGAGACAATTGGAGAAATCTTGAAGAAGATTATCCCTACTTTAGAAGAGGTAAGTTTCTTAACATGTTTATTCTTTAGGCCCACAAGGTTTGCTTTTAAAAATCAGATAATTCTAGATGATTTGCTGCTTTTTAATACATTAAATAAGAAAATACAAAACAAAAGCCTTTTAAAGAAGGAGTACAACCCTCAAACTACATGTTGGCATCTTTTTTTTGATAGATGACAGAAAGAGCAGTCTCTAAATAAAAAAATGAATATTTGGAGCAGCCTTTCCCTTCCTCCTGCTTTTAGAACACTTGTCTCCTAACTTTTTTAGCTTCCAGTTTGAACTAGCCACGTTCTCATTTGTACCCTGCCTTGGTTTTGTAAGCTTGTTGCGCTGTGTATTATCTTCTGAAATTGTTGCAGACGGTTGTGCAACGTAATAAAAAAAGTAAGGAAGATGGTCTTTACATCAGTTCATGTTGAGGCAAGATACTATTATGTCAAGGGAAATAAAGGGTTACAATTCTGCAGTTGACTAAATCATGCTATCCTCTTTGGAGGAAAAAAAAAAATTGTCTCATTTCTTTCTTTAATGTGTATTTCTGACAGTATCAACACTACAAAGGCAGCGACTTTGACTGCGAGTTAAGACTTCTTATTCACCAGAGTTTGGCAGGAGGAATTATTGGTGTCAAGGGTGCTAAAATCAAAGAACTCAGAGAGGTACTGTTTCCTGTTTTTCCAAGACTCGGCTTTTGTTCTGCCTGTAACTTAGTGTTTTGTGTTCATAAAGAGCCTGTGTAAGTATCATCTGTTGGGTAGTTCCTTCTGACCACACTGTGTGTGATTTCTCTATCCTGAGATGAATTTTTATTGAAAACATTCAGAAATACAGAGGTGATTAATGACAGGGCCTAGTACTTCTCTTCAAGCTTTTAAGCAATATTACTGGTAGACTAATATTTATAAAGGACACTTCTTAATTTAAAAAGTTAATCACTCCTAGAAGGATCTGCTGTATAGGCTAGATTCCTTGGAGTGAGTGGCTGGACATGCAGAATGATTTAAGGTGAATCCGTTTCTACAAACTCTCATGATGATAATTCAGTAGATGCTTGAATATCTATCTGAAACTTGAAGACCATTGTTTTCCTTCAGTAAAGGAACGAGGACTTGTTCAAAACAGCTAATGGTCTCTGTGAGTGTAAAAACCTTTGTTTGCTGTCCTTTCTTCGCATTGTGTGAGAGGCAGTTTAGGTCAGTTCATGTATAAGCTGCTAACTCTGTGTATGCTGAGGAAGGCAAGATGGCTAGACATATAATCCCAGCAGCGTTGCTGTCTTGTATCAAAAGCATGTTTTCCTGACAAGTGAAAGTTAATAAAACTTGTAAGCTTGCAATGGATGTGTGATCCTTAATGTTAGTATTTAAGTACATAATGATATACGTAAGCCATAATTAACAAAGGGGAAAAAAATGAACTTTTTTCCTCATAATGCAAAAATATATAATTACAGAGCTTTAAAATATATATTCCTAAAATCCATTTTTTTGTGAGAACTCAAAAGCAAGAAAGTACTTAAAATAACTGGAAGTTCAATTGCCTTTGGAATTGTTTAAAAGCATTTTAGTGGGCATTCTACCCATTTTATTTTCAACAAGTTTATAAAGTTGTTTGAAATAATAATATTTCAGAGTCCTGTATTTTCTTTTCAATAGAACACTCAAACCACCATTAAGCTCTTCCAAGAGTGTTGTCCTCATTCAACTGACAGAGTGGTGCTTATTGGTGGAAAACCTGATAGAGTTGTTGAATGTATCAAGATTATTTTGGATCTTATCTCTGAGGTAATTTGAAATAAATTTGAAATTATTCCTTTTTTTTTTGCATTTATGAACAATAGGGATTGTTTGGTTGGAACATTACATCTTTCAGTTTCTGTTTTGAATTCATTACCTCTTACTTTTCTAGTAGCAAAGTAGTTGCCGTTTTCCAGAATCAGGATGCACATATAAGCAATTATCATACTAGCGGGAAATTATTCATGCTTCACTAAACATTAAGATGCAAAAATTGAAAATCAAGGCAACTGATAAGAAATAGCAGTTCCTCTATCATAGTTAAGTTCACAGGAAACTCATCACCATCTCCTTTCTTACAAGCATCGTGAAATCAAAAATAAGTTCTAAACACATAAATTCACTTCTATACATGTAATGTATTTTAAATATGCTAATTATAATGGTGTTCACTTCTTGTTCATTTGTTTTAGTCTCCAATTAAAGGACGGGCCCAGCCTTATGATCCCAACTTCTATGATGAAACGTATGACTATGGTGGCTTCACTATGTTTGATGATAGAAGGGGACGTCCAGTGGGCTTTCCTATGCGTGGGAGAGGAGGTTTTGATCGAATGCCTCCTGGCCGTGGTGGACGACCGATGCCTCCCTCGAGAAGAGATTACGATGATATGAGTCCTCGTAGAGGACCTCCACCACCTCCACCAGGTCGTGGTGGCAGAGGTGGTAGCAGAGCTCGTAATCTTCCTCTTCCTCCTCCACCACCTCCTCGTGGCGGGTGAGTTGTTGTATAAACGCATTGTATAAAACTCAAGTTGTATTGGATTGTGTTCAGGTTCCCAGTGTTTGCCTCACACTGCCATGCTGTTAGTGATTATGGAAGATTATGTATATATTCCTCTGAAGCACTTTGAAATGTACTGGAATTTATTTTTTGTACTGTAGCATGCAGCCTGCTAGAACTGTGGTCAGTGTAGGGTTCTTTATGTCAATCACTACCTGGCTAAAGTAGTTACAGTTTAAGGTACGTGAAAATCATGAATGTGAAAATTCGAATGAGAATGTAGGAAACCAGTTTATGATGTGAGTTGTGTGATGGTTTTTCATTGCAGAGATCTGATGTCTTATGACAGAAGAGGCAGACCGGGAGACCGTTATGATGGAATGGTAGGAGTTTAAAATTCTCTTTGTTGCGTTTTATAAGTACAGTTAAGCGCATGACTGTCTGAAGGTACTGTTGCTGAACACAAGCGCTTGCGTAGTGTTTTCTATATAAAGCAATACCTCTTCGGAAGGAGTGTTTAGGAGATAAGGATTATCTAGGACAATAACCCTAACCCTCCCCGCCCCACCCCCTGCTGCCATCAGTGTCACAGCAAGTTCTACTGTGCTCTATCCTGCAAGTTTTTGTACACTGACATTCTTTTAGATTTTCTTTTTAGAGAAAATGGCAGAAACAGGAGATGCTAGGCTTTTCAAGTAAAGGAAACATGTCAAAACAATTACCTCAAATTCGTTTATTCACAGAAGCAGTCTTAACAGACATCTTAAAAAAGACAACTATAGATTGATAGTATTTTATATTTTGTTACTAAATTTTGTTATACTAAATTAATTACTTTTAACCATATTAGTGCTAATATCTGCTTAGGGAGGGACGGGAAGGAGGGTGGAATTTTGTAGTTCATGGAAGCTTTAAAAAATACTCTGACGTGCAACTTCTCCAGCAATCATCTGCAGTGATAATAGGTTCCTGTAGTTGTAATAGAAGGAAAGATCAGCTGTCTGTGGTAACGCTTTTTTTTTCCCTAGCTTTGTTGGATACCTTTCTTAAAATGACATGAGATTTTTTTTTTCAGATTTTTAAAAAATATTGTTTAAATTCATGAATGAAGAATAAATAAATAAAGAGGAAGTATGAATAAATGGGCTTTACACATCTCCTTCTGGGAGTAAGAGTTACTGGAAGTACATATTACAAGAACACTGGATGATCACTGAAAGTATTGAAATGAAAAGTCTCGCACTTAACAGATACTAAAAAAAAAAAAGCGTTGCCTACACTACTTAATGTCCCAATAAACTGGAAGAATCAAGAACTATACTGAAATAATTATTTATCTGTATTCATAGGTTTTTATAGCTCAGTTTTCGTGTGTTCACGTTTACAGTTAGTGAAGCTGACCCCAAATATAAACAGGGCAGCTTGCCCTTTCTTGGTATCTGGTTCAGCACAGTCTTGCTTAGCTTTATTCCCGAGTGGTAATGTGTTCCAGCTTTGTTCCCTTCCAGCTAGAATAGAAAAACTAAGTGGATTCCTGTCCAGTCTGCTAATCTGAAAGTTGACCTTTACTTTCTCAACTTGAGTGTCTATGAGAAAGTGGAATCTCGTCTACTCATATTCATAGAACAATAGTTATCAGGTTGTTTTTATCACAAATCCAAAGCACAGTATCATACAAGCTACTGTGAATAAAATTAACTCCATCTCAGCCCAAACTGGTATAAAAATGGATAAACATATAAAGCCATTTTATTCGCTCTCCATCTCCCTCCCCAATTTTTAGCTTAACTGATAATTTTTATAGTATAATTTTAAATTGAGGTTTATAGAGAATTAAAATGAAATAGGTCTCGTAAATGGGCTACATCTTCAAAAACTTTCATGGAGTGTATCTCCATTGTTGAGGTACTTCTGCTCCTTCAGATGATTCCTAGTTCTTTATTTTTATTTAAACATATATACATAAATTCCTGTATAAAACACTGCAGTAAAAGTTCATACACTTCTGAATGCAAAATGCTATTAATGTTTAAGACATTTGACATGAGGCATATACAAATCAGTAAAGGAAGAATATTGGACATCTCTTTTATTTACCTAACTAAATAGAGAAAAAATGAAAATTTCTAGGAAACTTAAGCATGAGTGAAAGTTATAATAACAGGTTTTGACATTGATGGCCATGTGCATCTTCTGTAATAAGCAGTAAAAATTAATACAGCATTATTCATACTATATTCTTTGCCTTACCCAGACAGTATTTAATCTGATTTTCGTTCTAGTACCAGTAGTTGTTAGCACCAGTAAGTCTATAGACTAAATGATTCAGTTATGTATCTCTAGATACCTTGCAGCTAGGGTTTTAGAAGCTGTTTTTAAATTGTGCAGGAGAACTTTCTATCTGTATGCAGTTGTGTTCTATGTTGCACATTTTTAACCCTGCAAAGTTCTGTGCCTTAATAGTAGTTTGGAAACTATATTTTTATAATCTCTTGTTAATCGTTTTCAGTGCTTCCTATAGAATTCTGAAAGTACTATATATTGCATGTTTTAAAAACATAATTAAATGTCTGATGTATGGGAAGCAGTATATTGCTAACATATTGGTTATACTAGGTAAACAGAAATTAATTAGTAGAACATGAGAAGCAGTGTCCTTGACCTGCTACTGGCATTAAGGTGATCCCTGATAGTTTAGCGTTATTAAACAATTTTTTATAACATTCAGGAGAAATGTTACTTTTATATCAGAATAACGCTTTTTGAGGTGTAAGTTTATTACTTTAAAAACAGGTTAAAAAAAAAAGTCTGTTTGTGCTTTGCTGTTAGTTGTCTGCCTACTTATGTTAGAGGAAAATATATCACACTGCAGAAGTGGGTGACCAGTTACAGTTCCCTTAAATTGAAAGTAAAAGGTAACAAGTCTTGTAATTTGTCTAAGCCTTGTACTTTTGCATCTCTGTTGTACTACAGGTAGTTCAGAAAGATGTTTCTTTGTACCACCTTATATTGGGTTTGGCTGTAACTAACTTGTAAGCCTCTAAGACATGGACTTACATTTGTTCTTCCTTTCTTCCTCTTAATGTTTTGTCTGGAAGATGATGCAGTGTCATGTAGATGCCTGCGATGACATGCAGCCTCCAGAGCTGGTGAGTGTCCCTTTTTTCCCAAGAACTTTCACTGAATTGGATAAGTGATAAAGGTGTTTCTTGAGCTTGAATATAGTCAGTGGCAGCTTTCATCTGGTGAAAATACTAAATCTTCTCACTCAGAACTTTCTGCCAACTTGTCCTAACAGTGTGTGGTGTACAAGCATGTTATGTTAATAGAAATGTGGAAGTATGTAGCAACACAGCCAAAAGAGTGGATTTTTCTGTTCCATTGTATCTTTTATAACCTGTTTCAGTTTTATAAACAGTACTGTTTTCTCCATAACTGATGCATTACAATTGCATATATTTAGGATATGTATTTTGTATTGATTTCATTATGTTGTTTTCTCCTAAATCAAACAGGAAATATTAAAAGTTCCTCTTACTGTTTGTGTATTTGAGAATATTCAGTTTGTACAACAGGATTTAGGAAGGAAGGTTCTGACAGGGTTCATCAAGTGTTCATGCTGTCTAGAAATTGTCAAAGCGATGTCAGACATTAAACATCAGTTCTTGCCTCACACAAACACTGCAACTGTGTTGCTTACCTGCTGTCAAATTCATTTGCTGTCCTGTGGCCTTGGGAGGAGTAGCAGAAATGATAAATGATTGTTCTTTATAACAGTTTACCCCAAAAAAGGGCTTCTGTAGTAAACAGCGGCACAGATGTTTGTATATCTGCAGCACGCTACTCTGATCGCTCCCTGAATTAAGTCTTAAGCGGTACCCTTTATTCTCTTGCACATTGTACTCTTACTACAAGCTCTGTTATGCTGTATTGTCATCTGTGCTGCTAAGCAATATGATTACATTATATAGATTACTCAGAAACAGTCAAAGAAGGGGTGAGAGAAGTAGGACTGTTCGAACTGGAGAAGAGAAGGCGTGGGAGGGATTTCATCAGTGTAAGTTAATACTTGAAGGGAAGTTGCATAGAAGATGAAGCGAGGCACTTTCCAGAGCCATTACAAGAGACACTGGACACAAACTGGAACACAGGAGGTTCCCTCTGAACACGAGGCAGCACTTCTTTACTGTGCTGGTGACAGAGCACTGGCACAGGTTGCCCAGAGAAAATGTAGAGTCTCCTTGGAGATCTTCAGAAGCCACTTGAATGTGTTTCTGGGCACCCTACTCTGGGTGTCCCTGTTTGGGCAGGGGTTGGAGCTGATGGATCCAGAGATCCCTGCCAACCTCAACCATTCTGTTATAATCTGAACAATTTGGTGTAAATAGCTTCCATTTTGGTGTTCCGAAAGAATAGAAGATAAATAGGTTTTTGGGAAAAGTTGTTGCATTACAACTTCCTCAGTCTCATAGTTGTGATGGGTTGACCTTAGCTGGCTGCTAGACTTTGTCTAAGCTGTGCTCTCGCTTTCCCTCCTCAACAAGACAAAGGCAGAAAACAAGATTAAAAAGCTCATGGAATGAGATAAAGAGACAAATTACCAAGTACTGTCACCCAGTTTGGGGAAAATTCATGTCGCTTGTTGCCTTAAAACTGCTCAAGAATGGTGAGGCAGAAACACAGAACTAAAAATAGCTTCCCCTCTGAAATCATATTCCCAGGCATGACTTCGGTCCTTCACTCCTGTCTCTTTACCTCCTTCCCAACCCAAGCAGTGCAGGGAGGGTGGGCTTTGGTAGGCTGTGGTCAGTCCTTAACAGATCTCTCTGCTGCTCTTTCCTCCTCACTTTTCCTTGCTCCATAGTATGGGCCCTCACCTGGGTTACCTTCTTTCCCTAACTACACCAGAGCAGGTCCTTTGCATAGGCTGCAGTTCTTCATGAGCTGCTCCAGAATGGGACCTCCCAGTGGGGTACAATCCTGTGGGAACAGACTGCTGCATTATGGGTCCTCTGCTGGACACATGTTCTACCAGAAAAACGTCTTTCTGTCTGAACTCCTGACATAAGCAGTAGTTCCTGCCGGGAGGAACTCCTGTGCAGGCAGCTTCCTTCAGGGCATGTCCATCTGCTGTGGCATGGTGTCCTCCACAAACTGCAGCGTGGATGTTGGCTCTCACATGGTCCTCCATAGACTGCAGTGAAGCAAATGATAATCTCCTTCACTGGTGCAGGGGAATCTGCTCTGGTGGTCTAGAGCACTTCCTGCCCACTCCATGCTACTGCAATCCTTCTGTCCTTGGTGTCTGCGGTATTGTTTTCTTCACATCTTTTTTTCCTTACTCCTCTCTCTCACAGCTGATAAGCGGTGTTTATTTATCTATTTATTTATTACCCCTTCTTAAATACAACATCACAGAAGTGTCACAGACTCTGCTGGTAGGTTCAGCTCTTGCCGGCAGTGTGTCTGTTTTGGAGCCACCTGGAACTGGCTGTATCCAGGCACAGAAGCAGCTCTGATTTCTTCTCACAGAGGCCATTCCAGCAGCTGAATTCCAGAAATTGAATTCTAGAGAACTGCTTTTAGAGGAAAACAATAAAATGAGGTTTTGTGCATTTAGAAGGCATTAAATGAAATGAAACACTTGGATATCAAGTACCAGTCTCCGAATCCTAAAAATAAGTGAGGAGTGCTCACTGCAGTGATTTGGATTTGATGTATGGTGTTTTAGCGGAACAGATGTAACTTGTGTCATGACTATCTGTTTTAAGAAAGAAAGGACTGTAGTATAATTGAAATTGAGAGACAAGTTACAGAGCTGTGTTTAGAGTTGAGTTGTGTTTTAAGACACAGATGAATGGAGTAGGAGGGTTGACAGTCACTGGTAAAGTTTAAGTCACCAGAATGAGGCTTTTGTCTCTCCTGAGCTATATTGGTAGTATTAATGAAGCTGTTCTCAAATCTCTTGATTTGAATGTTTAGTCCAATGATCAGTAGTAGGTAAGCATCAAGAGCTGTCTACCAGCAGCTGAATTAGAAAGATTGCTTGGTAAACTGCTATGTCTGGATTGTTAATGTCATTTTCTGTTTTGCCTCCTTGAGGTTTTGACAAGGCAGGACAAGAGGTTAATGAGATTTGCACCCTTTTCTTTCATCTTGACATATGAGTTTTACTGGGGAAAGATGGTTGTTATATTTTAGCATTTTTATATTGCTAGTAGTGTGAGGGGTTGAGATTTCTGTGTAAAGTAGGCTCAGAGTTAGCAGTGCGTTAACTTAAAATGTAAATGTGTTAATGAAGCATGGCTATTCCCTACTTAAGTGTTTTTCTCTTTCTGTTACAGTTTGAGGGTGGCTCTGGATATGGTAAGTTTTTATACAGATCCTTGATATGTAATTAATTATGAAGTTATCAAAGGACTTGGTGCATACGTTTAAATCAGACTATTCTTATGCAGGGGGCCGTGGTTCATATGGAGATCTTGGTGGACCTATCATCACAACACAAGTAACGATTCCCAAAGATGTAAGTAAAGTGATCTTGCTTTTAACTTGTTTCTTTAAGATAAAGTCACAGAGATACTCAGAACAATTTTAATAGTTAGTATTGAATAATAAAAATGGTCTATGTAACTTCTTTTTCAAATGATCAGCCAGTTCTCCCAATTTTATCCCACCTCCGTTTATGTACTTAGTATTGCGGGAGATGTTTTGAGACTGTGAAGAAGGAACCTGCCATTGCAGCTCTTAAAATTAAACTCATGCTCAAATATTGCTGTGACTTCTCTAATTGTTATGTCAAGAAAGAACAGTAAATGAATGCTTTTCTTTCTTCCCTAGCTGGCAGGATCTATTATTGGAAAAGGAGGCCAGAGAATCAAACAAATACGGCATGAGTCTGGAGCTTCAATCAAAATTGATGAACCATTAGAAGGCTCAGAAGATCGGATTATAACTATTACGGGAACACAGGACCAGATACAAAATGCACAATATTTACTGCAGAACAGGCAAGTTGAAGTTTAATGTTGCTCTCATTGTCAGTTTTAAATTGATTTTTTTTTTTCTGGTGCGTTCTAAATTTCTTCTCTGTAATAGAGGTTTTTGGAAGGCAGGTTTTAAGTAACTGTTTGAACCTAACCTCTCCAGTGGTAGTTCTGCCTTGATTCTCTTCTGTTTTCCATTCTAACTAAAACGAAGACACTCTCAAAACTTATTTGCTGGAAGACACCTTAACCAAGCAGTCCTCTGATTTCTCTGGTGAAAACTGCTGCAAAAAAAAAACCAAAAACTACCTGTAATAAATTACATAGAGCCTGTAGAAAGTTTAGAAGATTTCAGTGGATGTTGGTCTAGTTCTGTGTGGAAGACTAGTGATTTTGTTGTTTTTAGATAATCAAATTGACAACAAATCACAGTCTGCCATATGGCACAGATCATGCCTCTACAGGACAAGTTGAAATCAGGACAAATTTGGTGCTGTTAAGCAGCATTTCACACCTTGCTGGCGTTACTTTGTCATTTCTGCCAAATACAAATAACAGCTTCAGATATAATTTGCTAAGTTTTGCTTTATTAATGTGTTAGTTGTCGTAGCAGATTTTAATGTTTAACTTGACTGAGCTTCAGATCACTAATATCTAAGCGTGCCTAAAATATTTGTGTATATATATGTATATACTATAATTACTAGCAGTTAATCTTTTGTAACTATTTGTTAATGTATTACAAGTTTTTGAAATTTAATCTTTTCTAAGAATGTCATTGTTAATGTTGATGCAAGATGTATGGTCAATCATTCTAATACATGCTTTTTTCTTTTTCTTTTATAGTGTGAAGCAGTATGCAGATGTTGAAGGATTCTAATGCAAGATTATTTTTTCTTTTTTATAGTGTGAAGCAGTATTCTGGAAAGTTTTTCTAAGACTAGTGAAGAACTGAAGGAGTCCTGCAACCTTTTTTTTTTTATCTGCTTCTGTTTAAAAAGCCAACATTCCTCTGCTTCATAGGTGTTCTGCATTTGAGGTGTAGTGGAATCTTTGCTGTCCACCAGATGTAATGTTTTAGTTCCTTACAAATATTTTGGGGGAGGGAAAGGGCGCGTGAGACTAACATTGAAATTTTGAAACAACAGCAGAGAGAGTGAATATCATTTTTGTTCACTGTTGGTGGTAAATTGTAATGTTTCTTTGTAACTATTGTGAACACCCTGCTTTTATGTACACTGTACTTCTTGAAAGGGGGAGAATACAGGTAGTCCATGTGTCCTCAGCACCCTTTGAGAGCAGTGTGCAGAATGTAATGCTCTTTTGTAAGAAACATTTTTGATTTTTCAATAAATTTAGTGAACCTATCCTTGGTGGTCATCTCTCTTTAGATATAAATAAGGTAATACCTAAAATCAGTACACCCTTTTTTCCCCCCCACAAGAAAATGCGTAAGTGAAATTTGCTGTTAAGCTTGCTTTTATGCTTCTTTGATATAGATGGAGCTATGTGGGTTTTTTTTAACAACGAAACTGTGTGAAAGCAATGGCTCAGCTTTGCTATTTGGGGAGAAAATGCAAAAATGTTCATGTGAACTTAGTGTAAAATGACTTTCTGCAAGTGTTTGGCCCTCTTTGCAGTACATCTATATATTGGTGACAGTATATAAATAAAATATTTAAAAACTTTGTGATGTCACTGAATAAACAGTGGTAAAGTACGCTGGTTTTAGACAGCTCGCTTAATGCAAACAACACTTAGACATGGCAGTTGGTTAGCTGTTCTTGGAGCTCTCATTTGTATGAGGTAGACGTTCTTATGAAATTGGCAAATCGGCAGTATATAACTCTGTAATTTGTTTTTGTTGTATACGGAACTTAACCTTGTTTGGTTTCCCTGCTGTATGTTTAATGCCATAGGAAATATGTGAGAAATAAAAAAAAAAAAGAAAAAAAAGCCTCTTGAATATCTCATGTGTAATACCTTTGCATTTGTATTTATAGTTTACAAGTCTAAATTCCACTTCCTAAATAAAAAAAATAAAAACTGCAAACCGATTTGCATATACGTATGAGTGGATTCTTCGTTTCCCTGTTGCTGTAGGCAGGACGCTTCGGTTTCGTAGCTTTTTTTTTATCGGGCTGGGTAATTCCTGCCTTGGTAGGAGGGGAGGTTCGCGGGCATGCCCGGCCTTGGAGCCAATCCTTTAAAGAAAATAAAGACCACGGCAGAGCTACTTCGTGTCCAGGGAAACGAGGTTGGCTTTCCGATAACAAAGGGTGAGGGAAGCACGACGCGCGTCGGTCTCGTTTTTCCTCCGTTCACCGACGCGGGCACAACGCGGCCGCAGCGCGCTCCGCTCGCCTCCCAGCGGGCGGCCCCAAACCCGCGCTGCCCCCTGGCGCCTGCGCAGTGCGCGGCGGGAAGCGGGCGCTCCGCCGCCGGAGGGCCGGCAGCGCCCGAGGTGGGGCCCGCCGGAGCGTGGCGGCCGGACAGCGCTGGCGTCCCCTACCCGCGGGAGGCGGCGGCATGGAGGCGCTCCTGTCCCCGCTGGAATCCGCCCGGTTCATCGCGGGCCGCAGCCGAGACGTGTCGGTGGACGAGGAGGGTGCGAGAAAGGTGGCCGAGTCGCTGTTCGATAAAGCGGCGGCGTTCGGCCTGTCGGGATGGAAGGCGCTGCACGAGCTGAACCCGCGGGCCGCCAGCGAGGAGGCGGTGAGCTGGGTATTCCTGGTGGACACCCTCAACTTCTCCTTCTGGTCCGAGAGCGACGAGCAGAAGTGCCTGGTGCGCTACAAGGGGAAGGCGTACAGCGGCTACTGGGCGCTCTGCGCTGCCGTCAACCGCGCGCTGGATGACGGTCAGTGCGGGCGGGCTGGGAGCGGCGGTCGTGCGGGGCTGGCGGTGGGTGGGCGGCTGCCGCGCGGGGAAGGAAAGGCCCCGGTCGTGTAAAAACGCGTTCGGTGCGTCTGCGGTCAGCGCTCTGTGACCTGGGGTATTTCCATGGCGAACGAGAAGGCCACGGCAAGCTGAGAGCCGTCGGGGTTGGCCGGCTGCCCGAGCAGCCCCAGTGGGTCTGGAAAGCACGTGCCTCCGCGCCGGTGTGCCGGCATTCCGCCGTGTCTGAACGCACTCCTGGGGAGAAAGAAAAGACGAAGACAGAAAGAGAAAGGAAGACAGAAAGAAAGAAAGAAAAACATATCTGAACGCGCAGATGGAAGCTTAGTAAAATTTATGCTTTATTTTTTTTTAATTAAAGGAGAGCTGGCAGTAAGATCCTTCTTGTAAGTATGTAACAGTGAGGAGCTCAGGCAAAAAAAGACTGATAGTAATGGCTGTATGTGCCTAGAGTACAGTGTGTGTGCCATGCTGAACAATGGAAGCAAACCATTGGAGGAAAATCACATGCAGAACGTAAAAAACATACCATAGCTGCATGTGAGGAATTCCTACCCAAGCAGGGAGCACACCAAGCACACGCATGTAGTGTTAAGCAGCTACTTGAGTGTGATCTTCACTGGACATTGTCAGTTTTAAGAGCTGAGAGGCTCTCTGAGTCTTGCATTTGTAATGGGTCTGTGTGAAGGGTCTCTGGGTGCAGCGCAGCAGCCTAACATCTTGCTTTTACTCTTCTGAAGGAATACCTATTACCAGTGCATCATACTATGCCACTATGACACTGGACCAGGTCAGACAAGTGTTTCGATCTGACACAGAAGTGCCCATGCCTCTGCTTGAAGAGAGGCACCAGGTGCTGAGTGAAAGCGGAACAGTTCTGCTGGAGAAGTTTGGAGGCTCTTTCCTCACCTGTGTTAAAATGAGTGAGAACAGCGCTCAGAAACTGCTACGTCTCGTGGTGGAAAACTTCCCTTCTTACAGAGATGAGGCTGTTTTTGAGGTAAGTTAGTTGGGGCACTGAATTTTTTATGATATGATTTGTTACTGATTGTGGCTTTAAAAGATAGATTGTCTGTGATTTTTTTTTTTCCCTGGAGAGACAGTCAGCTCAGAATAGATGTAAAATTTGTGTATTTCTCATGGCTTCTAATACAGAAAAATGGAAACTGAACATAATGACTTCTGTGGAATTCAGAAGCAAAATTCAAGGGAATAGAAGGGAAATACAGCATTATTTGAATATTTCACTTCAAATCAGTACCGGGATTAGTCTGTATAATGAAAATCAGACTTCGAAGCAGGTTATCTAATTACGTAAATTGTTACAAGTAATGCAGATGTGGAAGATAGATTTTGAAATACTCTTGGGCTAAAGTATATGTTTTTGTTAAGACAAGGTAAAGATATTGAGATTTCATTTCTCTATCAGTCTAAACCTCTGAAAACAAAATCACACTATTTGTCAACAGTAAATGAAACCCCATCATTTGAAGTACTGAATTGGCCAGGAACATATATCTAGTGATAATTGTAAGGTTTTTTTCTTTCCCTCCTGGAGAAAGAGTTTTTCATGGGTTGTCTGTCTTTTTCACTCTGTTGTAGTCTATTTTGATGTACTCCAAGTTACACCACAACTCTATTTTATGTCTTATAAATGTGTAACATGTAAGATAATTTCTGCCTGACAAATCAGAGTCTTTGTTTTTCATGTCTTCTTTTTCTTTAAAATTGTACCTCTCACTTTTTTTCGTTTATCATAAGCATCTTTGCATCTAATGAAGGAGATGAAACTCTAGTAGTAGTATGAAAATGTACAACGAACTACCAGGAATCTGTAACTGTTGTTAGTTCAACAGACCTTGTAGGAATGACCGCAGGCCAGAATTAACTCTGAATGTCGCATCACTTATGTCAGGGTTGACATAATACAGAAGCTTTTTGCAACAGTTTCTCTGAAAGAAACTGGTGGGAAGTAAGAGTGTGTTTGGTGTTTTCCAGTTGTCTCTATGCAGGCATCCTTTTTTTTTTTTTTTTCTGTTTTTTTCTGCTCTATCTTGTACACTGTTCCATCTGTGGTAGTATTCGTATGTTATATCACCAAAACACCTTATTCTAGCTCCAGTGCAGCCTATGCTAAGGAATGGCTTGTACAGTCCTTTGGAGGTAGCACCCCGCAACACCACTCGTTGGGCCTTTGAATCAACTGTATTTTTCATTTACCTGTGATGTTGAATAGGTGGCATCATTTTGTACTCCTCTGTCGCCTACTGTGAAGATGCCATACTAACATGAAAAAAAAAATCAGGGATTCTCTATTAGTTAACATTGATGTTACTGGCTTAACTTACTGGGATTTTTACATAAGAAATCATTTTATGATGACTTCTGCGATCAAAAAGGAGGCATTTTTCAAGTGATAGAGTATTTTCTTATCTTTATAGTGACTGTATTCATTGACGTAATCTTTCATGAGATGGTGCTGAGTGCTTTACAAAGCAAGGCTCCCTAGAAGCAGCAGCAGATCACAGAATGAAAAGCTATTCCAAAAATGATCCCAGGCCATAAGCACTGACGTAGTAGTGAAGACTACTGCATAAACACAGAAACTGTTTTTCTACTTTCACTAAGCAAGCTGTGTATTTTGAAGGTGGGTGAAATAATGCAGATAAGGTTTACACCTTATTTGTTCTGTGAAATATTTTTTAAGAAAACATAATACAAGGTGATATGGATTGTATTATCAACACCATTTCTGTGCAGCCAGTTGAGATCTCACAAGTAGAGGTTTGCCTTTATTAGAAAGGGAACTAGAGATAGGTATTTGACAACATACTGGTGTTTTTCACTTACTCTCTGTAATAGAAACATGTGTGCAAGAATAAATTCTGTTCTGCAGTAAATCACACTGTCAGACTGCTACAGCTCTCCTATGATTTGACCTCCTAGAGGAACTTGTAAAATTAAGACAATTCCTTGGCTGCATGTCTTACCAAAAGTGTATACTAAAAACCTGTCATAATTACACATTACTGAATGTAATTACATATTGCCTATGTTCTTTCCCTTCTGTGCAGTGAAGTGCAAACCAAAACCCCTGAAGTCTTTTTGTCCTAGTATGGGTATTTCATATTTAGACATATTGCTGACTTTGAATACTGTCTTAAGTTTAAAAATTAAATTATTTATCAGGATTTGATTTATCAGGACATACATTTGAGTGCTTCCAAGCTTTGAGTCATCAATGCTGCATTTATGCACTTCTTTGTTTCCCATTTTCCACGGAGATGGTAAAATTCTTGTCCTCCTCCTATTTTCTGCTTTTCTTTCTAGCCATGTATAGCCATCAGAAAGATCAACACAATGGAAAAGGCATTACAAAAGAGGTGCAATGACAGAAGGACCAGCACAATAGAAAGATGCTATAAAGGAAGGGAAGAAGAGAAGAAGATCACTTACCCATCTACAAAGATCTAGGTTTGCAGGGAAAAGCTCCACCAAGGAGGAATCTCCAGAAAGAGATCCTTCCTTGGGGGCAGTCATCTCTTAAATGAGGCCTAAGAGAATTGCCTTCACCTGTGATCCCAGGTCTGACTGGGTCTTTCCTCCAGGTGTTCCATCAGTGGTTCAGGCTGTGACTCAGCAGTTCCCATACACTGTGCTATCACATTTGTATGTTTGCCAGCACAATACCCCTTCCTTCTTTTAGTATCCGTAGGCTAGAATCAGTTCTGTCTCTTGATACTTCTTGAAGTAAAGGTAGTGGAGTGGAAAACGAGGAGAAGTGGTAGCTTTTCTTGGAATGCGAGGGCAGAAAAGTTGTGGAAAATAAGTGTAGGTTTATCACCATCAAGTAAAATGTTCAGTTTTGGGGCAAATTACACTATCTTTGAGAGGCAGTACCATTCAACCACTGCTTTCCTTGCTCTCTGTTAAAAAGAACAGTTGGAAAATTTACTACAAAATCTTAATGGTCTTTTCCATGTAGAAAGTTTTCACGAACTTCAGATCTGTGCAGTGTAAAAACTAACGACTGAAACAGTGAAATTATCCATAATAATAATCCATAAGAAGTCCCAGGCAATATTTTTCTTCCAAGCTAAACTACAGCATGAGATGAAAAGTTCAGTTTGAAGTCTTTCTTCCATACTGCTCTTGCAAAATGATGTGGTGCTGTTGCTTACTACATGGGAAAAAATCTTAATGCTACTAAAAGAGCAATGACCTTGGTTTTCATTAGCTTCAGGATAGTAGGAGCTGTGATGCAGTTTGGTCTGTTTTTGATTTATTGATTTGCCCTTTAGAGTTTTGAGCAGTATTTTATTATTTAATAGACAAAATGTATAGTTCTCTAGAAGGAAATGTGTGTGTCTGTGTCGAGTGGGTAACGAAGTACAGAGAAAATTTATTTTCAGAATATTTGCAGAAGGTGTTCTGTGAAATGTTGTTGGATATCTTGTTTTCAGTGTTTTTGTACAATAGCATTTAATGGCAAAAAATAAACTGCTATGAGGAATGGTCCGTAAAATCTAGGCAGTAATATAAAATGAAATACTCTTTAAAAATGCCATTTATGAACTGAGGCTATATGAAGAGTGCTGGAATAGAACTTGAAGTAAGTAGAATCCCCGTCTATCTATATTTTTGCTTAACCATTTCAGTTACATCCCATTGTTAAGCATATGTCAAAAGCTAAAAATTTGGTCTATAAAGCAAAAAAAACCCAAAAGTATTAGGCTTCTTTTTTTTTCCTAAAGTTGCACATTTTGTTTGTCATAGAATAGAAGTCTGAACTCCATACAGAGTTTAGCACATCGTTAGTTTTTTCCCTTGTGAGTAGTCAATATAAGTATGTAAATTTTTGCAGGGTTTGCACCAGCACAAAAGCATGTAACAAAAACAGACCCAGACAGAGTGTTTAAGAAAACCTTATACTTGTGAATACCACAATTACTGAAATTATTTTTTTTTCCTCTGTCCTCTTCAACAAATAAGATACACTAGACAGCACTGAGAATCATGCCTTATAGTTTTCAGCAAAATTCTATTTCCTTAACGTTAAGTTTTCTTAAAGGAAGTTCATGAAACGTGTTAACTGTTTGATACGTGCTACTTAGCTTGGCTGTTGGACAACTGTAGGGCTTCAGAAAGAGTTGTTGTTTGCAGGACTCCAACCACTGTTTGTGAAGTAGAAGTAAACCAATATTAATGTTTTCTGCTATCTGAGGTTTTTTTTTTAAATAAATAATTTTTTATTCCACTGCTTTAGTAACTGTTATGTTTCTCTCTTTTTGTTTTTTAATGAGGGTTCCACGTTATATTTTGTGTGGTTCAGTGTTTAGATTTTAAGGCAATTATAGCGTTGTGCTTTTATTTATTGTTTTAGTTAATATTTGCTTAACAAAATAGTATCTTTTGTTGTTGTTTCTAGAACAACATAACTTACCTGTCTTCCTCTAGTTTTCATTTTCTGTATTTATTGATGTGTCCATAGCACTTAAACTATGTGGATATATATTTTTTTTCATCAGAAAAAGAAGGTATCTTTCTACAAACGGGCACAAATACTTGTGGCAGATACATGGAGTGTATTGGAAGGCAAGGGAGATGGCTTTTTTGGAGACATTTCTAGCCTGACTATATTTGCTGACTACAGAATTCCTCAAGTTCTTGTTCATTTAAAAGCCATGAAGTATTCCGAAGACCTAATGAAAAAGCTACGCGAAGGTTTGTTCCTTCCTTACTATTGTGAAGTATTCTTACGGTTTCAATCTATCTGTTCCTTGGATTAAACACTGGCAAGGTATGGATAAAAAGACTCTTAAGGGTTGATTTCAGAGTTTCAAAACAGCCACTGTTGACAGCAACACTTTCCAGCATGGTTATGGTTGTGATTTTGAGATTTAGATAATAGAAACAGCAGTTTTTTCGTTAGTTCAAAGAACCTGGAAAAGCATGGGGATTCTTGTTTGTCAGTACTCAACAGGAACTGCTGCTTATATGAGCAACAAACAAGGTAATAAGATAAACATCCACTTCAAGAAAACATGCCATTGCTTTTAAAGAAGATAATTGCACAGGGCTGGTTCCATATTGCAGTAGTTGTTAACTAGTAGATTGAATGAATGAAAGCAGAAACCAGTCCTTTTCCCACTGCAAAATGACTATGTTTATAGGAAGGACTATTGTTAGTGATTTTAAAGTTGCACAGCAAGATAAACAAATGACAAATGTGTTTGAGTGGCTGTGGTGGAAAAGTCCTCACCAAGATTCATGGAAAAGATAAATCGTTCTGTGATTATAAATGTGTCATAGAATCATAGAATGTTGTGATCTGTTTGATCTTTGATCTTAGTGAAGAATTACCCATTGCAGAAAATACCCAACTGGAATTATGTTTGAGTATCCCTTTTGACTCCAGAAACAAAATAGTCATGTACTGTATAGCCCAGGCACCTGTTCTCTCCCTGAGCCCAATTTATTATTATACAGGATGGCTTCGTAATTGAATGGGAGGCAAACTTAACAAATATGTATGGTAACGTTAAAGTAATCCATAGAAAACATGTAGTAACATAGTAAGTAGTTACACTATAAGGCATGAAAACTGTGATCCTAAAATAGCTTAAATGTGAAATAAAAAAAGAAAATCCTGGGCATCTGGTGATTCTGTCTCCATAACTGAGTTGCTGTCTCTTGTCCAACAGGAATTGTTTTCAAGTCTGGAGACAGAGAGGAGGTGGAAATCCGTGGTTGTTCCATTTGGTGCTGCATGCTAATCTGCAAACACTTGCTGGAGCTGTATGAGAAGAAAGGTCAAGACATGCGTGATCAGATCAATGCGGTTTTACTTGATTACTATCTCTGGGACTATGCCAGGGATCACAGGGAAGATATGAAAGATATTCCATTTCATCGAGTACGGTGTATATATTACTAAGTCCAGCAGGATAGCTACTGTATTGTTGCATTTTCTTTTCAATTACAATTCCTTTTTTTCATACAATGATTTGTCATATACTAGTTTGGAACTTGCTAAATGTAACAAATGCTTTCTGATGACGTTTGAATTACTTGCTTGATTTCTTTGAATCATACTGATTGAGACTGGAGTTAATAATGTAAAACTGCTGGAAAATTTGTAGTGATACAGATTTTATTACTCTTGCTTTGAGGTTTCTGCATGGCTATATACATATATCTACATACATACATTCATATATATGTACATGTATAGGAGAAGGTTGCTCCGAAAGTAATGCCTCCCTTTTATTTCCATGGAAACCACATTAGGTACAAAGAACACAACGCTGTTTGGTGGAGCAGATTCTCAGCAACAAAGTACTGTTTTTCCACATGGTTGCCACAGGTAGCTATACATTTTGCCAGCAATGAACAAGAGCGTGCATGCTGTGCCTGTAAAAATATGCCGCCAGGGAGGTGTCCCTCTGGCACTGTCCCCACTGCTGAAATGCACCGCCCACCGCCTCACTGTGCCCACATTCACTGTTTGCTCACTAGAAACGCTCAGGAAGTGTCAGCGAATGTCAGTGGGTGCCAGTTTTTTTGCATGGAGGAATTCATTTCCACCCCTTTGCTTCATAGCACTTCCATGTCAGATGCCATTGTGTCAGACTGCCCTTCTGCTGCTATCTGTTCCAGACCAACAAAAGGTAACAGAATAGTGGTGGGAAGGTTCAGCCTCTACTCTTGTACCACCAATGTTCTCCTCTGATATCGTGAGCCAAGGTAATAAAATAGGATGCGTTGCTTTTGGAGCAGCTCTGTACACAAACACAGGTGCATACGCAGCCAGTGGTTGTCACTGAGCCCGTGCCTGCATGTACCAACCCTACCCTGAAGTGACTTGTTCTTATTTTTGTCCGGGGAAAACTCGCCTTAAACTGCTAAGCTTTCTTATTCAGTGATCAGCGCAACTTTGGTAATAAAGCGTGCAGAGCATTAGCAGGCGCCGCCTTCTTCCTTCCGGGGAGCTGTGGGGCGGGCGCGCCTCCCGCCGCAGGGGGGCGCTGCGTGCAGCGGAGGGGTGCCTTGGGGCCGCCGCCGGACGTTGCCGCCGTTGCCTAGCGAGGCGCTGTCAACAGCGGGCAGAGCGGCCGCGGCAGCCGCAAGGGGAGTCGGCGGGCTGCCCTCCCCTGCCCTCCCCTGCCCTCCCCTGCCCTTCTCTCTTTTCCTTCGCTCGGCGTCCGAGTCGATGGTATCGCCGAGTTGCGGGGCGCCGCCCGGTTCTTCATTCGTGAGGGCTCCCGGAGGCGGCCGGTCCCGGGCTCAGCAGGTTTGGAGAGAGGCTGGGCCGCTCCCACAGCGCTGCCCGCCCGCTGCTTCCCAGCACCGCGGTGTTCGCGGTTTGACAGACAGCGCCTTCCGATGTTCGCTTGTTGTTAGGAAGTAGTACACAGGATCTCTGTCTTTCTTCCTCTCTCTCTCAGTGACTTGTTTTATTTACTTATTTTTTTTTTTTAGTATAACTTTAAAGGGGGGGAATGGCAGCTTTGTGCAGCTGTCCTTGCTGGGGATAAAAAGAGGGCCCTCAGATAAACAAAAGCAGGCATAGGCCAATGTGTGGCTTGGATCTGTGTGGAGTAAGTCATACAGTTACTCCTGGTTGCCCTGTCCTTTGTGGTATGAGGTCCGTTCCAATCCCAGCTTTGCCTGTTTGATTTCCTGCTGCTCAGATTAACAAAATGCAGCTTTTCTTCAGCCCCCAGATAGTTCCTCAGCTCCAAACTGAATGGGAGGGATTGTGGTGCAAAAGCACCTCCTTTTGCAACCACAGTAGACCATGACTCTAAAACTCATATGTAATTATTTTCAGGAAACACGAGTTTCATGTGCTTAGCAAATGAATTCTGCTAGGCAGAAGCTGGGCAAGCAGGAGGCTCTGCAAGTTTCCCTCGCTCCACAGGGCTGCTGAGAATTGACTTGAACCAAAAGCTGTGCTGAGGATCCAGCAATGCTTGATAGCTGCAAAGGCAAGTAATGTTCCCAGTGTTGTTCATTGATGCTTTTCCTTTTGTGCTCTGCAGTGCTGATGTGTTAAGAGTGAATGTGCAAGGGACAGTATCAGGAACCATACTTGCTAAAATATATAATTAATAAAAGTTAATTACATATAGGCGTAAAGAGGCAGATTAAAATCAGAGGAATGCTTTGTGTGTAGTAATTGGGTATGTCTGTCTATATCCCTGCCTTGCAGGCAGCACAACAGCCTGCTCTGCATTTCTCAGGCTATAAATGTGTGGCCCTTCTTAAGTGGAAGAGGGCTCTAAGGCGTATATGTATGTATACATATAACTTTAGGAGGAAAAGGGCTGGTTTGACTAATTCCTGTTGCCTATGCAGCAGGAATGTAGCAGTAGGAAAGTAAGATTCCTCGTAAGGATGTGCTTTATCAACAAGTTTGCAAACAGGGCTTTGCAATACTGTTGCTTCATATGTCTGTATTAAGTTCATGGAGAAAGTTGGGCAACTTTCAGGCTTAAGTCTGCTAGCTTAGAAACTAATAGTATTAAAATTAAGTTATGAGTTGATTTAACAGTTATTAATGTTGTTGCTTTTCTATCACAGTTACTTCTCAGCATTTAAAGGTGTTTTGTATTCATTAGGAAACTTTTTGGCTTTCTACCTCAGCAGGGAATTAATTCTTATTTATTGTATAACTCAGCATTTTTTTTTAGTTGCAGAAAATTGTGAATGAGATGAACACAGGAACCGTAACATTTCCTTTGACTACGTGAGCACCAAGTGGGGAGCACAGAGATGGAGGCTGGCATGGAGGAAATACCGGTTAAAGTTGCAGTAAGGATCAGACCTCTGCTTTCCAAGGAAGTACTTCATAACCACCAAGTGTGTGTGAGACTAGTTCCAAATACACAACAAATTATCATTGGAAAAGACCGTGCCTTCACTTTTGATTTCGTATTTGGCAAAAACTCAACCCAAGGGGAAGTTTACACAGCTTGCATTAAGCCTCTTCTACTGTCTTTAACCGAGGGATATAATGCTACAGTATTTGCATATGGACAGACAGGCTCTGGGAAAACTTACACTATTGGAGGTGGTCACATTGGTACGTTATAGAAAGTCTTGTTTTGTTTCATTTTTTTACTTGTGAACAATGTAGTTGTGCAAATTAAGTATTTAATGCATAGTGGATGGAGCTGGAGAATGAAGGGGTCATTAAAATGGGTATAGTACAAAAAAAAAGAAAACACAAAAATATCCAAAGTGTATGTAGCAGCTGAAATATTCTAAACACAAATTCTGCACATATTAAGCTATAAGAAAAGTAATTGAGTAAGAAACAATTTGTATTTTTTTGCATTTTAACATGCAACTTAATCTGTAACGACTTTCTGAAAACTACAACTACATGCAGTGCTTTAGAAATTCTCGGTACTTTTACTCCACTGAGAAAATATCTGCTTTAGGCAGTAATTTGCTTACTCTCTATTGGCTTCTTTTGAGAGCCTGGCAAAGGTACTAATTTCATGTTTAAGTTTCATAGAGTGAGTTCATAGAATCACAGGATGGTTTGGCTTGAAAGGGACATTAAAGTCCACCCAGTCCCACCCCCTGCCATGGGCAGGGCTGCCACCCACCAGATCAGGCTGCCCAGGGCCCCTTCCCACCTGGCCTTGAACATCTCCAGAGATGGGGCACCCACAGCTTCTCTGGACACCCTGTGCCAGGGCCTCACCACATTATGTGTAAAGAATTTGCTCCTAACATCTGACCTAAACCTCTCCTCTTTTACTTTAAAACCATTCCCCCTTGTCCTACCACTACACCCCCCAGCAGAGTCCTTCACTGTTTTTATTCTAGGCTCCCTCTGAGTATTGGAAAGCTGCTATAAGGCCTCTCTGAAGCCTTCTCTAGATTGAAGTTTCTGGAATAATTTAGAACTTAATTTAAAATTCTATTAATGGATGAAAACAAATATTCTGATCAACAGAAAAGCAAGTGTTTACATAAATCCTGGGGAACACTGAGCTCTTCAGATTACTTAATCCATGAAGTAGTAAATCTTTCAGACTTCTCATTAGCCTCAGTCTTTGTAATTTATGCAGCAGAATGACTACATCTTTCTTTGTATTTCAGCCTCAGTTGCAGAGGATGAAAAAGGCATAATCCCACGGGCTATTCAGGAATTATTTCAGCATATTTCTGAAAACCATAACATTGACTTCTGTGTGAAAGTATCTTACATAGAGGTCTACAAGGAAGAACTTCGTGATTTATTGGAGATGGAGACTTCTGTGAAAGATTTGCATATCCGAGAAGATGAAAAAGGGAATACAGGTAGGATTTTGGATCTAAAATGTGATAGACATGGTTTCAGTTGTGTGCCCAAATTATTCTTTCCCTCTTGAAAAGAGAGAAATTGCATCAGGTGCTAAGGTAGAAACACAGTTACTGCTTCTGCAGACTCTGCCTAGAAACACAATAGTGCCTGATTATTCAGTTGAATAAGTATTTTAAAATTAAGCCTTCTCACTTTAAGGTTATATTTGTTAAGCTACTTACACTGTAAATATCAGTGCCCGTTTCACTCTGAGATGAGAAGGACAAAGAATGGTAGCATCTGATATTTTTAGGAGTTAATTTCTGAAATTAACATTTATCCTATAGTTCTTATGTCTTCTGCAGGAAGATGCTGAAGAATCCTCTACAGAATCTTTTTAGTCTGAAACTGTGTAACTTTTCTGGTTTTTTTTCTCCTTTATTCTTTATATTCTCATTTTTGTATTCATTATAATAATATTAATACTCTTGCGTTGAACTGGAATGGCTTTCTTCTCTGTAGGTAAAAGAAGGCACTATGTGAACATGTAGTTAGTTCAAAGCTTAGTCTGCAAACAGTGTCATTATTTCAAAATGGTGCAGCAGTATTTTTTAAACTACTGCATCAGGACAGTTTGAGTCAGCTTTAGTTGATCATGTACCTGCTATGGTATTTTCCATCCTTCACTAGAACAAAGGAAAAAAAATAAGCTGGCAGGGACACTTATTACCGCTTCTACATTATAAGATTACTCAAACTGTAGATACTTCTCTAAAAGGCCCAACTACCTGATCTGTACAGCGTGGAATCTAATGTCAGCTGGGAATCATTTCTGCTACAAACTTTTTTACTTTCTTTTTTTTTTTTTAACTCACAAAGTAACCTTCGAGCTATTTGCTCACTGCAAGTTGCATACGGCTATGTGTGAATGCCTGAAGGTGTGTTGTGTTTAGGATATTGTTACAAATGCTATGACACAATACACCCACAGTTAAGTTTCTGTAGGCTTCAGATGTGCTGTCCTTCATGGTTTCCACATATTATTTTCTTTAGCTATGTGCTATGACCTTATAATAATGCAGGCTTGTACATTTCTCTGATTTGTGTTTATTGATTGGCTACTCATGATTGCCGTAAACTGTTGCTGAAAATAATTTAATTCTTTGGTTTTGTGTTTAAGTAATTGTTGGTGCTAAGGAGTTCCAAGTAGAATGTGCCGATGAAGTAATGAGCCTGTTGGAAAGTGGCAATGCAGCTCGTCACACAGGCACGACACAAATGAATGAGCACTCTAGTCGATCTCATGCCATTTTTACTATCAGTATTTGTCAGAAACAATCTGCAGAGTCTCAGAAAAATACTGATGTTCCACAGGATCCATCTTGGAAATCAGTCAGGATGATTGCTTCAAAGTTCCATTTTGTGGATTTGGCAGGATCAGAGAGAGTGACAAAGACTGGAAATACTGGTGAACGGTTCAAAGAATCAATTCAGATCAATAGTGGTTTGCTGGCCTTGGGAAATGTCATCAGTGCTCTTGGAGACCCAAAAAGGAAAAGTGTGCATATTCCATACAGGGACGCTAAAATCACTCGTATTCTGAAAGACTCCCTAGGAGGAAATGCCAAGACTGTCATGATAACATGTATAAGTCCATCCTCATCGGACTTTGATGAATCTTTAAATTCACTCAAATATGCCAACAGAGCCAAAAACATTAGAAATAAACCAGTTGTAAATTACAACCCTGATCAAGACCGGATTGATGAAATGGAACTTGAGATCAGATTGCTCCGAGAAGCTTTGCAGAACCAGCAAGTCAGTAATCAGTGTTCACATGACTTAAATCAAGAAAGAATTCGAATCAGTTTGCTAGAAGAGCAGCTCACCCAGCTTCAAGTTCAGTGCTTCAGTTATAGAAACTGCATAGATGAAGCCTTCCCATTCCTGCTTGACTTGAATGATGATGTTAGCTTAAAAAAAAGTCAGCGGGACAGGTTGCAGAGTTGGATCACCATGGTGCAAGAAGTAAGGAAAGAAGCTTTCACCATGCAGCAAGCTGACACTAGGACTGGGACCAGCCAAGAACCTCATCATGTCACTGTCCTTCAGCTAAAGCGGGAGCTCAAGAAATGCCAGGTATTTAAGCTGATTATTTCAGTAACTATGAAATGTCTGCTAAAACTTGAATTTAATTTTGAAAGGTGTAAAACCATTGAACCTTAATTACACCTTACCTGTATTTAATTTTGACTGTATATTCCCAATTTATTTATGTAATCCTCCGGAGCACAGTTTTATTTTAATGGATAACTGAATGGACTGTCATCTGCATCCTGATAGAGCTAGGTAAAGTAATACTATATTTTGGCCAATCAGTTTTAAGATAATGCTATGAGGTTGGGTCATTTTATCTGTTAGATTCTTGGTTTTAGCTATGATAGTTTTAGTTGTCATGTAAGCCCAGAAATTGTCTAAATAATTCTGATCGATGGGCCTGTCAGAAGCATTGCAAACATAATGCAGACATTTTGACAAATACCTTTGTACTTAAAGATAACACTTGGGCTACATTTTGTAACTTATATCTAATACTACTTGATACTATGTATGTAGTATACTAGTATAGCTAGTACATTTAGCTGGTATTATTAAATCATTTCCTAACATTCAGCAATCTTCTTAACAAGAACTCCTCCCTTTCAGTTTCATTATTAGGCCTTTAGTTTACTGAGTTTCTGAACAACTTCGAGGTTTCCCTTTCTCATCATTTTCTTACACTTGCTGCTATCCAGTTCTTGCTTTTAGGTGATGTCGTAGTTCTTTACAGTTTTCTGTCTGAACTGAGAATTCGAAAGCAAGATGAGGGATTTTTAGCGTGCAGATCCTGTTGCACTGGTAACTCTGAATAGTTCTTTGTCAGCAGCTGATAGCTCCAGGTGATGACTTACAGGAGAAGAGCTTTAAGCCTTCTCAAACATGATAGTGTCTCCTCACAGAACTGACAAACGACCAAACAAAAAAAATATGTTAGCATCCCCATATACATACACAAAGTGTGTATTTTGGATGTACTGAGTTAAAATGTTAACTATGAATAATAAAACATTTTAAATGATACAGATATGAGGAGTACAATAAATAGAGCCTCAACTGAAAATTAATTTTGTGACTTAAAATACCTGTACACTAGTTTGAAACTGAGTTAAGTTCTAAGGTGAATTCTTTTTGAACAGATCAGAAAAGCTGATTTGAGTCAGAATCATGGAATCATACAATCACAAAGGTTGGAAAAGACCTACAAGATCATCCAGTCCAACCATCCGCCCATCACTGATAGTTCTCACTAAACCATGTCCCTCAACACAATGTCTAAACGTTTCTTGAACACCTCCATGCATGATGACACCACCACCTCCCTGGGCAGCCCATTCCAGCGCCTGACCACTCTTTCAGAAAAGTAGTATTTCCTAATGTCCAGCCTAAATCTCCCCTGGCGCAACTTGAGGCCATTCCCCCTTGTCCTGTCACTAGTTACAAGAGAGAAGAGGCCGACCCCCAGCTCACTACAAGCTCCCTTCAGGTAGTTATAGAGAGCGATAAGGTCTCCCCTGAGCCTCCTCTTCTTCAGACTGAACAATTCCAGCTTCCTCAGCTACTCCTCATCAGGCCTGTGCTCCAGAACCCTCACCAGCTTCGTTGCCATCCTTTGAACACGCTCCAGGGCCTCAATGTCTTTCTTGCAGTGAGGGGTGCAAAACTGGATACAGTACTCGAGGTGCGGCCTCACCAGGGATGAGTACAGAGGGACAATGACTTCCCTACTCCTACTGGCAACACTAGTTCTGATAGAAGCCAGGATGCCATTGGCCTTCTTGGCCACCTGCACACACTGCTGGCTCATGCTCAGCCGAGCATCGACAAATATCCCCCAGGTCCGTTCCCTCCACACAACCTTCCAGCCACTCTGCCCCAACCCTGTAGTGTTACCTGGGATTGTTGTGGCCAAAGTGCAGGACCCGGCACTTGGTCTTGTTGAACCTCATCCCATTGGCTTCAGCCCAGAGATCCAGCCTGTCCAGATCTCTCTGTAGGGCCTTTCTACCCCTAGGCAGGTCGACACTTCCTGCCAGGTTGGTGTCGTCTGCAAACTTACTGAGGGTGCTCTCAATGCCCTCATCCAGGTCATCAATAAAGATATTGAAGAGGACAGGCCCCAGCACCAACCCCTGGGGAACACCACTCATGACCGGTCGCCAGATGGATTTAACTCCATTCACCACCACTCTCTGGTCCTAGCCCTCCAGCCAGTTCTTCACCCAGCAAAGAGTGTACCTGTCCAAGCCATGGCTGCCAGCTTCTCCAGGAGAATACCATGGGAGACGGTGTTGAAAGCTTTCCTGAAGTCTAGGTAGACAACATCAACACCCTTTCCCTCATCCACCAGGCGGGTCGCTAGATCATAGGAGACCAGGTTGGTCAAGCAGGACCTGCCCTTCTCAAACCCATGCAGGCTAGGGGAGAGTCTGTCTCATAGAAGGAGACAGTGCCCCAAGAAGTTAGAATTTTATAAAATCAACACACACAGTTTTCACACTGAATTCTGGTAAGCCTGTAGATTGTTGTCTGCCAGTTGCATATGCAAATTCTGTCTTTTCTTGGCTCCCATCATTCTAACTTACAGCTGTTTTATTTCTTCTGTAGCTTTTTTCAAACTTCTGATTCCCAGGTTCAAAACAGTGTAAGAGCTGGGTTGAAACTGAAAGGTACACAGGTAAGCATGCCACCTGCAGCTTAGAGGAGATGGTTAGAGTGAAGCTAAAATAAACAGTAAAGACTCTTGACTAGGGCTTCCCTGTGGACCATCTGATTTAGTTGCAAATAGTCGACCTATTCTTGTGTGTGCAAACGTATTTCTCTGCTAACAGGTGTGATTGCCTGGATAATGCTGTCTTGCACAAAACAAAAGTATTGTTGTAGCCTTAGGTAATAATCGAACTCACACCCAACCTTGCACTCACACCTACTCCATCAGTGGGACTGGGGAAGAGAAAATAGCAAAAAACAGGAATAAGGCAGCTTGACATAAGAACAGGAAGATTGCTTACGAAACAGACAAGAAAATTATAATTTATTGAAAATAAACATTTAATTACTCATTTGGGATGGGAATTAAAGAATATTTTTTTCTCTTTTTCCTTCTGCATGTGGCCTTTGCTATTCTTTCACTGAAGTGCTTCAGTGTTAAACAGAACAACAACAAAATAACACACACACAAAAAAAACCCCAAACAAAACAACCCTGCAAGTTTTCCTCCACTTCATTTTCTATCCCACCATCCTTTGGAGGAGGGGGAGTGAGAAAGCAGTCACATGGTATCGTCAGTGTTAAACCACAACAGTTACTTACTTTTCTATCATTTCATCCTTCCCCACTCTTACTATGCTAGCATCTGCATAATCTTTATTGCTACCTGTTATTTTCCCCTCTTCTTCTGTAGCTGTCTCAGCTCTGAATAATGATGGAGCACCACTGTCAGACAGGATACACTTGTCAGCTAAGTTTAGTAGAAATGTTTGTATTGGCACATGTACTTCGGAAAAAGTTCCGTCTTCTACAGAGACGTCAGGTTCTTGAGTACTTACATAAAAAAGCTCTTCAAAAGAGTTGTCTTTTTGTGGAAGAAAGATAAGCTAGTTTTGCAGAAGTATCCAGTTTTAGAATGGTGAGATATGTTTTCATACGTTCCCATTAGTTTCTTCAAGTTTTCTGGTAGACGATCTACATTAGAAGTCTCCTTCAACTGGTATTGAATTATTTACTCATAAAAACATGTGAAGGAATATTCTTATAGTTTCTTTAATCTGTAGGCAATTATCTGAGTATAAAAATGAGGAGGGCCATCTTTATTTTTTTCATTTGAGAAGCATATTAATCTTATGACTGATGCTGAGATTTTGTGGCCACATCTCACTGCACGCTGAAAAAAATAGTTGGATTTAAATAGCCACTTCATAATATAGTTGGATTATTGGTGCATTATTTCCTTTGGGAAGAAGAAATTTGTCAGAAGAAAATCAGTAGATAAGAAGCACATGTGAAGAAATAACTGGTATAAAAACACTCTCCTGAGGTGAACAGCTTTTTCACCAGAGGGCCATGATATTATAACCAGAGGGATCTTGTCAGCCGTTCTGCAGAAAAGGAACTGGGGCTCCTGTTGGATACATATGAACATGAGCCAGCTGTGCAACCATGTTGCTAAGAAAGCCAATGGTATTCTTGCCTGCACTGCCAGCATGTCAAGAGAAGTGATCCTTCTTGATGGAGTACTGTGTTTAGTTGTGGCTGCAAGCCATGTCTTGGAGTGCACTGAACACAGCATAACCAGCTGGTCAAAAGAGTTGATTCTCTTGCTACATCTAGTGTTCATATTCACTGTGAATATTGTATGCAGTTCTGGGCCTCATAATCTAAAAAGGATGTTAAGGTCCTTGCAAGCATCTAGAGGAGGGCAAAACAGCTGGTAACAGGGCTGGGAGACGTGTCCTGTGATGACTGAGAGCAGAGGGCTGTCCAGTCTGGAGGAGGCCAAGAGGTGACCACCCTGCACTCCGCAGCTCCCTGAAGAGGGGAAGCATGGGGAGGTGCCGGGCTCTGCTCCTGGAAACCAGTGGCAGAATGTGGCAACAGAACAAAGCTGTGGAAAGGATGGCCCATACTGGACATTAGGAAACATTTCTGTACTGTGAAGGTGGTCAAACACTGTCACAGGATTCCTAAAGAGATGGCTTCTGCCCTATGGAGCAGAATTCAAGAGGCATTTGGATAAGTCCCTCAATAATATGCTTTAACTGTTGGTTAGCCCTGTAGTGATCAGGCAGTTGGACTACGTCATTGAAGCTCCCTTCCAAATGAACTGTTCTGTTTTATTCTGTTCTATTCATTTTCTCTTCTGTTCAATTCTGGGGCCACAAGTACAAGAGAGACATGGAGCTACTGGAAGGAGTCCGATGTAGGAGCACAAAGGTGGTAAAAGGACTGGAACACCTCTTCTTTGAGGAGAGGCTGGGAGAGATGGGACTTTTCAGCCTAGAAAAGAGGAGGCTTAAGGGGATCTCATCAATGTCTACCTGAAGAAAAGGTGCAAAGAACATAAAGCCAGGTTCCTTTCAGTGGTGCCCGATGCCAGGACAAGAGGCAGTGGGCACAAACTGGAGCATGGGACATTCCCTCTGAACACCAAGAAGCACTTCTGCACTGTGCTGGTGGCAGAGCACTGGCACAAGATGTGTAGAAGAGTTGTGGAGTCTTCTTGGAGATCTTCAAAAACTGCCTTAATGTGGCTTAACTGGGCTTCCTACTCTGGGGGTCTCTGCTTGGGCAGAGTCACTGGACCAGATGGACTCCAGAGGTCTCTGCCAACCTTATTCATTCTGTGATGCTGTGATTAGAGAAATTCCTATACATACATCAAAACTTTGCAGTTCTAATCACATCTTTGAACAAAAAATGAATATGCATATATTTTTCATTTTCCAGTGTCAAGAATAACAATGTTCACTTTTTCTGAGCTGAACTTTCCTTTTTATTATCCAGCAGGCTTTAGTCATGGATGAAGAAGTATTTAGCCAGAAGAATCATGAACTAATGATTCTGCAGAATCGGATAAAGGCATTAGTACAGGAAAATGAAGAACACCTGGAATCTTTAAAGAAGGCTGAAGAAACACAAAGATTACAGGTATTTTTTCCTCTGGTACATATTACATGTATCCATATTGATCCATCTTTCCATTTTGTGAACGAATTATTCTTTCAAGACAAACCCTTCAGGATATTTTGGGTGCATATATATCTACCAATCTTATGAGCATTTTGTTTGAATCAGAGCTGTATACCTTAATGAGGCAAGTCATCTAGTGGATGAAACCCAATATTGTGATTCCTAAAGTTTGTACAGCCTAGCTGTGCCACAGCCTTTCTATACAACCTTACATTAATCATTTACTTTCTCTGTGCTTCTTAAAACATACCACATACATCTCTCTCCAGATGTGTATTGCTGATAAATTGTTTCAGGACAATTAATAAATTAGGTTTTGAAAGACATTCAAAAATTCTTTAGAATATGAAAAAGACTTATGAAGTACCTACTGAATGCTTTAATTGAAAGGTTGTATAGAAACATATTTTGTTATGTCTTTAAGCGTCAGGGTAGAGTATCATTGCCTTTTTACTTTGTAAGACAGAATTTCATCCATATTCTCTGAGTTTGCTATTCTAGAAAACTGTGTAACGTAGTAGAAACACTGCTTTCCTCTTTGTCTCTCTTGACCTTACTTGCTAGAGAAATTGTAATGGTTAGGAAGTTTAGAGCATTTCAAGATCTAGGAGACCATAAATAGAATATTTGATATTCTCCTAGCGTTGCCTGTCATGTGGATGATAGATCTGACTTTTTGAAAGGGAATAATATAAACATGTCTAGTTAGTACTCTTCTCCTTATTCTTTTTCTCCTTTTTTCTCTTTGCTGATGGCTTGGGGGGAGTCAATTAATGGACGGTAAGGATACTAATCATCATCTTTTTCTACCCTCTGTTGTTCTTTTCTGTTCTCTCGTCTCTGAATGGGTTTGTTTGTTTGTTTTTTTAACCCACTCAACACAGTGTCAGTGTATTACACCAAGGCAGTGCTTATAATATTAATTCTCGATTATACAAGATAGAATTTATAAATAGAAACAACTGCCCTTTAGGCAAAAGATCACAACTGGTTCAGTACTAGAGACAAGAGAGACACTTGAGAACTCCCAGCCACAAGTTTTGTGTACTTAAACCACTAAGTTGATGTTTTTATTTAAAAACATACAAAAAACAATGTTATAATTAAAAGCAAAAGCTTGTGGCAAATGGTTTAAAGTTGTATTTACAGGAACATGCATTTTAGTGATACATGATAGAGTAAGAACTAAATGTATTGCGTAGTAAATGTTTATACACATATGTATTTATGTAATGTGATGTGCTGTGAGGATATAAGGGTAGCAGGGATAAAGGATCTTAAAAGGGTTAAAAAAACAACAACAAAAACCTGTTAGGTGGAATTGGCCTTTACTTCTTCCAGAATCATAAAATGTGTGGTATTCATATGTACATTCTATTTTTTATGACACAAGAATATTATGTAATGTATTTCAAGGTCAACTTGTAGAGTATCGTCTGTGTACGTGGAAAGAACTTGCAGTCTAAGACAATTAGATATAAAGGATAATAAAAAAAATACATGATTCAATGTAGAAGAATGCATATTTTTGGTTAACTGTCACCAGATGTTCTTCAGAATCCCTGTTTTTGGTAGGCCAGATTTTAGAGGTATTCTAAAAGGAATAAAGGGAGTTGAAAATCAATATGATCTTGGCCTTATTGGCTGAATTAGTTCAGTGAAGATAAGTAACTTTGAACAATGTACAGATACTGCTGCAGGAAAGGCAGATAAGTAAGTTTTTCAAACTAGCGTTACCAAATATTTGAGGCTGAGTGGGAAAGAATGAAGTATTTGGTACAAGGTCTTCTGGGGTTATGTATGTTTTTGTTCATTAATACAAATAATCCTTAAAGTAAGACTGCTTGAAGAGGAGGCCTGTGCACATTTAATTATTTAAACTTAAACCATAAGTTTCTTTTGAGCATGTTTCTTGAATTACCATTTTATTTCTTCATAAACACATAAATAAAGCAAGCAGGGACTAATAAGTATGTCATCTACTTCTCACTAGATGACTAGATAAGCTAACATAACCTACCTAGGATAGGTCCTTCTGAACAAAAATGTCTCTAACAGTATTTACTGGAGTTTGAGAGGAGGTAAGGTGAATGATATGCCAGATAATTTTCAGCTTGTTGCAGAATATGCCTATGCACTGCAGGAGAATTCAAGGTCGGTGAACGATTTACAGGATTCTTGACCTTAGTAATGAATTTTGAGAAGTTGAGTATGATGTAGACCTGATGATCAGCAACAGTTCAACAGTTTTTCTTTTCTTTGTTGTTGTTTGTTTGCTTTTATTTTCTGAGAATGAGAAAATGGTGGAACAACAAATCCTTATTGATCAGCTAAAAGAAAAATTAGAGAAGTTTACAGCTGTGAAAACGCTGGACATCGCAAGTGCTTGTGAAGATGAGCCTGCTGTTTTGGCATCTGCAGGGAGGCCATACAGTGTCCCGCTTACAAAGAGTCTGCTGCAATCACTTCACCCACCTTCAGGGACAGAGACCCGAAAGGTAATATCTGCCTAAATGTTACTTTTTTTTAACAGTTATAGTTCAATGGCTAGATTAGACATAATAAAATAACAGTCAGCTGTGGTTCAGTTTCCCATTGTGAAGTCTCTGAACAACTACTTTTAATGTTGTTGATTGTATGCCACAGTTGCCCAAAATGTATGGGCTTGCATTTAGAGTCACGGAATGGCTAGGGTTGAAAGGGACCTACAAATATCACCTAGTCCAATCTCTCTGCCATTGGCAGGGACATCTTTCAGAACAGCACGTTGTTCAGAGCCCATCTAAACTGATTTTGAACACTTTCAAAATTTATCAGAGTGATAAACCTGTAGTCTTTTCTGATCTTTTCCTGGGATTTTTGAGGCTTCATATATGAAACATAACCAAAACTGAATGATTACGATACATCGAATATTTGGGGCAATTAGTTGGCATCACCACCTTCTTCTGCACTTACAGCAATTTTTCTAAATGCTTAAAGAACCTTCTGTTACAAAGGAATTCAGAAACATTATTGAAAATATCTGTAATCTTGCTTACAAGCTCAGGCAGTTAGAGACTGCCAAAATGAAATATTATTGGAATATCAGTAAAGAGTTACTAAATTATTACAAGTATTTCTTGGGTGGTTTTTGGCAGGTATATACCAGTCCCCCTGCCTTCTACCTGGCTCGGATGATGGCGGGATTCCGTGCTCGCAGCCAGATGATACTGAGCTGCATTGAAGATCAAGATGAAGTTCTTTGCTGCCACCTCTCTGATCAGAGCGATGGAGAGGAAGAAAACACACATAGTAAAAAGAAAACATCATTTAAGTAATTGTTTTGTTCTTTATTTTTTGTTACAGACCTCTATATAGCAAATGTAATGCTACTGCCTAATCCTACTATAATGTGTGGCCATCTTTGAAACTACTTAAAGTAAACTTCTGGGATGAGCTGGGCATATTACAAAGATTAGTTTAAGAAATATATATTTTTTAATGTAATAAAGATTGCATGATCCTTGTTTTGGTGCCAGAATCTGCCAAGAATATCTAGAGAGGGAACAGGAAAGTACAAATGCTTATGTGAGCTTTCTCAGTTTGGTATTCTCTTTTAAGATTGGGTACTTACCATGAATCTAAAAGAAAAAAAATCCTTTATGTTTGAAATGCAGCGTGTTTTCTGTTCTTCCTTAGGCACTCAATAAACCGCACATGGACACAAAAACAAGCTTCTCTGTGCTTTCCCTTTGAGCTAAGTGACATGAAATATCAAGTAGAAAATTCCAGTTTGTCCAACAAATCTGCACTACAGAAAGACACACTCGCAGGTAAAATGGAAGTTATTTGAGTAAATCAAATCAGGTATTATAATATTGTAACATGCAAAATTGTCATGTTTAATTATTTTTCCCATAAAATATCTGTCTGATGCAAAAACTTTTTGTTATAGCTCAACATAAACTTATTTTGAGATTTCTTTTTCTTTATGAAACTGACATCTGTCACCTTAAAGCCTGAATAATTCTCAACAGCCAGAAAGTGCTTCACATATCAAAGAGCTATTTAGATACAAATCTCTAGTCCTCATTCAAGGAAAGGAAATGGATGGTGTTATTTTAGCAGAGATGCACTGAAAAGGTTTAAATACTTATTTTACTTCCCAGTCAGGGTCTTGAAATGCTAATGCATCCAATTGTTTCTTTCTCTGTTTAGAACTATGGCTAGGAAAAGGCTATTTGCACTGTTCTTTCCATTTGGTTCTTTCATTTCATATACTAGATGCCTGCGCATACAGTATTCCAAAGCACTCTCTTTTTGAAAATGTGTGTTCCATTTCTTCCTTCATGTCCACGTTCCTTTGTTTATTTCAAGGTGAAGAGATTGACAGCCTCCAGAAAAGCCATGTTTTTAACATGCAGAAGTTAAAGAATTCAGAGTTGAGACTCACTGAGGCCCAGCAGAAAATAAGAGAACTTGCACTTAATATCAAAATGAAAGAGGAACTTATTAAGGAATTGGTAAGAACGGGTAAGTGGCTACTGATGGACAAATTGAAAGGAAGACATTCAGAAATAAACAAGAGAAAAGATGAAAAACTTCTTACGTCCTGTATGTCATAGTTTTTATGTAATTTTCCTATGCAAGAATACTTCTGGTACATTGAAAATTTGTAACTTACATAAATTACTTGCTATGACTGCATTGGAGGCTGTAAATTTTTATTATGGCCCACTCTGCTATGATATGCAGATCTGTTTGTTGAATATTTTTTGTGCTTTGCTGCTTATTCAGTTTATCCACCAATAATGGAACTTCTCATGTGTGCTCAGAGTTACTGAGCTCTTTGTGGACATGTATTTGTAACATGGTGTCTGGGATAGGACAGAAGACATGACACTGTGCTGGGAATGCCAGCATTCCCAGCACAGCAGTGGAGAAGCAGGAGTCAGAAGTGGAAAAGGTTAGTGTCCCTGTTAGCTTATATCATTAAGCTTCTCTCCTGGTGTGTATGTATATATACATATATATATCTATATACGCCTGCCAGAAACTAGCATTATGATGACTCTAAGGGTCTCTCCTTACTCCTTTTAATCACACTCTTCTCCTGTGTATAAATTCTCTCAAGGCTGTCTTTTGGCATTCAGAAAGCTTCTGTACCCCCAAAAAATTGTACCGTGAGAACAACTGCCTGAACAGGAAAAATCAGAGGGCAGAATTAGAATCCAAACTTGTTTACTGATTACCAAGTTGGAAGTTGAGTCATAAATAAACTGCATAATCTTCTGGGGAAAAGAAAAATAATAATCTATGAAATACAGGGTAGATGTTTTGTCAAAGATTGAAATAGGCAGAACTTTATTTGGCACTCAAATGGTGCTTTATTTGGTTTATTTATATTATTAATATTTATTATTTATTTTATCATATTATTAATATTTATTTGGTGACATCAGATGACTCATGAAGAATTCAGATTTAAGACTCCTTCGTTTATCTCTGTCTCAGAATTATAAAGGAATTGTTTGGTTAGAATTGGAAAATGTCTCAGAAATTTCCAGTTTAACCAGAATGAAGTAAGTAATGATTAACTACATGTTTAAGTAATAAATTGCAACTGATTATCTTGCTGTTTTTAAACTGTTTGGATATGGTGTCTTTAAGGTAAGGATGCACAGTCTGTAAGCAGGCAGTATGCTTTGAAGATTTCAAAACTGGAGCAAGAATCTGAGCAGGCCAAAATAGAACTGGCTGAAACACAAAAGCAGCTTCAGGAGCTGGAGAGTAAGGAGCTGAGAGACATTCCTGAGAAAGCCAGGTTACAAAAAGAGTTCCGGAAGAAGATGGATGCAGCTAAGTTGAAAGTGCAGGTATTTTTAATAATGACCATTAGGATTTGCAAGTGCTTGCTTAAATATCACCTTCAAAATCTTAACTTTCTGTGAAGCTCAAACCAGCCTTATACAGTTCATGCTAGTTGGACTGAAGTGGACAATGAGAATGTTAATAGTATTATACTTAACTCTACTTAACAAATATGTAGTTGGATACATTCCCGGTAAAAAGAATTGGATGGTATTAAATACTTGTACATGATTTTTGTAACATCACACAAGAACGTATACAAGTAGATTACTTCAAGTTTATTAGCTGCTGTTAATAAAATTGCTGTTTTCTGGAAATAGTGTGTAAATTCTATCCTTAAGCAAGTCACCATGATGGTTTGTGATTATGTGTTTGTAGTACCAGGTTCAATACCTGCTAATAACTAAGTTTAAGTTCTCTTGTGGGCCAGCTTAAGCACTCTATGCCTCTTGGTCCTAGAATGGTGGGCCAAATAAGCACTGCACATAAAATGCTAACAGGCTTATTGACCTGAGTTCAGGACCAGAATCTTGGTAAACCTTCATATCTCTGTACATTATTCTGAGCTGTTGCTTCTGGAGGAGTTCACTACCTTCACTGTGTTATCAAGTATGAACTGTATCTGTTCCTTTTCATGCTGCTTCAGTTAGTTCTGCCTTTGCTGATTTTACCAGAAGGCTTAGAAACCACAGAAATAATGAGTGATAACTGTGGTAAAATTTAGTAAGTCTTGCTGACTGTCCGAACTCAGTGAAATAAAAAATAAACCTGAGTCATATTACAGTTTTAAGTTTTCTTGCTACTAAGATGAAATTTGCCATGAACATTCAGGCCTTACAGAAAAAGAAGCAAGACACTAAGAAACTGGCTTCGTTATCTAACCAAAGTGAAAAACGAGCAACAGAACTTGAGCAGAACGTCATTCAGATGAAGCATCAGCAGACCTTGCTAGAGAAAAGACTGCATGAGGAGAGTGAAAAGAAGAAGCAACTAGAAACAGAGATTCAGCGAGACCAGCAACAAATTAAAGTAGGACTCTTTCTGTTTCTGTGTAACAAAGAGTGAGATCAGCCAATTTTGCCTCTATTTTCCCCAAAACAATGCAGTATACTACCAGATTTTACATAGTTCTATGTAATCACTTCATTGACAAATTCACTGAAGAAACTGTGTATAAATATTTTAACAAATCTTCAATTCACCTTTTCCTTCAGCTTTTTAAATAAATGTTATTATGTGATGTCTAGCCTTGAGTTGCAGTTTTACATGTAAATTTAGGGTTGATATTTCTGCTTACATACTTGTGTAGATTCTGCCATAAAATGTGTTTAAAAACAGGCTGACTGAGGCAGGAAGAAATTTTTTGTGCTTCTTTTTGTTGTTGTTGTTTGCTTTGTTTTTATTTGTTTGTTTATAGGAACTACAACTTAAGATGGAGGAACAACAGAAGATTCTTAAACTTAAAGATAAAGAGATTGCTGCATTTAAAAAGAAGAATAATAACTCTGCAGGACCTTCACAGAAGTCAGAGGTAGCTAATATTCTCTAAATCTGTATGGGTACTGAAAAGGGAAAAAAAGTCTTTATTCATCCCTAGTCATTCTGGTAGAATAGTAGGTGTCCTGTGCAACAGTGCTACCTGCATTATTTCAGATCTGGACACTGGGACATGAGAATTTTGTGAATTATCAAAAGTCTTTAAGGATGAAAATAAATAATAAAAATGTTGAATGAAAGTAACCTTTTAGACTTAATAGCATTATAACTACTGATAGGCTATTACTTCAGAAGAAACTTCTCTGAGCAGGATCAGAACTCTCATTTTTTTCTGTCTCTCAGCATTTTAGTTTCTTCACTTAATGCCTTTCCGCAAATAATTGGTCCTCGGGACAACTATAACAGAGTGAAGAAGGGCTAGCTGAATTCTCATGGTACCTTCCAAACCTAGTTGCTCTCTTTAAATATAGGGCACCTTTTTATATATCTGATCACAGAATTGTAAAATTCTGACCCAAGAGGTCCTCATTAATGCTATCTGTATCTCTATTTTAATTTATTAAATTATTTATTTAATTTATTGCAGAAATTAGAAGAGCAAAAGAAATGGCTGGACGAAGAAATGGAAAGAATTCTCCAACAGCACCGACAATTAGCAGAACTAGAAGAAGATTTAAAGAAAAGAGAAGCCATTGTAGCCAAAAAAGAAGCATTGTTGCAAGAAAAAAACCACCTAGAAATCAAGAAACTAAGATCTAGCCAGGTAATTTAAGAAAAAAACATGAAACTCATCACAGCTATAGTGCTGACTGAACGACTATAGAAGGAGGGCAGCCAGATAACAGGAGAGGTTTAAGCCATATGACTTGAGCTTCTTGCACTGTCATTAAGCTATGGTGTGGCTTGAGCAGAGCAACATTTTCAATGTGAATAATACAGAACAATCACTTTTTTTTCACATTTTGTCCCCAGATTCCAACAAAAATACAAAAAATTAAATACTGGAATACTGTTATTGCAGATCATTAAGTAATGATATCTGAACATGACTTCATCTTTCTGCAAACCAGAGAACGTGGCAGAGAAATATTTCACATTATTTATCAGTAGCAAAAGAAACAGAAATTTAAGTATCAGTATCAAACTCATTTAATCTATGTAGAAAACTGCATGTTGAGTGGTTTTGTTTCCTTTCTTCTTCTAAGTAAATTTTATGATAGCTGTCTACTCAGTCTGAATGAGGTCCCATTGCAGGAAGCAAGCAAGTCTTCCACTGCGGAAAGTGACTCATATTTGTTTCTTCTGGAAGGACTATCTCAATTTTATACCTACTGTTTCTGGGTATTTTTTAGGCTTTAAATAAAGATAGTATGAAATTGTCTTCTCGCTTAAGTATGCTGGACCAGGAATTGTGTGATAAAAGTATGCAGCTTCAGGGTGGCACTACTGAAGACAGGACAGACATTCTGGAAAAAATCCACGTTCTTCAGAAGGAAAGAGATCAGCTGCTGACAAGAAGAAATAGTGTGGATGAGAAACTGAAAGAGGGTAAAGTGTTGTCAGCTGAAGTAAGTAAGCACCCCTGAAATAAATATATAGGTTTTAGGCAGTAATAAAACATTCATGTCATGGCCTAAGTTTCCCAACAGTAGGTAAGCTAGAACCACGGAACTGAAGTTGGGTATTTTTGTTAATAGCAGTGATAAAATACTGCTATATAGTGCTACCGTCGCATATGCAAGTTAATAAAGTTTACATTCAGAGAGACTTTAGCTAGTGCCTTGATAAATGGCACTACCCTAAGGATTATACAATTAGAAGCAATGGAACTGGACGTACATCAGTTTATCTTAAGCTATTATAAAGTCAGGATATAGACAAAGTAAAGTATTCCAATTGTGATATTCCCTGATTCTTTAAAAAGGAATTTGTGAAAAAGCAAACTTCACCTGAAGGCCTCCATATAATCACAGTGAAAATAAGCCTTATTGTGTGGATGTTCCACACTAGAGTTGATTGGTATAATTAAGTTGAAGATATAGCTTACATTTATATAAAATGTATGGATTTGCTTTATGTCTTGAGAAGCAGTGTGGGCCCGTGGATTAGCTGATAATGTGCTAAAGAGAACCCTACTCATCTCACTCCACGGAATCTTCTGCAGTGCTTCAGGCCATTCAATTCTACCCCTTCCTTGAATAGGTTATAGTCACAAAACTCCTTACTGATCTGATTCATTCATGAATCTGACAGAAAACTAGTGCAACCAAAAAAAAAAAAATTAGTAGAAGTCAGACTGTAAAGAGGGAGAATGAAGGGAGGATAAAACTTACGATTTTGTGGTGATGAACCAATTGTTTGAATTCTTTGTTCTGGAACGCAGAAGGAAAAACACAGAAGTTCTAGATCTGTATTCTTCCTCTTATTTTTCCCATTCCATTCTCTCTACTGCTACTACTAGTTTGCCTTGCTCTTAAATTTAGTTTCACATTTGAGAATGAAGTTAATGACTTATGTATACAAAGATTAAATTTGTACTTTTTAAGGAGATCTAACTCCACGTTTCTCTGCAGGAGGAACATATCCTTTTCCAGTTGGAAGAAGGAATTGAAGCCCTGGAGGCTGCTATTGATTACAAGAATGAAAGTATTCAGAGTCGACAGCACTTGTTTAGATCTTCTTCTCAAATCCTTTCACAGAGCGAGGATAACATAATTGGAAAACTAGTTTCCTTATCTGCTGCTGAGCTCAGAGCTATCCTCTTCAGATATTTTAACAAGGTATGCTTTGGCTAGTGAATAATATTTTATCCAATTATCTGTTACTGTTCAGGCTAATGAAATGAATGCTGTCAAGTAGCAAAAATCATTTTAACAAGCTTTTCATGAAAGTCTGCTTAGGTTGCATACATTTGTTGTTAGGTATTCTGAATCTTTACATTAACGTAAATAGGATGCTTGTGTGTTAACTTTGTATATCTTGTTTTGAGGTCACCAGATTAAAAGGTCCTGAAAATATGGAAATTTTCTTGCTCCTTCCCACTGTTCTGTACTGCCAACTTTTCAAGCAGCAATATGCTTAAATATTGGTGTCATATTAAAATTGTTCCCACCTGTAGGCTTCATAAAGTTCGAGCTAGTTTTGGGGTGGATGTTTTTTTTCCAAATTCAGTATTAAATCTCTGCAAATACCATGTTGTTTGCAGCCACATGCTAAAGAATCAGACATTTGGAAACAAAATGGAATACACTAGGATATCGTGTGTCTTTGTGACATCGGGTGAACCTTAGGTTTTTTTGTGAAGTTGTCTGTGGGTGGTAACACAAGCTGGAAGTTTTCCAGAAGGAGGAAATCACTGTTATATCTGTTTAAATTCTGCACAGAGCATTAAAAAATCCACTAGTCCATGTGATCAAAATGTGCTGAGCTTGTTTCTGAAGAATGATCCTGTAGCAGCAGGCAAATCTGTTTCCAGTACAAGTTCACAGCTCATGGATACTGTTGCTTTTGCATGCACTAAGCTGTTAAGCAGAACTGTAAAAGCTTTTACTAAAATGGTTAGATAAATGTATTTATTTCTTAGATTGTTGGCCTGCGTGAGGCTGAACGTAAGTTACAACTGCAGACTGAAGAACAGGAAATGAAGGTCACAGACCAGGAAAACATAATACGTGAATTAGAATCTGCACTTGAACACATCAAGCTGCAGTGTGACAGGCAGCTGACCCTACAACACAAAGAACATGAGAAAAAACTACAATTGATCCTGCATCATTTCAAAGGTGTGTGTTTGTTTGTTTGTTTTCAAAGAGGGATGGTACAGCAAGCATTATCTTTAGCCACTGTTGAGAAATTGAAAATTGAGAACTTGAAAAAAAAACAACTATCTGAGGTACAAGGATACATTTTGGCAATTAGTTTTCTGGTATTGTGTAGGATTCTGATGAACGGACACAAGGTGCCTGCATAAAAGAAAAAACAGTATTTTTAAAAAACTATCAGAATTGTCATATTTTCATATTGAATTTGTTTATATTGGAAAGTTGAAAGTCCCACCAATCTTTATCTTCTAAATACTCCTATTAAAATTCACAAATGAGGTTTTGATCATACGTCATGCTAGTTTACATGTACACACTGAAAGGAATGTATCAGCAAGATACAGGACAGTCTGTCTAGCTGGGCATCTTGATTTTTGGCACAGAGGAGTAGGTGCTTCATTCTGAAACTTATTTTATTGGTCCTAGAACAAGATGGTGAAGGTATTGCAGAAACCTTGAAAGAGTACGAAGTGAAAGTCCAGCAACTGGAAAAGGAGTTATTTTTCTACAAGAAAACTAGCAGAGAGCTGAAGAAGAAATTGAAGAGCCTCCTTGGAGAGTCATCCCACCAAATACTTACACCCACTAAATGTAAGTATATTATCTTAAAGCGCTTTTGCAGTTGCCGTAGACCACCTGAGGGGTAGTGAACACACAATGTGACACAAAAACTGTATTTTTACTGCACTAACTGTTCTCCAGGAACGAACTATATCTCCCTCAGTTTCAAAGGAGAGACAACATTGGCTTGTAACTTCAGCAGTGGTATATCAATCAGCATTCTACATTCTTGTTCAGTTTCCTCTGAATTCTAGCATAATTTCAGCAGTTAATAGTCTCAAACTGTTGTGATTAAGAAAATGGTATTTTACTGTCTGAATGACTGTGAATGACATGGTAATTAACAGCTTTGTAGTATGCCACACTTCAGATGTCAGTATTTTAAAACCTTAATTAACTTAATTTTGCTGCTAGCACTGAAATTCACAGAAGTTACTTACTGAGAGATTGTCCGTGAGGAGCTCCATGCTTTTAGTTAGTTACTGAAAGTAACTTAATAAAGTACTCTTTATTAAGGCTAAAAGACATTTGTAGTAAAAAGATAACCTTTCTAATGTGATTCTGTGCTTTGTCCAAAATATATTAAAAAAAAAAAATGGAGACTACCAATAACACTGCTTGAGAGGATGAGAAAATAGATTCAATTTAGATATTTCACACCTCGGTACCACCAACACCTCACATGCACAATGCAGCCTTCTTAGCTCTTCGTTTCTTCATAAAGCTCTGTATGACTGATTCATCCTCTCAGCTGATGCTTCTGTTTCTTTCCACTTGAGATAATGGTATGTCTTCTAACACATAGATCTTGATCACATATGTTGCTCCTGGGATCAGCCCCCAAGGCAGGATAAGCCAACAGGTTATTTACTCTGAAGTACACTGTGATGGTGTGAACATGAATATTCCAGAGGTTGGAATGTAATTGAGCATGAGAAAGATCTTTCTATGTTTAGTACACAAAAAACCATGTAGTTCTGGACATGTTTCACTGAGGGGAAACATACATCCTAGCCAAATTGTAGCAATGTGCAAAAGGGAAAGGAAGATCCCTTTGAATTTCCAACTTTTTCAATTACATATGTTTGCAACATTTGTAAGGATTGATCTGTATTTCTTTTATAATTACTTTCAGTTACTTTTCATATGAATACATTTTGAGGCATAATACATGTAATAAAAAAAATGTTGGTGAGCTTTAAAAATAATAAAAAACCTCCATGTACCTTAAAATTACATTTGCAGAATATATTTTGTATGTTCGACTAGTGTAATTGCAGACTGCTTTTGAAAACACAAATAATTTTGTATTTGACTGTCATGGTTGAGTTGTTTTAAGATTGCCTACATTGCAAGTTAGAATCATGAAGTATTGTATTACAAGCACTGAGTCAGGGGAAAGTAATGGAGTGAGAGGAGAGCAATTCCCTCTGACATTTCTGTAGATGATGAGCTTTTTAACAGAAAGCACCTGATGAGGTTTAACAAGAGCAAGTGTAGCGTCTTGCTCCTGGGGAGGAATAACTGCATGCATCAGTACAGGTTGGGGGATGACCTGCTGGAGATAAGCTCTGCAGAGAAGGACCTGGGTGTTCTGGTAGACAACAGGTTGGCCATGAGCCAACAGTGTGCCCTTATGGCCAAGAAGGCCAGTGGTATCCTGGGATGCATTAAAAAGAGCAGGCCATGGCCAGCCTCTACTCTGCACTGGTGGGGCCACATTTAGGAAACTTTGTCCAGTTCTGGGCTCCCCAGTTCAAAAAAGACAGGGATCTCCTAGAAGGAGTCCAGTGGAGGGCCACAAAGACGATAAGGGGCCTGGAGCATCTCCTGTATGAGAAAAGACTGAATAACCTGGGTCTGTTCAGCCTAGGGAAGAGAAGTGGGGATCTTATCAGTGCTTATAGATACTTGAAGTTAGGTGGGAGGCAAGTACATGAGGCCAGGTTATTCTCAGTGATGTGTAATGATAGCACAAGGAGCAATGGCCTAAAAGCTGAACATAGGAAATTCCATACAAACATGCAGAATAACTTATTTATGGTAAGAGTGACGGAGCACTGGAACAGGTTGCCCAGCGAGGTTGTGGAGTCTCCTTCTATGGAGATATTCAAGACCCATCTGGATGCCTGCCTGTGTGACCTGTTGTAGGGTACCTGCTTTAGCAGGAGGATTGGACTCAATGATTTCTTGAGGTCCCTTCCACCCTTGCAATTCAGTGATTCTGTGACAAAAAGTGAGATTAATGTGACTTTTGATGACCATCACACTACAGGTTGCTCATGGTGTAAAACCATACCAGCTCACTAACGTTTCCTGATGTCAGGTACTCAGAAGAGTTGAACTTTTGCTTATGTATCTCCTGATCCATTTTGGTTTTAGATAACAGTGCTGGTGACAAGGCATCCAGGCAAGATGAAGCAGAAGTTGCTTCTGAAGAATTCAGGTTGAAAACCAATACTCAAGCTGGAAAAATAAAAGAAGCAGAGAGAACAAATATTCTAAGAGCACAGCAGAATTCACACAAGCTTGAAGAAGACATATCAGAATTTGGATGCAACAAAGAGTGTTTGTCAAGCATTACTGATGACAGACTAGGAGAAGATGAAGCTCAGCCTTTGAAGTCTCATTCTCATCTACCTTCTGTCATCCAGAAAAGAGAGACTGCAACACAGTTTCAAGGAGTAACCCCTGTAAAACTATCTCGGCGAGAGCTACGTCATATCCCTCCCTCTGAACTATCTTTGAGGCGCTCAAGCCTTGGAGCTGGTGTCAGTTTTATTGCTCCAGATTCCATTGAAATGGACAAAAAGTAGTATCATGAAGACATAGTTACTCCTTATTGAATTTTTAATAGCTGTTGCTTCTGAAGCAATTCTGTTCATCATCTTTGTTGATGATCTTGTTACATAGCAGCCATGGATAAATGAGTATATCTGCTTTTGTTCTTCTGGCTGGCAGGTGATGTTCACACAGTTTCAGTGCATCTTAGATTTTAACTAACATGGTACCTATGGGTGTATCATTCAAAGTCCTTTGAAACGATACGATTTTAGGTTTTTTTCCCACTGATTTGTAAAATAAAGAAAACAGTTTTTCAAAAATTGCACTGTGAAGTGCACTGTATTTGTGTAATTTAGGTTTCCTAGAGCAAAATTTTACTCTCTTGGGACAGAAACAATAGCAATTTGGAATAGAAAATTTATTTCAAGATACAGGTAGAAGATACAATTTCCAGAATTGTACCCAGTATTGATAATGACCGACTTCCGTATACTTCTTTCTAAATACATTTAATGCAAACCATGCCTGAAATCAAATTTGATGCCTCAAGATAAATTTGTTATTTGAAAGGAACGTGAAAGACTTTTTAAAATGATATTTAATTACCATTATTTAAAAGTCCTATCATATGAGCTAGAAGTTTTATTTCCCCCCACCAAAAATAAATCTTATTTGCAAAATAGTTGTTATAGCCTATTCATGAAATTAAGAGGACTGCCTATTTCATACTATGGCTTTGTTTGTTGTGCCTTTTAAACAGTTGAGTTTTGGGAACCTCAACATGCGGCATTTATTTTTGTACTACTAGAGTAGGAACAAAAGAAACAAAAACAAAAGAGGACCAAATTCAGCATCTTCTAGGAAAGCTAGATGGACAAATACAGTATTTTCTTTGTTCTTATTACTCATGTCCTTTCATTTAGAACACAGAGATATTATTCTTTGGATTTCTTATCTGCTTCAGAGCAAGGACTAAACAAATCCTTTGGTTTATTGTTGGTAGTCAGTTCAGGATGAAAAGCAAACCTTTTTTGGGCTCTGCTCACTGGGAAGTATATGCTTAACAGCTGCACGAACTTGAAGGCAGACAACAGAAGATCCACAATTAAATGAATTTAACACTTCAATCCATAACTCTCTCCTGCATTAAAAAAAAGGCACTTTTGAAAGTAAGGTTAGTTTTATTTCAGCAGTGGACTTCAAGTGGTCATGTTTGAACTGCTGTGGATTATTAGACATGTTTAGTAAAAGAATTTTTACTCTGCTGTTGTCTGGGTATGTTGTTGTGTATAGCAGATGTGGCTACAGATAAGAAAGAGCTGCATTTTTCCATGCTGCAAGCAAAGAACAAACTTGTCTGCATCACAGAGATGTTGTTAACAACATGATAAATGGACCTATTGTCGTATGGCACATTTAAAATTTTATGAGTAGACTGCAAAACATTATATTCTAATCAGTTAGATAAACCATTTAACAAGTCAAATGATTGTATCATTCACAGTTATAATTATTTTCTCCTGTTCAGCTCAAGTGTGAGATACGGACTGAGGTCTTTTTTTGTTTGATTGTTTTTTACTTTCATGGACGTAACATCAGAATCTTACTAATGTTCAGTTAAATATTAGTGTATATTCCACTCCATGTTTGTAGCCAAAAAGCAATAAAAAAAGTAAATACAGTTTAAAATGTGTACTTATTTACTACATCTCCACATTAAGTGAAATAATTACTGAAAGTATTTCTGCTTAGGATAATACTGTGCATTATCATATATCTCACACTAGTCTACAAATAAATATGAATTTGTCTTGTTTTTAAGTTTCCAGAAATGGAAAGTCTGTTCTTGATGGATGTAAAATAAGCAAAGGTAAATTTATGAAAGCACAATTCAATCAGTAGTAGGTGTCTACTGATGCTTTAGAGCATGGGTATCCAGCCTTTTGGCTTGTCTGGGCTGTACTGAACAAAGAGGAATTATCTTAAGCCACATATAGGTTGCTCCAAAAGTAATGCTTCCTATTTACTTCTATGCTAAGTACAACAGATACAAAGAGCACAATAACACTGCTTCATACAGCAAATTCTTAGCTACAAAACACTTATTTTCAATATAGTCACTACCATTAGCTGTGCCTTTTCACCAGTGATGAACAGGAGCCTGCCTGCCACACATGTAAAAATCTGCACCAGCAGAAGTCTGGTGTCTACTGTCATCATTGCTGAAACAGGTCACCCCTCCCCTCACTGTGCTCGCATCCACTGTTTAGTGTCCATAAATGTTCAGCAAGAGTCAATGGATGGATACAGTTTTTTTCTGCATTGAGGAATTCAATGACACCCCTTTGCTTCGTACGCACTTCCATGTCAGATGCCATTGTGTCAAACTGCCCCTCTGCTGCCATCTGCCACAGCGCAACAACATGGAATGGAATACTGGTGGAAAGGTTCAACCTGTACTGCCATACTACCAGCACCAGTCGCAGATAATGTATATATATAACAAAACTTCTTTTTTTTTTTTTAATTAAAATATTCAAAGGAGTAGCAAACCCATAAAACTAGTGGGATAGTTGACCTTGTTTTTCTGAAACTAATGCATCAAACTGGTTCCATGGCAGTGGTTGCAATTCTTGCTACCAGTTTTGTTTAACTTTTTTGTCAGTGATCTAGATGAGGAGATCAAGTGCAGCCTCAGTAAGATTGTGGACAATGCCAAGTTAGGTGGGATTGTTGATCTGTTTGAGAGCAGGGAGGTGGTGCAGAGGGATCTGGATGGGCTGGATTGATGGGTTAAGTCAAATTGCATGACATTCGACAAGGCTAAGTACTGGGAGCTGCACTTGGGTCATAAAAACTCTGTGCAGTGGGGTTCTATGGGACCCTATGGAAGAGTGGCTGGAAATCCACCTGGCAGAGAAGGACTTGAGGGTGTTAGTTGACAGCTGGCTGAACATGAGCCAGCAGAGTGCACGAGTGGCCAAGAATGGCATCCAGGCTTGTATCAGATATAGCTTAGCCAGCAGGACTAGGGAGGTGACTGTCCCCCCTATATGGCACTGGTGAGATACCACAGCTGCAGTTTTGGGCTCCTCACTGTAAATAGGATATTGTTCCAGCATGTACAGAGAAGGACAAAGCTGGTGAAAGGACTCAAAAACAAAAGTGGCGAGGAGCAGTTGAAGGCGCTGGGGTTGTTCAGTTTGGAGAAAAAGAGGCTGGAGAGATACCTCATCACTCTGTACAAGTGCCTAACAGGAGGTTGTAGCAAGAATAGTGTCAGTCACTTTTCTTAGGTGACAAGTGGTAAGAAGCAAAGAAACACTCTGAAGTCATGCCAAGGGTGGTTTAGATTGGATAACAGGAAGAGTTTCTTCATGGGGAGAGTGGACAGGCATTGGCCCTGGGAAGCAGTGGAGTCTCCATTCCTGGAGGTATTTAAGAGACAAGAGAAAGTGGCTCTTACGGACATGGTTTAGTGATGGGACTTTGTAGGTCAGGCTGATGGTTAGACTTGAAAATCTTGAAGGTCTTTTCCAACCCAGATTATTCTGTTATTCTCTTTTCTTTTTCATATAACTGGAATAGAGCTAAAACAAAAAAAAAATTGTTAACTCTCAGAAAATACGTAGTTTCTCTTACTTCTGCTAATTAACACCAAGGCTTTATCTGATAGTCTCTTATTATCCCTCTCTGTAATACTCTCTTAATGTTATTCATTGGTATTTATGGCCTTCATTGACATTTAGCTTATGTGCAATACGGTAATAAAGACAACACGGACTTAATTTGCAGTGATCTCATGCCATTATTTTACCTATTAACAGCTATTTCTCAGATAAAATAACTACAGAAAAAATATATATAATCTATTCTGACGCTTAGCTAGTATCTGTGAATATAAAGTTACGACCTGAATTCTCTGCTATAGTTCAGTGTCTGAACACTGTGACGCCAGCTGGCTGCATTTCTTTAATAAACTCTTTCCATTACAGACTTATGAACTACATATCAATGGCAGATGTAATCCCACGCAGTTTGCAGAAATCCTTTGATGTGTGGAAATATTAATTGCATCACTTTTGAGAAGCAAGTAGTGTAGTAACTGAAGTTTTACCCAACCGATATGAAAACAAACAAAAAACTCAGAACTCTATTGTCCGTAGGGACTTAAAGGTGAGTTTTAACAGGTTTTAACTTATATGGGGGTGCGGAGCTTTTACCCTGGGAAAGTGAGTTTCAGAGTGATTTGAAGATCCCAGATTGAACCTAGTACTATTGAACATACAACAGTACGTCAGTTCCGTTGTTCAGGCTCAGTACGCTCATTAATTGGGTTATTCTGTGCTGGCTTCACTTTATCAAATGCATGTTTCCTGCGCTTTTACTACTACGTCGTTTTTAGTGAACGAACGCTGAAGAAGATGCCAAACACGGCGGCACCCACAGGCAGCGCGCTCGCTGTGCCGCGCCGCCGGCCGAGGAGCCCGGGCCGCACGGACGCCGCGCCGGCTGTTCGAGCAGGCGGCCGTGGGTGGGGAGTGCGTTTGTTTTGCCAGGCGGACGGGACGCCGTGGTGACAGAGCGCCGCGCTGTCCCTGGTTAAAACCACCCCTACTGGGACGGCTGTGACTACTCTTCTGGCGATGTTTTCTGGAAGAGCTGTCCAACGGACAAGGACTGGGACTCCCGTTTCACGTCAGCTGCCACAGGTAGGACGCTCCGTGGCTTAAGAAGACCGAAGCCGCCAGCAGGCTCTCTGCCGTTAGCGTTACTTCAGCCCCAGTGCCGAGGCCTCTCTCAGCCACCGCCCCGCGAGAAGCGGCGCCGCGGGCGGCGGGCACACGTGCAGCAGGGGCACGCGTGCCCCTCACCACCGGGGCCCAGCCTAGCGGCCGGCCCGCACGCCCCGCCCGACCTCTGCCGTTGCGCCGGCCGGCGGCAGCCGCGCGCCCGCGGTTATTTTGACCCAGGCGGGATCCCGTAAAGGGCGCCCGGCCGCCGCGAGGCCCGGCCCGGCCCAGCCGCAACGCCGCCGCGCGTGACGCAGCCGCGCAGCTCCGGGCCAACCAGCGGCGGCGGCCGATAAACAAACGGACGGCCCGCGCTGCAGCGTCTCGCCCCGCCCCTCCCCTCCCCTCCCCTCCCCGCCGCGCTCCGGCTCCCGTCGGCGCGAGTCCAGCTGCGGCCGTTCGCCGCCCCGCGGGCCGTTATAGCCGCCCGCCGAGGGGCTGCGGCCGCTCCGCTGTCCTCCCTCAGTGCCGCCGCGACCGGAGTGAGTGTCCTGGGGGCAGCGCCCGTCCGCCGCGGCTGTCGGCTGCCCTGCCCTGCCCGCGACGGCGCCGGCCGGAGACGGGGTTGCCGTGCCCTGCCCTGCTCGCGGCGGGCCTGTGGCGGTGGGAAGGAGGGCCGGGGCCGGCGCTCTTTTGGAGCGGGCCTCACCGGGTCCCGGCGGTGGAGCGGCGGCCGTTCCGTCCGTCCCGTTGGGCGGCCGCTGCCGAGGGGCGGGCAGCCCGGGTCGGGTTTACAGCCCCGTAGCCGGCAGTGCCGCCCCGTGAAGCTTCGTGGCGCTCCGTCCCGGCTGCCCCGTCCTTCACGGAGCGCCGATGGCAGCCGCCATCGCCTGGCGCCGCGCGGTGTGTGCCGGCTGCGTGCGGCGAGGCGGAGGGCGCGCGTCTGTCAGAATGCGGTAACTCACCCTTCCTTAACTGCTTCGGGAGCAGGAGAGCAAGTGCCACCAGCGTGCTGTGAGAAAGCTGAAGTCAGACTTGCCTTGTGGCACCTGCACTTTCATCCTGGGACTAAAAGAATGCTTTACAAAAATGCCCTTCCTCCCTCAAAATCGCTCACTTTTTGCGAATTGCGGTAGTAAATTCATCCATAACCTGTTCACCTTTTAAGTGCCGTGCGTTGGTGGCTGCTGTGCGTGCCAGTGCTGCAGCTTTCGCGTGGGTTTTGGAAGCAGGGGTGTGTGGCACTGAGGTTATTGGGGGAGGTCACTGACAAGTGGATGTCTTGACTTGGCTTCAGTAACCTCATGGATTTAGAACGCTTTAATGTCTCTGCATAGCTTTTAGTCATTTGGCGTAAAAGACAAAGGTAACTGAAGAAAGGAAAGCTGATGATGTGGCTGGATGGGTCAGAACTCCCTGTAAGTGCACTGACGGAGTAGATAGAGCTTGTTGTGATAAGTGTACCGATGGCCGAAGATCAATAGGTCAGGCACACCAGGAGCAACACTTGGTCTATGCCAGCACAGAATGAACTTGTTCCTTCACACGAATGAGTGGTGTTTCAGGTTTACAGGCAAATACTGAGATCAGTCGGTATTTAAGGTGGTTGTTAAACATGTATAGTGATTACAAATGGTCACAAATACTATCTCAGTACTAGAAACAAGAAGATTGTGTGTGGGAAGATGCTATTTTCAAAGATCCTGAAAATGCGTTTTTATTAGGTGGAAGTGGGTTAAAAGAAAATGGTGCATTTTTGAGCTCTTCAGCATGTTTTCCTTAGAATAGTAGAGCACCGCATTTAAAACTCTGTGGTTATTCCCTAGATGCTTGAAAGCGTGCTACTGAAATCACCCTAGAGTCTCCCAGATGGTGGTGTACTGCTTGCATCTTAGTGGTAGGCAAACGCTTGCCATTTAAGTGCACATTCATGTGGAAAGCTGCACACAGACCAGCAAGTAGCTGGTGTTGAAACTGAGTTAGTGAGTGTCTTAGCATACATGCTGGGCAGCTCACAGTAGAGATTTTAAAACTACAGTATTTCAAAATCTGTCTGGCCTGCTGTGTGGGTTAATCTGAGTCACTGGTACAGAAAGGATTCCAAGTTTCTGAAATACTGTATACAGTACCATTTGTTACATCGTGTTTGAACTAGACTGATGCTCTTCAGGGCATAGACCTGTCTTTTTTTTTGCTTCTGAAAAACAGTACACTTTAGGGAGCTGAAGTTAGAAAGTGACCTTTTAATTCCAGCCACGCCACAGCTTTGCTTTCTGAATGTCTCTCTGCTTACCAGAAACTTATGGTAGAGTAAGCATTCTGTGCTTACAAATCACTGTGTCAGACGTGCTGAAGCAATCCATTATGCATCACTAATGGGACCAGCATGTTATAATCTATTGCATTAGTATCAAATTCTGAGGTAATCTGTTCATGGAGGCTGATGTGATTTGTGGAAGAGTATAACCAATAAGTAAATAAAGCACTAACAAATTAACGGTTGATAGTAATAACATATGCGGTATATACATATAGTGCTTATCTTCAGCATGTGATGCATTAAACTGAACGATAGGTGCTTCTGCCTTAAGGAGCTGTGCTCATGGTTCCTGCTGTTTGGAGCAAACTGCACAGGCTCAGTCTGCTAGTGATACACAAAGCAGAAGGCTTTGAAGTGGAGTTATTCATTGGTGCTGCCTGTCTGTCTATGCCATAGTGATGTTGGAACTTTGAAACCCATTGCTCAGTGATCTCTTAGCACAGGAATTAAGGGCTTCTTACTATGAGACCTCGGAGTCTTCTCTGAAATCTGTGACAAATGCTAACGCGAAACACAAGTGGAAGCAATCCCATGTACTTCAAAGTGCATTTTGCTTCCTTTTCCTCCTCTTGAAGATTTTCATTTTAATTTACATAACGGGAAAAGGAATTATCTTGCATTCAGATAAATAGGCTTTGGCTGACAGACTGTTACTCCCCAAATTTTACTGGACTTTACAGCTCTTACTTGAAATTACTGTAAAAATCAAAGTGATGTTTCAAATCTTTGGTCTGCGGAATTACAAAACCATCTGTGATACCTGAAAGCTTTCTTTTTGCAATCTAAAAGCTTCTTTAAGCAACATCTCAAGCTCAAGAATGCAGTACTTTTTATTTATTTAATTAATTTCTGATTGTCTATAATAATGAAGAACAGTGCTACTTACCCCTACAGGGGCAGGGGCAGAACTGAGAGGGGTACAGACAGACGTGTCAGTAGGCTAGTGAGCACCAGTAATTAGCTGGTAGCTTGTTAGATGTCAGTTCATTGATCTTCTGAGGTGGGAGCAGTGGGACCCAAAGTTTGAAACTGAATTGCTGAGTACTTAAACCAAATTATCTGTCAAAACTGCAGGTGTGGTATTAAAATCCGAAGCCTGGCATGGTGGCAGGCTGAAGTGAATCACTGTATCTATCTTCAAATGTTGCAGAAGTGGGGTAATTAGATCCTGCTGTAATACGAATAGTTGTATTGAAATGTCCTACTAACTAAATTAGCGGTGTTAACAGCTTCTCTAGACTTAACTAAAAAAATAACCAATGATCTCATGTGTTTGCTCTTTCCTTTATAGAATCATTTCTATCTGTTTTTATTCTATAGAAATAAATATAATTTAGGAATAAACAGTTGTGTCATCTTCTCATTGCCATTGTATTTCTGTGAATTATAACAGTGGAATTCCATGGGTAGGACTTATTAAATATACTTGTCAGCTGGACCTTACTTCATGCCAACTGCATTAAGACTGCAAAGGAATACTTACTGTATTGTATTTATAGATCAGGGAAAGGGGAGTTTGCAGCCATGTTTCAGAACGGTGTAGATTTTCAGCTACATACAATGTTTTTTGATTGCATGGCTGAACAGATGTATCTGGCACCATTAGGTGCTGTGAACTTAAATAATGTGTTGTACCATTTAACTGTTTGCATGAAATAAGAAATATACCACAGTCAATAGAAATAGAATAGAAATTCAATGCTTTTACTGAAAAGGGTACTGTACTTCACTAGCTTATTTCAGTAGCTTATTTTCTTAAGTCAAATACAGCAGGGAGTCTGCAAACTTCCAATGTTGTCTGGTTAGTGCCAAGAGCAACATCTAGTATTGTGAATTTTTATGTAGCATGACTGAGCACTTGTCTCTGATGTCTTTTTTTTTTTTTCTGAGAAGGTGCATTTGTAATCTCTTCTCTGAGCTTCAGGTTCCAATTTACTGCATGCTCAGCTAATAAGAGTACAGTCTCTCATCACTAACTGATCTCCTAAGCTGGATAACTATACAGTTATGGAGAATTAAAACATATTCAAATGTATGCATACTTGTATATACACACACAGATGTGTGTGCCCCTAAATCTGTATCTATTAATGCGGCTTTGTCACTTAAAGCATGGTAAGTTTTTTATTACGCTTTAGGTGCTATTGATCTGGGTGGTTTTTTTTTTTTTCCTAGATCTGTGATTGTGGTCTGATCAAAGAACCTGAACATCAGCATCAGGTAAACTCATGATCTGTTGCACAGTATGTTTTATTCTGAAAATATGTCAGGCTTTACTATCTTTTTTTTTTCTTTTTGAAAGAAGTGCAGTGGGATAATGTATGATTTGTATGTCATACAATTCTTTGTGTGTCAGAAATGCTGTTTGTAATTTCTTCTATGAAATCAAACAGAGCAGTACTAGCTTACATGTTGGTTCCTTCATCTCTGAAAAGTGAAATGCCATATTCCTTTTAAATAATTCTTTTAGGTAATGGTTTTTGCTATGCTGTTGTTGTTGCCTGCTGATATATCTGAGTATATTTGGAGCTACTATCGAGGTTTGTACTTGAGAAAGTCTGGAGTTAATTGATAGAAGGAGCCTGTTGAGTCTTCTGCAGGTTCTCATGTGGGTTGCTTCTTAGCTACAATTACAAAGGAACTTGTAGACCAACTAAGCAGATATTCAGCTTGTCAAACTACAAAGATTGCTTCTGAACAACAAAAAGCATGTGTTTTACTAAACTGCTATTATAATACATCAACATACGTAGTGTCTGTTTTCTGCGTAATTTAGCATCACAGATGAATATTATCACTTTCAATACTCTACCAATTTTCTAAACTCTGCATGGAAAAACTGCAGTTTGACAAATACTCCTATGACAAAGATCTAATTTTTATGCTAGATAAATAACTTGGATTTTGGAATGATGTCATGGAGATGTACATGTTACTTATAGCTACAGGGGGCAACAGCAGGCATATGTGTTTTAGTTCTGCCTTTTCTCAGCACATCCTTTGTTTTGCTGTAAAAAAAAAAAAAAAAAAAAAAAGGTAAAGTTAATGTTTGAGGAAAATATCAGTGAGGTTGGGCTCACCTTCCCATGGGGAAAACTTTATTGAATTTCCAGTGACTTGCAAACAAAACTGAATTTTTAAAAGAAGAAATAAGTTTGCTTAGTCCAAACTAGAGCTTGCATTTGCAGAATACCCACTTTCTTAAATCATGTTTGTCAGGCTGCAGGGACAGAACTTGAAACAGTTCTGTAGCAGCACACTATTCTATTCTATTTTCCCCATAGAACATGAAGGCCTGTTTCTTTAGAGCCTACTATTTTTTTTTTCCCCGCTAAATGTAGTCTCTCAAGAACAAATGCATTAGCCTAAAATATCTGTTTTATAGTTTATTCTTTCTTTTTTAAAGTGGTTCTTCAGATATAAGATACTACAACATAGTTAAAATACAAAGAAGTAGTAGGTTTTTTAATTCCAAAACTGTCTTGTGCTTTCTGAGCCAGAACTTCTGTGGGTGACAGGATCAAATTATCACTTGTTCTATCAACAATGCTTTCACTTTCGTTTCTGTGCTACTTTCCCAGGATACTCTTCATTAAGAGAAGCCAGCTGAGTAGAATTTCAGACGTAGCAATGGCATCTGTTGTAATCAATTCAGTTCCTACCACTGCATCTCGTTTTGCCTTACTGCAACTGGAAAGTGATACTGATTCAGAGTCTGGAAAAGGCAGAAGTGGCCAAGGTGCTGGTAAATCTCAAGCATCAGGGGGTAGATCTTCTACAAATGAGAAAAAAAGAGAGAAAAGGAGAAGAAAGAAAGAACAGCAGCAGAGTGAGGCCAATGAGGTAAAAGGGCTGTACTTCCAGCAGTGGATAGGGCTATTATCTGATAAATACCATTTTTTTCTGCCCCTGAAAAATCATTGTTTTGCTTTCTTTCTGTGAAAGAAATACTACCAAATCCAATTGCATTTTTTCTTTTTCAAAATACTTCTTTGTACAAGTTGGTGTGTACCTTGTCTGGTTAAACAAGAATGTAGCTCAAACTGTAGAGCAGGATAAGGTAGTCCCTGTTTGTAAACTGATCCTAGACTGTTTTTGTGCTGCCTTTGTGTGAAAGAGAAAGAACCAGAATGTCTGTTAATGCATATGCTTTTAGCAGTGAGTGTCTTTGAGTTCCAAAATTGTTGGGTTTTCGCTATCAAACTTTAATTATGTAGAGAATTTTTAAGATGGCACTGTTGTATCCGTGTGGTACAGCAATTAAATGTAATTTTTTTACAGGTTCTTAAATAGGACCAACTTTAGATTGTTGAAAAACTCTAAGGATTGTCTACCTAGTTTTTTCCTACCAGAACCTCTAGTTCATCTCAAGACTGTATACCACATTTTCATTGGTATTGTATTTAATTTGGTTCTGGTATGAGTGCACAGTAATATCTGAACCAGCATGAACACTTAAGCATGTCATAGATCTGTTCAAAGTATTTTCACCTGGCAAGATATATTTACTCCATTTTATGTTATGTGACTGGTGTTTCTAATCTACTACTAAGAAAAATAGTGTATTATAGTACATACTGTATTTGATTAAATAAAAATGTAGCCCAGGCTATAAAACAGAGTAAAGCACATGTAGGTCTGTTGGCATGTGTCTGAATGCCTTTATTAGTCTGTTAAGGCTCCTTCATATTAACACTTTGATTAATGTGAAGCGTAACTTTGCTTTTCAGCTCAGAAACCTTGCTTTTAAAAAGATTCCTCAGAAATCCTCCCATGGAGGCTGTTTATCTCAGCATGAGCAAAAACTGCACCCTACAATGCGGAAAGACTCTCAGGAAGAAAACTGGCAAGAGTGGAGGCAAAGAGATGAACAGGTACAGCTTACTATATTCAACTGTCTGTATCTTTCCTGAAGTATGTTAATCAGTGAAGTTATCTGCTATGCAGATTTGATTTCTTTTGATATAATTCATCATGTAAATCTTTCAACATATCAGTTCATTCTGGATAGTGCAGTTTTGACTGTCCTGGTTTGCCCTTCAGAGTATTTAACTTTGCACAGACTTTTAAGAAAAATTGCAAATAAGTGACGCAAACGGGAATTAAAAAGCATTTTGTGAAACTTTTTAATTCAACTTCTCCGCTGGCAGCTACTAGATGCTGTTTTCACTTACGGATGTTTTCGGCTTAAATCTCACCAGAAAATATTGTCCTGAACAGCTTCCTGCTGTAGTTGAGAGAAAAATGCAGAAAGCTATATTGACAAAAAATGATATATGGATGCTGTCCTTGTTTTTTTGGCTATTGTTAATGCTTTGATATAGGTGCTTCCTTAAATATAGTCAAGTTCTCAGCTTTGCTTCTGGATGATTGTCCTATATGTGGAGTAATGATCTAGTATTTCCTTTAGAAAACTTTCAGAGCTAGTTAGCTTCTGAATTACTTTATGTACTGAACAAAACAAACCTATACCTCAAATGTTTTTATATTCTGCAGCGCTGGGTACATGGGGGATCAATCGTCCTAGCATGTACACACAGGATGCGAAGCACACAGACATCATACATTTTAATGTGTGAATCTACATACAATTTCCATGAAGTGCCTGTCTATTTCTAGAATAGCTATATGTATTAAAATCTAATACTGTGCATGTGCTGTGTTGATGAAAATGAGAATTGTTGGAAGCATATGAAAACTATGTTTTATTGGGGAAAGCCTGGGGACCGACTGCAGAGTGAGTGCAGCAGACTTAAAAATGTAGAATTCCCAAACAAAATGGCACATCTCAACACCTTTTAAAAAAAGTGGGCAAACAAATCTACCGTAGTTCAGTCAAGCTTGCATCATATGTTGGTTAGTGTTATTAACTTTTGATTTCATTATGTACTTTTTGTAAAGTTACACTGATTGTATCGTAAGACTTGGTAACAAATCTCTGTACTGAAGAACACAATTGACATGTAGGTTCAAATTGCAACTTAACTGTTTATTGGAGTGAGGAGGTATGATTCAAATTCTAAGTACTCAGAAGGCATGAATTGCTAGGCTCTCACTTCACTGATTTCTTTTGTCCAATAATACAACATTGATGAAGAGATAAGGTTTGAATGATATACTGTAATGAAGGTGATATTCAACACTGGATGAGAAGCCGTGGCTCCCTGCTTCCATAGAGATAATGTGAAAAAGGATGTTCTTCTTCAAAGAGCATCTCCTACTCTGTGAAGAGTTCCTTTCTGTATATTTACCCTTCAAGTAATCACACTGCTGACACTTTCCTTTTCTAGATGTCTAGATGAACTCAAAAGTAAGATTTGTCTGAACTATGGAGCTATTCTATAAATATGATCCATAATACTAGTCTATCATCTATGATGCTTTGAGGAGAGTTGCTTTAAGAGCTTTGTGCATTGATCTCAGTTTGAGGGATTTTACGTGCACTCAAAGATCTGTTATCAAATGAGCTTCTCAAGTATGTGAGAAAAGGTGGTTTCTGGACTTTAGATGGGCTTAAGTGATAGGGGGTATATAGCAGTCTATTTAGAGACAGTTGGGCTGTGTGTGTAGAAGCAAGACTGAATGTGCCTAGAAGGCTTTGATGTTGATGACTGGCTTTGAGAAAAGCCAGGTCTGTGCTGCAGCTCAGCTTTAGAAGTAGAGACCTTTGTTCTACACACAAGCAGCTTCACTCAGCCCTGTCCTGAATTTAATGACTACTAGGTAAATTGATAGGATTTATTTTTGTACTAGAGATCCCACTATACAATTGTGTAACAACATTGTGATAGTACAGAGTCTTGATAATTTAGGATCTTGTTTGCTAACTTAGTATTTAAGTACATTAGGTGACTAATGTCAAGCTCATCTTCCTTGTGAGTTTACCATGTTTTTTCACGTCAGCTGTTCTGGTTTTGATACTTCCTTTTTCCGTCCCTGTTCTTTCCTTTTTTGTGCTCCTATGGATCTTTCCAGTGTAATAGGAAAATACTAATTTTCAGTAGATAACTACCACAGTCAGATTGAATCCAGCAATTCTTGTGGACAAAAGCAGTTCACAAACTTTGGAGAAATTTTAGTGTATTTATTATCAGTTTACAAGTTTGTCATTACTGATTCTGGTATTGAAAGAAAGCAAGCAAGTTGTAAACAAACAGAAACAGAATACCTCACTCTGAAAGAAACTTCAAAAAAAACCCTCACTCTGCCTCTACAAAACATCTCCTCCCCACTTCTTGCTTTCCATTCTCCTTGCTGCATGCCGCACTCGGTTCCTTCAGTGAGGCTATGAGCAGTGCAGACGATGGGAGACCATGATGTGGTGATTCCTTCACTGTAGCAATCTTGCGAAAACCTTAATTCTAGGCTCCCAACCAAGGTGCTACTCCACTCATCCTCTTACTCCTCTGACACTGGTTTACTTGTCTAGCACTCAGCACTCATTTCTAAGCTGTTCTCACAAGGATGCTAAACTCCTCCATCTGGTTCAGAGGCATCACCAGCTTGGGCTGACAGGCTCAGCTGTAGCTGCAGTGTCTGGCACAGTCCAGCCCCTCACCTCTTCTTGCAGGTGCCACATCACTGGTCCTTCCCTACCTCCTCCACTGTCAAAATCTTCCCAGCTGGGCCCAGGACACTTGATACTAAGCTTGAACCTCGAACTAAACTCAAAGTTAGGAGTGATGGCATCCTGAAACCTACCTGAAATCTTGTAACAATTTATGTTGAGGGTACTGTGTTTTAAATAATACTTAGAAAAAAGTTTACTCTGGTTATAAAAAAAAAAAAACAAACACAAAAAACTGGAAGACACTTTTCTCTTGTACGAGACTGATTATAGAAACTGTTGAATAAGAATTTCAAAGAATGTCTGTGCTTACACCATGTAATAAATAAAACACTTCTAAGCGTATGACAACTCATAAGCTCCTATAGATAAACTAGCTAGTGTACACCACTCAGTTCAGTTTGGTCAAAGTACTCTAAGACAAATTAAGTCATTTTTTCATTTCAGCAGCTCTCATAGTTTATGCTGAAATGAGTTTAAAGGACCTTAATTTAAAATACAAAGAAAAAAAATGCTGTTTAAGGTAGTTACTATTAAAGAACACTTCAGTTATGAACATAGAAAGGAGAAAGCTATGGTGAAGAGTAAGGCTTCCATTTGGCAACACGTCACTCAGATGACTGTAGTGATCCCTTTAAACTAGATAGGTCCAACCTGCGGGCTGCATGTGGCCCAGCGCAGCTCGCACTGCGGCCTGCTCCCCCTGCTGCTATGTCATCATGGCGGCAGCTCTGCCCCACTGAGCGGCCTGGCCTTGGGACGTGGGGATGGCACTGTGCTTAAGTTGCAAGCAGACTGTGTCAGTTTTCGAAGATTACAGTTTGAAAAGATACTATATGCAGAAACATGCTGCCAAATTTGATACGTATCAAGGAATGCTTCCTAAAGACAAAATAGTAGAACTGAAAAAAAACTGTCACCTCAACAAAGTATTTATTAAAAAGTTAAAACTCAAATGGCCTGTGTTATAAAAGCTAGTTACTTGATAGCAAATCTGAGTGCAAAAAAATCAGAGCCATTTCTTAATGGTGAGTTTGTTAAGCAATGTGTGGAAAGCACAACAGATATGTGTTCTGATTTTTTTTTTTTAAAGATTTTTCTAAAATCAGTTTGTCTCACCAGAATGCAGCCAGGTGAACTGAAGAAATAGGAAAATATATATAAAAAAAATTGGAGAGTACAACTGTTAACTTCAACTTTTATGATTTGTCAACAGATGAAAGTAATGATTCTACAAATATGGCTCAACTTACTGTTTTCATTAGAGTTATTGATAACAAATAAAATGTCACTGAAGAAATGGCTTCTTTGGTGCCATTCAAAGACACAACTAAATCTCTTGATTTGTATGAAGCAGAAAAAAAAAAGACATTAAAGTGATTTTCTTTAACGTTTGTCAACTTATCTGGTATAGCTACTGATAGTGCCCCCAGTGATGGTTGGTTAAAAAAAAAAAAAGGGACTTATAAAATTAATAGGAGATAATGCAATATCATTGCATCAAGCATCAAGAAAACTTACGTGCAAAAATTTAAAAAATGGATGTTATGCAAACCGACATCAAAGGTGTGAATTTCATGAAGTTCAAGGGGCTGAAACGTCACCAATTCTAGGAGTTCCTTAAAAATATGGACGCTGATTTTGGGGACATAATTTACTTTTCCAAAAGAAGGTGGCTAAATCAGGATAGAATGGTAAAAAAGATGTCATTTGCAAAATGAAATGAAGTCCATTAAGGAATCAAAAGGATAAACTGTGCCAAAATGTGAAGTTTAAAAATGGCTCTCTGATTTAGCATTTTTGGTGGATTTGACCTCTCATTTAAGTGACTTAAACATGCATCTTCAAGGTGAAAATCACTTTATCTATGCTATGTTTCAAACAATAAAAACAATAGAGGGTGCTTACTCCTTTCTGTGCAATGAAAGAACACAGACTTTCTTTTATGATGACACTTTTCATCCCTTAACAGCATCTGATTTTCCTTTCAGGCTAAATCCCAGAAAGATTTTTAAAAAATCTAATATAAATAAATCTTCAAGGTGGAAACTATGTTCTGTAGATATTTGTACAACTTGCTGTATGCTTACATCCATTATGCAGTTTTGCAGAGCAAGTTATTTTATTGTTGATAATGCCATGTATCACATCAGTGAAGCTTTTTGTCAACTCTGCCACTATATGTATCAGAACAGAAATGTTAATGTGCTCTTAGGGGCTTTTTTTGTTAACAAACTAGTCACAATGTTAATTCTTTTCTTTAGCTGACATCTGAAATGTTTGAAGCTGATCTTGAAAAAGCATTGCTGCTAAGTGAACTGGAATATGAAGAGCACAAAAAGGTATTCACAGGATTCATTCTAATTTAAAAACAGTAAAAGTTTCAAGATTGAGTTTTAAAAGTAGAGTAAGTAACTCTTAAAAGTGCTGTTTTCGTATGTACATCTGGGACAGTGATAGTTTGCTAAAAATATTAATGCAGATGTGGGGGGAGGTGGTGTTCAGATTCAAATGGTTTCATTTAACAGCCCATCTGATTGTAATAGGAGGTAAAGTCAACTGATAGAGCATTGCTACGCGCTATAGCTCTTACTCCTCCTAAATGAGTAAGCTGATTTTGAGAATAAAATAAAGATACAGTGGACCTGTTCTTTTGTTTTCCTTTTTAAAAAGGAAGTGGTGACCTGTATTGAATATTTAGCATTCTGCTTTCTTGCATTTTGACTACATTATATTCTCAATTTGATTTTTTTTTTTTCTGTTTAGTGAAGAGCTCTACTTCAGAAAGGAGAACTGATGCTTAATTGCTCCTATGTGCCTTATAGTCTTTAAACCAATATGAAGCCTGCAAATTGCTGTTCAGGCTAAAATTTCCTTTAGTATATCATCACCATATTTTTCCTTTATAATGCTTCAGGGAAAAAAAAATTGAGTATTGAAGAAAATTATACCAGTGGGACTTTATTCTTCTAGGAATATGAAAACATTGAGTGTACTCCTCAGTCAAAGTCTGTGAATAAGAAAGAAAAAAGAAAGAACCAGCAAGGAAGAGACAAACCTCTCACTGTGTCCCTGAAAGATTTTCGGTCAGACAGTAATATAGGTATGCCTTATCATACCATGTGAGCTGTTCTACTTGGAATTTTGATAATGTGTATGCTAAGAGCAAAATGCCCTTCTGTCTTTGTTCATTAATACAGTGTTTGAACAGATTCTAAACAAGTTGGAGCTATTGTGTACTACTAAGTCTAAAAGCTAAATGTTCATTATATAATAGCATGCAAGTTAAATTATCAGGAAAAAAAGAAGAGGTTACAGAAAACATGATTTCACGTATCCCTGGGGTGGGAGGTAGATTCACATACTACCTTTATAAATCTGTGTTACTGTTTTTGTTTTGTTTTTGTTCTTTGTTTGATATTTGTGGGCTGTACTGAGTTTACTCTTCTTAGGCAACTGAGTTTTTCAGATTTGGGTAATAGCAAGTCACTATTTGCCTTTCTTCAATACTGTCTTTCATTAAAATGAGTAAATATTGAAAGTATTTGTATATGCTCATTTTTATGTGTTTAGAATTCTTTCATCTCTGTCTTTAGAGCAGAGTTTGTGAATTGTAGTGAAGAAATTAAGGTAGAGTCTGGAAAAGGAAGAAAGTAATTTATTTTTTAAGGTGCTCTTTCTGAGGATACTTTTATCTAAATTACAATATTTTCAGAGAATCTGAATGTAGGAAAAAGAGTGATAGCACAGCATTGATCTCTTAATTCAAGAGAATGGAAAGCATTCAGACATACAATGAGAAACATGCTGTAAAAGCCCATGTAGGCTTTTAAGAAGAATAACAAATAGTAAGTTTGTGTACCAAAGACATTGTCTTCCACTTTAACTGAAGCAAATGTTTACGGGATGCTGCTTTTGATTTTAGTAGTAAGGAACAATAGGGATACAAATATAGAGATCAGTCCATAACATACTTTGTAATCCTTGCTTCTAATCACAGAATGTCAGGGATTGGAAGGGGCCTTGGAAGATCACCTAGTCCAATCCCTCTGCTGGAGTGGGAACACCTAGATTAGGTCACACAGGAATGCATCCATGCAGGTTTTGAATGTCTCCAGGGAAAGAGACCCCACAACCTCTGTGGGCAGCCTGTTCCAGTGTTCTGTTACCCTTACTGTGAAGATGATTTTTCTCATATTTATGTGGAACCTCTTGTGTTCCAGCTTGCACCCATTGCCCCTTGTCCTGTCATTGGATGTCACTGAGAAGGGCCTGGCTCCATCCTCCTGACACACAACCTTTACGTATTTATAAGCATTAATGAGGTCACCCCTCAGTCTCCTCCAAGCTAAAGGCACCCAGCTCCCTTATCCTTTCCTTGTAAGGGAGATGTTCCACTCCCCTAAATGTATTTTTTTTCTTTTCTAACGTGGCTTTTAGAGGTGGGTTAACATTGAAGAACTCCACTATTATTTTCAAAATAGCTTGTTTTAATAGCAAACTGTGTATGATTTGAGATGCTTATTGCTGTCACTTTTTCTTTCTATTCTTTTCAGATAACGTTGCTAAAAAACATGAGGTAAGTCTTAATTTTTTATTAAACTAGTTAGAATAATTCTTATGTTTAGGAGATAATTATTTGGGCACTCTCTGTATTGCCAAACTACTATGTATTCCTAAACTGACATATTTGCATTTTGAGAAATTTTACAGATGCAGATTCAGCAGAGATGTATATCCGTAGTTTTAGCATTTGGCAACGTAGTGCTGGGTTTCTTAGAGCTAGTGCTTGCTTATTTAGTTTTCAGATAGTCTTAAACTTTGATGCAACTTGAAAATGTAAAAGCATGTTCAAAAAATAAAGACTTTTGTTGTACAAAAAAAGAAAAGCAAAGCAGGTGAGAAAATACTGTAATGCTTTTATGTTGTGGCTCTCTGCACAAACAAAATCGCCTAGCAGGAATAATAGTTAACAGTGAAATGAAACAAATCAGTGAGAGCATAGTGCAGAAGTATAAAATTCTAATTTAATGCTATTGTCAAATGTCATAATCAGTTAAATGTTGACCTTTAATTTCCAGGCTCTTCAATTAGTGTAATGTTCTCTAGGTAGAAGTCAGAATATCCTCAGGATCTATGAGATTTAAATAAATAAATCCAAATGTTGTCTTTTTTTCCATTACTTAATCTATTTTTAAAGCACGTCGTTTTTATTGCAATATTTATTTGTATTAAGGAAAATATGTTACAATACTTACTTTTAACAGGAACCGATCTCTTCTCAGACTTTGACTAATGATGGAGGATTTTTCCATAAGCTGGAAGATGATGTTCACAAAATACTTGAAAGAGAAAAAAGGAGAGACCAGCTCACTGATTGCAATGAAACAGATAACTGCACATCTCATGAGCACAACCAGGCACGTAAAAGGGGAGTCGCTCTCAAGTGAAAAAGTGCCTAAGAATTAGAAGAGAGCACCTAAGTGGAAGAAAACCTAATCAAAAGCGTGATAATCTTAAAATAAACAACAATAAAAAAGAAGAAAGACAAAAGCAACCAAATATTATAAACCTGCATCACAGTTTTTAGTATCTTTGTCTATCTGAAGAGATATTTAAATCACAGATGATCCAAATACTTGCCCCACAGAACATGCTAATATTTATTCCTGCATTTCTTGTTTATCCTTCTCGCATTTGTGCAGATATACTTATCTAATTTCCATCAGTGATCCTAGTTCAAAATAAAAAGTGGCCTTTCATGGGAATCAAATTCACATTGCTCCATTTTTAACAAATGATGCTTTCTTGTTTACAGGAGAGTGGTATGAAAGATGGAAAAACAGAACAACTAAAACTCGAGCTTGAAAAGAAAGATGCAGAAATTCAGCAACTTAAAAATATAATAACTCAGTGGGAGGTATGTAGCTTATAATAACTTCAAATAGTAAACAAAATCTAACTTTATCATTTAGTGATCATTTAGTCATATCTTAATACATTCTTTAAGTGTGTAATAACCTGAAGAGATAGTTTAGCTTGGCCTCAAATTATCTTTACAAAGCAAAATTATTCCTCTACTACCGTGTGAAGTAGTCTTTCTTGGTAAGTTAAGGATTTAAAAATAATTAGAAGAATCAAGACAAAGCATCCAGACAAACTTCCTGTCTGGCATATCTGCTACTAATTGCTTTCTAGTATTGCTGTTTTGTTTATTGTCAAAAAAAAAAAAAAAAAAAAAAAATTCTTGCTCAGAAGTTAGCTCTTCTTGGAGCTGGAAGTTGGATTTCCTTTGGTCTTTTCCAATTCATAGTATTTCTTTTTTTTTTTTTTAAATTTGTATTTAACTAAGACTAACCTTTCGTTGCATTTAAGAACTACATATTGCGTTGTCTGGATTTTTTTTTCTGTTTTTTTTTTTTTTTCTTTAGAGATTCAGTCCACTACCTGAAAGAGAACATTGAAAGAGTGAATATTTTGTCAGGTTTAAGAGGACTCCTTTAATGCTGCAGTGTGGCAAGAATGGAGTCCTGTATTCCTGTTAAACACAAGTAAAACTGAAGTCAGATTCAGTACATGTTAAAACACAGGAGGAAAAAAATAATTACACGGCATTGCCAGAATAGCTGGGGAAAATGTCTGTAGTTGCTTCCATGTTTTCAGGTAACGTTAGCATTGTCTGGGTAGTATCTAGAGAAAAAAGGGCAAAACATCCATGAGTAACAGGTACTGTAACAAAATAAAGCAGCTTGGAATTACTTTTTAAATTATTTCATTATGACTTGTATTCATTGCTTAAAGTAGACTGAGCAAGTTGATTTTGGAAGTGTTCTGATGCTTCAGAGGAGGAGTTTTACTTGTAATAAAGGCATGAACTTCATTAAAAGCTGTTTTCACCGTGTACTACGGTTGGACTCCCTGCGTGAAATTTTTTTGAGCTATAAACCATACAGATTTACTACCATTAGTACTTCACTGCATTTGTCAGAATAAAGACAATACATAAGGATATTGGTGAGATGATGGATGATTAAACAGCTGTTTAATTTTTATAAACTTGTCCAGAGACCCTAATACTTCTTTAGGTGGCCATCAAAGGTCTTGCATAAGTGTAACTTTTTGAAACATTAAATTTTGCATCTGTTAAAATGCACTCTCATTATTGTTTGTGGCGGTGGTACAGTGTTTTGGTACGCTGGAATTTGAAGGTTCTGTTTAAAACAAATATACAAAAAGAACAAAAAAACCCCACTAACTTTGGTGGAGCTGCACATAATAGGCACATGCACATGCGCATGGTTTTATGATGTTAAGTAAGAGGGCATTCCACTGCCTATTCTAATAGCTTTTTTTCTTGTTTGCAATTGACTGGAAGATAAACAACTATTTTTTGGAAAGTAAGATTGTTTTTTGAGATCTGTTGTGGTATTAAGTGAGAAGTGATAGATTCTTTATTGAAGAGAAAAGGATGTAAAACTTCCTAGTGAAGGGCTTTGTGACAGAAAAAGTAAGTTTACAATTAAGATATATGGCTACAACTGACAGTGGTAATCAGTTAAGGAAAAGTGTGGTTAAAAACCTTAAAAAAAAAAAAAGGGGGGGGGGGGATTCCTGAGGTGATAAGAGTTAATCAGGAAACTGTAACAAAGAACTGTAAATTATAAAATCATCTGTAGAACAGTGAGATCTTATCCTACTGAGTAATATGACAAACTATATTATCCAGAAAGTTTTATAATTATGTGATATATGAATACTTTTCAGCGGAGAAGCCTTAAAGCTGCTGAAGCAGCAGGCCTGCACAGGTTTAGGCAGATCTAAACTGTGGTTTCCAGTGGCATGACTTTCTTATTTTAACTTTCCTTAAAACATGTGCTTGCCTTATTTCTTGACTTTGCTATTAACTCATCTTTCCTGACACGTATTTATTACTTTGGTTGTGGCTTTATTAAGACAGACATCAGATTCTGTGTAGCAGTCATAATTTTCAACTCTAAAACCTTTTAGTCATGCTTAAAGAATACCTTTTTATAGTGTATGCAGGTAATAATTTATTTTCTTTCGTACAGGCAAAATACAAAGAAGTAAAAGCAAGAAATGCGCAGCTTCTGAAGATGCTGCAGGAAGGTGAAAGTAAGAAATTTATCAGGAAACTTGGCAGCTCTTTTGAAAACCTAGAAGGAACTTTCAAATCAGATTTTTAAAAATAAGTGGGCACAGTGACAGTTATAAAGAACTAGAAGGCTATTGATATGCAGCAACTCCAGTGAAATACCATGTTTGAACTACACCGTAATGCATATCTGATGTTATATCATCACATAATTGGGTGCATTCTGATACTTTTCTGTGAAATTTAAACTGCCCAGTTATGGTTTAAGTGTAGTGACATTTTGAGTTAAACTGTGTTTTGCTAGTGACTTGATCTGTTCTGGACTGATCTTTCATCAGGTATCTCAGATTATGGTAAATGTTCAGTTCTTGTATCTATGCGAGCTGTGCCTTAAACTGTTGGACACATGTCTTTTGCCATACAGCCAATAGGGACAGCTAAACCAGAGCATCATATATGAAACTGGTAATTCTCTTCTGTTACAACTGTTTGTAGTTCCCTATAATTCATTTTCTGTCAAAGATTGAAAAAAAATATATAAATACATATATAATTAGGTCCATGTATGTAAATATTTTAGTAAATTTATACTTGTCGTGCATAGTTATCCTTTAGTATCCCTAATCTTGCATGAAGGTTTGGTTGGGTCTGTGACAATAATTTTCTACGAAGTTGCCTTTGCTTTTCAATTTCTTAATTTCACTCTTGAATGTAGTTCATCTGAGTTAGCTCTTTTTAACTCAGAAATATATATTTTTTAATGTAAATTGTGCTTACAAGCAATCTAAACTGGTTGAAATACTAATAAGATGATTGAGCAGTGCAAATCTTAACTGGTTAGTACATTATTGCTTCAGGTCAGTCTCTGAGTCAAGATGAAATGTTTTCATCATACGAGAGTAAAGAAATGAAGTTCTGAAGGTTTTCTCTGTGTAAATGGGGTATTAATGTGCAATAAAAGAAAGCAATTCTGTGGTTTTACTGGATCTGATCTTCCATTGACTGAGGGTATTCTGTATTCCGTTGGGACAGACAGTCCATAGCAAAACTGAGCCCCGAAAAAAACTTGCTTTCTTCATATTGAGAATTTTAATATATCCACAGATACTTCGTAGGCACTAACTAGTTAAAACAGATCCATATTTAAGTAGATACTTAATACCAGTGTAAACTTAAGTGGCTGTGACTGAGCTCATGTAAGTTTACAATCCTGAAATTGTATTCCATGGCCATTACTATCTTCTTTCACAGTGGATGTCTCTAAAAATCCATGCTGCTTACAGGGTTAAGTATGGGTAAGTAGTGCAAGGTTGGGATTTAATCATCAAAACTTCCTGACATGCTGCTAAAGGCACTGGTAACTCATAGTTACTTTTCATAGACATCTGCCTTTGCTTCAGTGAAGGCAGAATTAATCACAAGGAGATGAAATAAAGCAATGTCACAGTGCTGTTACAGATGAAGACCTGCAAATACAGAAAAATTCTCATACCGTTTCTTTCTCTCTGTAGTGAAAGATAAAGCAGAAATACTCCTACAGGTGGATGAATTGCAAATTATCAAAAATGAATTGACCTTACAGGTAAGCAAGGATTTTTTGGGGCATTTAAAAAATGCTGTTTAAGGCAGTCACAGGAGGAAACTGAAACCAGAACTTTAACCAAAAGATGTTACATTTCATTTGCCCAGCCCAGTGCGTGTCAGAGGACTTGTAAATCTCTGCTATTACTCACTTAGATGTTTTTCTGTTAAGACAGCAGATATCAGCATGCCTGAAAGGAGTTTGCATTTAACAGTGCTTTAGGAATATCATCCTTTTGTTACCAGAGATTGGAAGTTCTGGAAGGTGTTTCAGAAGATGCTTTTTTCCTGTTGGTTGGTTGAGTGGATATTTTTCGTTGCTGCTGTTGGTTCTGTTTTTTTTTATGTTTTTGTTTGCTCTCTAGTCTCTAGTTTGAAAAATGCTGGTCTGTGAACAGAAGTGAGCTACAGATTACTTGCAGACGTGACTGTTGGCAAGCCATCATAGTGAAGAGCACACAAGATTTTTATGCTTAGATTTGGTTTGCAGCTACTATTACTTCTAAGCCTTCAGCCTGTGTAAACTTATCATTATATAGCATAGTACTAATTTTTAAGGATGATGCATTAATCTTATCTCTACTGTGTAAAATGCATCAGTTAAGTGTTCTGCAGAAGAAATTAAAGCGAAGTCCAGAAGTCAGAAGAGTTTCTGACTTTTTGGCTTTCATATAAAATAAAGGTAAGCTAGTAAATGTTGCATGGGAAATAATGGTTGTTAAAGAATATTTTACTTGTACTTTAGTTCATGTGCAATCACACACACGTTTACTTGGCTTTATCCCTCAAATCCAGCATGTATTACTGATTTGTCCACGTAGTACTAATGGAGGACTTAATTACATTGACTTAAACTTGTAAAGCATGCTTTATAAATCAGTATTCTGTATGTTTTTAGGTAGCTACGCTTCATGCTGCATTAGAGCAAGAAAGGTCCAAAGTGAAGCTACTGCAGGCAGAATTAACAAAATATCAGGTATTGTTATTTTACATACTTAATAACTTTGTTTTGTTGATGTAACTGAGATTGCAATGAAGTACTTTACTCTGAACTAACCTGTTCTGATTTTTGTGATTTTAAAATATAATTAGTAGTTCACGCTGTAGTTGGGGTCTGGGGATGAGGAGAGGGACATAGTAGCAAAATAAAGCAAGTTTTGGCAAGCAGAATTCTGTTTTGTACTTTAAAACTTGAACTATGCTGGTAAATAGCAAAAGCAAAATGTTCTTTTCATATTCCATGTCTGTGTGCACTAACTATAGACTTCATAAATGTGGCTTTTTTGCCACATTCTTTCCTCATTTCTGTATTAAAGTTCTGTTTGTAGGAAATTCATAATACCAAGTTATGCTGAAATTGAGTGTTAGTGTCTTGCTGACTGTGCACATTCAACTTGGTAACTAATGCAAATGATGTTTAGTGAATTTCTGTTAACTGCTATATAAATAGTATGATGCTTAACATTACGGCTTATTTGAAAATGGCAAATATTTGATGCCTTGAGATTGAGGATCTGTACTTGGGCATGGCTTGGCACATCTTAGTATTTTTGTTTGGCTGTGACCTTTTGCATAGGTTACAGGGAGAGCCTGCATTTATTATATGATAAAAGCTCTTAAGATAGTCCTGCAGACTTCAATAGCTTGTCTTCTCCAATTACATAAATTGTCCGGCATTACATTGGTTTGTAGGTAATCTCTTGTCTTTTTCTGTTGTCTTCTCCCCCTCCTGTCACTTTACCATAAGTAAGCAAGTTCCTTCTTACAACTGTCTTGCTGCAGTGCCAAATATAGGTAGTTCAGCCCCTTACAGATAAGCTTCATGGTGAAGCTGAGTGTGCATACTGCTAATTGAAAATAAAGTAAATTTGTTACTGTCAAATTTATTCACATCAGTGTTTTTACAACTATTGTATTTTGCTAGTGTTTAGTACTTTTTTGTAATCAGACAATTTTCAGTAAGAATTTATTTTTTGTTTACTTGCAATAAGCAAGATTAACAGAGTAACACCAGAGACTTGACTAAAAAATGTGGTCTTCATTACATGTTTTGGTATTACTCCAAGATCATCTTATCAGCCACTCTTTGCCTCCGTGCACTCCTACTAGAATATGATTTAATGTTCCGGCATCTTTCTGTATTTCTTTCTTTAGCCATCATGATTTTTTTCATTTTCTTTTTTTCTCTGTTTTTCTTGTTGATTTGCTTAAAAGAAAATAGTCCTATCTGCCATGTGGGGATTGTTTCTGCTTTTATTATTCTCCACTGTAATCTTTGCATGGAGACCAGGATGACGCTTCTTATTTTTGTGATATTGTCTTTTGATGACACTAGGCCCACTTTCTTAATTGAGAATTGTTCTGAAGCAGGAAGACACATTTCAAAAAATAAACCAAAAATGTGTGGGTTAAAAATTAGAAAAAATAATAAGAAATAAACAAGTGTGTTTTTTTTAATCACCAGATGTTAAAGGCCTGTGTGCCTACTGGCAGAATTTGGAAAAAAGATGTGCTACCAAAGGTATAGAAAGCATAAGTTATGGTTCACTTGCACAAACTTGACATATACAACTCTATAGGACCAGACAGGATGCCTGCAAAGGAGTTGAAGAAGCCAGCTGATGTTAGAGCTTCTCCAGTCTGTCATCTTTGAATATTTGGAGAGCAACTTTTATATGGGCAGATAATAATAAGACAAGGGGGAACACTTTAAAAGAGGGGAGATTTAGGTTAGATGTTAGATGGAAATACTTTTCTCAGAGGGTGGTAAGGCTCTGGCACAGGCTGCCCAGAGAAGCTGTGGATGCCCCTGTCCCTGAAGTCATTCAAAGGCAGGCTGGATGGGGCCCTTGCCCCACAGCAGGTGAGCTTGAACTAGGTCCTTTTTACCTAAACTGGTCTGTGATGTCAGTTATTTATCATTTAAGTCCCTCGACTGTTTTCTTTTATTTATCATCTGGTGTTCAGATGGGTTCATGTCCTATAATATTTGTATAGTTTAACAAAACTACCTTTTTTACCTTACTAATTGATACTACTATAGTATAAAAAGTAACTGCAGATAGAAATGTCATGACTACTATATTAACTAAATGCTTGTTTTTATTCTCTTACAGAGTGGGAAAAGAGGGAAAAAGCACTCAGAATCTGACCAGTACAGGTGATCTCCTTTGCTGCCAGATTCAATCAAAAAAAAAAAAAAAAAGTAAATCTTTCTTCAGGGTTTTGCAGAAATTTATATATTTGTTGTACAACTGCTCAGCTATGCAGTTTTTGAAGAGAAATTAAAAAATACTAGTTTAATTGACATTCTGAAAACTTGATCTGTTGCACTTTCTGCTAAAGAAAAGTGAGAAGACGAGCTTTCCTAGAGTACTAAAACTTTAATTGTAATGCCATTAGTTTTTCATCATTAAATAAAACTTACTCTTGCATTTCTGTGTTTGAATTTTTGCTTCTGTAGAATTTTTCGAATTAGATAGCTTCACTTTATCAGAATTTAAGCAAAGGTGTGGTGATAAAGGTACAAGAAAAAGGAAAAGGCTCCTATTCTTTGAACGTGCTTACATTGCATAGGTTCTATACTACTTTTAAGGTAGGTGTTTTAAAAAAAAAATTCCTACATCTGGAAGTTTCTTGTGCTGAAATTAGGAATTAATTTCAAGGAAAAAAAGGTCTTATGTAGGTGTCTTTGCCTAAAGAAAAAAAAAGCTCTGCACAGCAGGTTAAGGAGACCAAGAACATGGAGGAAAGACAGGAGGCAAAGTACAGAGTATGTACAGAGTAGGCCTGGAGAAACAAAATTTCTGGGATCAATATGACTAAGTATAACTATAAAAAAAAAAAAAATTTAGGTAGTAGGAAATATTACTGTAAATCAAAGCAAGAAAAATATGTAGGGACTGGGCTTAGGTACAGTTGGAAAATTTTTGTTAACTACTCAAGATAATAAAACAGATTTTTTTTTTTAAGATGTTGAGTGTGTACTTAACTGGCAGTCACAGTTCAGAAGCTTGGGGCTCTATTTCTATCTAATGCTCCTTTTATAAAGGTCTTTAGTGTCTTCCGTGGAGTAAAGAGAAATCCCACTGAAAGTGAGACACAAACATTTTATTTGTTGGAATTGTTGATGAGCTGACAAGATGTTGCCCTCTGATTCAGCTGTAACAAAGTATTATGCTTCTATTTTGCTGTATTAAAGGCAGTATATCCGCACTCAGTGGTCAGTAGAAGATCAGTGTTGTCTACTAAACAACAGCTTATTATGCAGCTTTTTTTTTTTTTATTTAACCCCTTTAACTGCATCTAAACAAACAGTTCTCACCTTTTTTTTCTGGCAAACTGGAGTGGAAAACTTAGTACGTGGATAGTTTTTTTTTTTTTAAAAGATCCTACAAAAACAGAGTTCTATACTGTTTCACTTCTCCTATGTGTTAAAACCTGGTTATAAAAAATGTGTTATGTTTTGGTTTTAATATTCAGGAATACAAGGAATGTAATGTCTAGTTTATAGCAAAACATTAGAAATTTTGCATCTAAGTTGTACAGTAGCTAAACCACCTGAGCAAGACATTGTCTAAATTCAAAATTGCATTGCTGACTTCAGATAGAATATTAAACTGAGTTTACCTAAACTGGTTCAGGACTGTCTACTGATATTCTAGATTTGTTTCAGCTTCACTTGAATTGGTATTTTCATTTTGATTCAAAATAGTGTCTAGTCACTGTAAGCTCTTTTTCTGTTTTGTTTAAGACAATTCAGATGAATCCTGCAATTGGAGCAGAAATTAATGAAGAAAAACTGCACACGTGTTGACAAAGAAGTGGGGAAAAAAGCCCAGATAGAAGAAAGTGGTATAGAAAAAAACAAGAGGAAAGAAATGAAAGGATATTGTTTAAGAAAATGGCATCCTAAAGCGGAATAAGAACTTAGAATTGTTTGCTGTACTATTTTTACTTTTTTCCATGCATTATGTATAAGTTGCATTCTGAACTGTCTTACTGTCAGCACACGTTCATACAGGCAAGTAAACCTTCTTATCTTTGTTACCTGTGCCAAAATTAAGATGTAGAAACATCAGTTTTCTGCTCAAGGTACCTCTTAATTACCTGCTTAACTAAAAACTTTTGATAAATTCAAGTTCTTATTTTGTATGAATATGTAGTACTCTTTATCTGTTAAGTACTCTCATTGAATACAACAGATGACTAATAATCCAAACTGTAAATCTCTGCTAGCCTAACGTGGAGGATAGCAGTTGTGCTATTTTGGTACAAACTGTACTCAAGTAGCCATACAGTCAGCATGAGCTATTGTACTTGTAAACTAAGAGCAGCCCTGGGCGAGGAACATCACCTTGCACTTTGATCTGATTGACTCCTGCTTGAAGTCACTGCGTGATTGAGCAAAGCATTACTTTACTTGTTGTGGCCCTTGTTCTGCCACTGTTCTGTGTCAAAGCACTCTGCTGCACCATATCTCAGCGCTGTGGAGGGTCACACCTAACATGGGAAAGGAATCATTGTGACAAAGACAAGACCCAGTAGTTAAATATGCCTGAAATTATTTTTTTCCTTAACAAACCAGTTCTCTAGGTCAGTCAAAACTTGGAACGGCATTCTGCCAGCTTTTGGCATCCCTGTTTTAAAAACCTATTAACAGGTTTTAAATGGATTTCATAGAAGTTTTAAAGAGGGTTGGAGACAGCTTTGTTGTGTTATCAACCGACGTGATTTACAGAGTTCCTACAGAGAGATTATCACGACAGCAGAGCAAGATGGCAGCTCCTCTGGTGAGCAGGGTCCTTTGGGAAACTGAGTTGTTATTTAGGGGTAAGGAGGAGCAGGCACTCAGTCTGGAACAGAAATCCAGGCTCATGTTTTGTGCTGAAAGAGGAACAGGAATCTTGAATTTAGGAATAGCACTAATTAGACAGAGTCTGACTTGGTGACGCTAGATTTAATTAGTGATTAAGTTTATTTGGATCAAGCTTGAGGAAAACGTGTCTCTCAGCTATGGAGTCGTGCCACAGGAATTCTACTTCGAGAGCGATGCTTGTTACCCTTAAACAGGTGCTGAGCGAGAAACTGAAAGGCAAACCCAGGCCACTAGCCCCTCCCCGCCGGTAGGGGGGCGTGTGCGGACAGCTGCGCCTGCGCGAATGTCGCGCATGCGCACGGGGATAGCTCCCTGTCCAACCCCCGCCCGGGCAGGCAGCACCCCTTTCTAGTAACTTCCCCGAAGCGCTGCGTCATCAGTCCGCGCCGCGGCCAGGCCGGGGTATTTCCGCCCGGTGCTGCGGGAGCGGGCAGAGCCCGGTGGGGTGAGGCGAGAGCTAGGGAGGGCTGGGCTCGTCCGGAGCTGCCGCACGTTAGGAGCTGGCCCGGCCCCGCTCACCATGTCAGACAGCGCAGACAGCCCCGCGGAGCGCCGCAGCCCCCCGGAATCCCCTGCCCAGGGCTCAGCTGCCGACGAACCACGGATCATCAAAGTCACGGTGAAGACTCCCAAAGAGAAAGAGGAGTTCTCGGTTGCCGAAACCAGCAGCATCCGGCAGGTGAGGGGCGGCCGGCGCGGGGGAAGCGCGGTCCGCCAGCAGAGCCCTGCCGCCGTCTGCGCCTTACGCCGCAGGGCCGGGGCCCTTCCCGGTGACGAAGCGGCTGCTGCCCGCCCGAGCTGCGCGCGGCCGGGGTCTGCTCCCGGCGGGGCGGTCGCTGAGGTGTTGGGGCGGCCTCCTGTTTCGCATCTCTCCAGCTCCTCGCTCCCCGCGGTGCTGTGCCGACTCGGGAGAAGGCCCAGGCTGGCTTTGGCCGCGTTGCCCGGCCGGGCTGACTCAGGCTGGCAGCGGGAGGCGGCTGCTTGCTTGCTGGCGGGGCTGCGGAGGGCGTGCGCAATCACCTTCCTGAGAGCGCTGCTGGGCCGGTCGTTATCATGATAAAACGTGCTTTTTTTTTAAAAAAAAAAAAAAAAAAAAAAAAGGCGAGAACGTCACGGCGGACATCTGAATTTTAAGGAAGTTGTCTCTTTTGATAGATTGTAAAATTTGCGCTGCAAATCAACTGCAGCTTCAGATTCTGTAAAGTCAGTCTTCTGCTTGTGAAGGAGGTAGATACTGCTTTGCTAAAATACTCCAAAAGATGCAGTTGCCTGGAGGGGATTGAGAGCTTATTTCACTTTCCGTAAGATGTGTCTGAAATGTTGTGTGAAGTATCTTCGGACGAGATGACTCAGTTTGATGTCTTTTTTTTTTTTTTTTTCTTTTCCCCTCTTGTGTGTGTGACTGGTAACTGCAAACCAAAACATGGGTGTATATGTGAGTACCGCTGTCGCAGAAATCCAGGAATGAAACTTGACAGCCCGAGTGACAGGTTAGAAAGCTGACATTACTTCATTGCAGTGCTGGGTGCATGGTGGATAGATCCTTCTAGCATGCACACCCAGAATGTAAAGTACATAAATCTCATACATTTCAACACCTAAGTATACATACAATTTCCATGAAGTACCTGCCTGTTCCTAGAATTGCTATATATATTGAAATATAATGCTATACATGTGCTGAATTAATACGAGGTTCTCACAAGGGGGTCTTTGGTAGTTGTGTGGTTCCACTGGGAGGTGTTGACCAGGCAAAACGTCGTGTAGGCCAGGCCCCATATTTAGTCAAGAACTTATCTACAAGAATCATGGTTATTTACTTAAGTTTCTCATTAGCACATCGACCTTGTTATGGCGCCCATATTATCAACCCTAGCAGGGTACAGCATACTTCCTCAAGGCTTGTGGGATGACTCTGCTTTTAGGCTTTGGATGTCCTACTTATCTAGGAATAACAACCTTCCCCAAACAGAATGTCAGTTTGCTGAGGAATTTGAATTAATTGCTGAAGGCTCTGAATTTATTGCCAGGTATCACCACTGCTGTCAAGATGCAAAGCTTGACATCGTTCCTTATGGACAAGCCAGAAGACGCTGTGTGGTTTATCAAAAGGAAGTGCAAGAGGTGAATTAAAAGCCCCTGAATGTAAAGTGTAGTACTGGCAACTTAGCTGGAATTTAGACTTTTGTTCTACCTAGTTGCTGCGAGGAGACAAAATGCTGGTATTTCTTTCAAGTTTTTCCCCTTATTGTGCTTATAAGCATCCCACAAATAAGCTTAGTTGAGGTCCTCTCTCTGGCTGCTGGGGAGGTAATACTCCCCTGTCTTCAGCGATCTTTTCACGGCATCCTATCTGCTACTCTGTCTGCAAACTTAATCTAGACATTTCTCACAATGGTAAAATGACTGTTTGCTTTTAATGTTATTCACAGTGTTCCCAAAAATCTGTCTGAAAGGGGCACTTTTTTCTGTTCTAAGCAGCATCAGTGCTGTTGTAAAATTACTGTAACATTCTTTGCTGTTTTTTCTTTTTTTTTTTTTTGAAGATTCATACACTGGCTCTAACAGAAGGATAACATCTATCCCCCAAAACATTGTAATTGCAGTTTATTTGGGTACTTCAGGAAGTGTAAACAAATTTACTTAAGGTCTGATATCCTACAGATTTGTCTTTAGCAAGATTTTTTTTTAAATACGAAAGCCAGTTGAGATGTCAAGTTTTTGTGGCCAGTTGTCTTAAAAACTGAAATATCTAGATAAGCTAGCAAGAACATAATTTTTTACGAAAAGCAGACATACGTTTTTAAGTAGTTAATAGAACATGCTGCTTGAAATATAATTGTTGTCCACTTATCTTAGATGCTAAACATTTGACAGTATCTCCATCAAAGGCACAGATTATATTTGTGGTTTTATCTTGGTACCCTGAAGTAAGATTGCCCCTGGGGGCTCGCCATTTGCTGTGGGTCCTAAACAATGTCACAGCTAGCACTAAAAAAATGTAGTGTCTGGTAGTGACTAGCATTAGTCTGTTTTTCTTAAACAGTAATAGTAAACTGTTGTTAATAGTAAGCATCAGCAGTAAACATGATGTTTCTAGAGTTGGTCCTGAAAATTGGTTAGTCCCAAAAGCAGAACAAATTGCACATCTGTTCAAATGTGCCTGGGATCAGTAAGTGGTTTGTTGTCTTGTTACAGGTGGGCCAGTTGTGTCTACTGTATTTGCAGGTGGGGGCAAAAAAATGCCTACATTCATGCAGCAAAATAAAAGCTATTCAGTTACATATTTCTATAGCTAATATTATGATTCAGTGATTTTTTTTTTTTTGGCAGTCATTTCAGAACATTTCCAGAATAAAACTCTAGGTTTTTAGATAAATATTTTGAGCTGTTGGGGCCAAATCTAGGGCTATACAATGTGTATTACTTGTTGTTCCATTAATGAAGAAACATAGAGTATCACAGGTTGGAAGGGACCCATGAGGATCATCGGCTCAGCTCCTAGCTCCACACAGGACCACCAAAAATGTAGCCTGTGTGTTTGAGAGTGTAGTCCAAACACTCCTTGAACTGTGGCAGCTTGGGGCTATGTGCGCTACCCTGGGCAGCCTGTTCTATGCCCACCGCCCTCTGGTGCTGAACATTTTCCTGATGGCTGGTATGAACTCTTTCTGGTACAGCTTTAAGCTATTCCTTTTTATCTTGTCGCCGGCTGCCAGAGTGAGGACATCAGCATCTCCATCTCAGCTTCCCCTCATGAAGTTGTGGACAGCAGTGAGGTCACCCCTCAGCCTTCTCTAAGCTGAACAAATCAAGTATCCTCAGATGCTCCCTGTAAGTCATGCCCTCTAGACTTCTCACCATCTTGGTTGATCTCCTTTGGACACCTCTGATAGTTTTATATCCTTATACTGTGGAGCCCAAAACTGCACACAGAAGCTGAGGTGAGGCAGCACCGATGCTGAATATAGGGGGACAATCACTTCTTTGACAGGTTAGCTACACTATGTTTGATGCACTGCAGGATATGGTTGGCCCCTCTGGGCACCAGGGCACATTGTTGACTCTCACTGAGTTAAACCATTAACCAGAACCTCAAATCCCTCTCTGAAGGGCTGCACTCCAGCTGTTTGTTCCCCATCCTATACATACATATATCCAAGATTGCAGAATCCAGCATTTGCTCTTGTTACATTTCATATGGTTTGTGATGTTCAGCATTGACTGATCTATCAGTCTTTCTTTAAAGCCTCTCTACCCTCAAGGAAGTCAACAGATGCTCCTTATTTAGTACTGTCTGAAAACTTGCTTGATGTGCACTCAGCTCAGGGTAAAGCAGCTTTCCAACTATTCTAAGAAAGTGGATTTTTTTTTTCTATATTGAGAACTTCAGTAACGGAGCCATTGCTGATCCTGTGTTGTGCATCTAGAACATGGAGTATGCAGGTTACAATGGAAAATAACCTTCAAGTGCAAAGCCACTTTGGAAGGTTGCTTGATTGCAAGTGCTGCCCATCTGTCTCTTTCTTTTTTTTTTTTTTTTTTCCCCTGTGAAATCTATTTGTGCTCAGTGTGTCTTTAATCATTGTCAGTACAAGGAAATCTCATGGGGTCCCTCCCACAGGTTGCTGTCTTGTGTGGGCTTCGCACAGAATGCAGCTTTCCAAGCACTGCTCCAACACGGCTCTGTACCATGAGGCCCCGCCCTTCAGGCACTGCTCCCCATGGGTGACAGTCCCCCCCAGCCCTCGTGCTGCCGCTCTCCAGAGCTGCAGCTGTGTGTGGGGGGGAGCTCCTTCAGGGCTCTCCATGGGCTGTGCCTCCTTCACACTGCATTCACTGCTGCCCTTTGGGTTTCTGCTGGGCTGCAGGGAGCTTCTGCTCCATGCCTAGAGCTCCTCCTGCCCTCCTTCTGCACTGACCTTGTCAGGTGTGAGATTGTCTCTCTCATGTGTTCTTGCTCCTCTCTCCCACCTGCTCTTTTTCCCTTTCTTCAGAATGTCTGCTCTCCCAGAGGCACAGTCAGCTCTGACCAGTGGTGGGTTCCTTTTGGAGCAGCTGGAACTGGCCCTGATCTGACATGGGACTCTGCTCACAGAGGCCACTCACTCCTGCAACTCTTAAGGCTGACTAAACCTTGTCATGTAAACCTGATAGAGTTGCTATTTTGGTAGAATTAAAAAAAAATAAAAATCCTTAAGAAGAAAGTATATTGACTTTCCTCACAGTTGGCTTTGTTCAGTGCTACTTCGGAGTTCTGTTTATCTAACCATGATACTTGGCAAGTGTTTTCTAATAAATGACTGGCAGATATGATAAGATATGAACACACTTAAATAATTATATGAAGTATTTTGTATGCAGATACTTTAATGCAGAGTAACAGCTTCATTTTGATACTTAAGTTTTTTGTCTTTAAAGTTATCCATGTCAAATAGTGCTGGTCGGGTCTTCCTCCTTTGATTTCTTGCAAGCTTGTTTTGCTAGCATCTATCATCCTTAGTCTTGAAGGGATGAGGAAGGGGAGCACAGAACTGTAAAACACAGTTTTGTGTGCTGCTTAAAATTGTCAGCAACAGAGAAATACCCACGTGGATTAATGCTTGTTGTAGAGATAGCATAAGGTGTTCTATATATCACAGAGTTCAGTCAATGTCTGTATTTAGTGACTATAAACTTCAGCTATATAGGAAGCTTACTAAAAGTATGAGTGAGGTTTGGACAAAACTTTACAAATTGTGGATTACATATCTAAAAAAAAAAAAAAAAACAGCATTTATCTCCTTTTTGCTGTTGACGTTAATAGTTCCTTACATCTGACAGACTGAAAAAAATATTAACTGCTGTCTGTAGTTCACTCATGTTTTATATTCTGTATCACTTTAAATTTAAAGCTTACTGAAGACAAACAATTCAGAGATATTTAACTGGGTGGTCAAATGAGTAATAATTCTATTGGCAGTAACTCACGTAGTAGTTTTTTGTCAGGAAGAATGGATATTGTCCAACCTCTTCCTGATTAAATTGAAAAATAACTTAAGCTGTTTCATGTGAAAAAGAAACCATAGGGTTAGGATAGATTCTCAAAATGCAGCTCTTCTGCAAGAATTGCTTTTTGCACGTAATCCTCTTATGTCCTTTTTCAGTCTTGGTGGCTTGCTAGAGAAAAGGCCTGTTGCAAGCGCAGTACTTTCCATCAGTAGATTGCAGAGCCCTTTTATGGAGAAGGGAGGAACTGCTAATCATCTCTCCTAGGTCAAAGCATGAAGGAGTGGAGTGGCTTGCTGAAGTTTGCCTGGCAGGGGTAGAACTGGCTAGAACGTGAGTCCGGAGATATTCCCAGTAGATCCCACGGCCTCTGATTTTCCTTTCTGGGCTGTTAGGATTGTAAATACATCAAGAATGTGAGTTTGTTTCTCAGAATGACTTTTTGTCAGTTTGGGTTGATGGCAGTATTTGGGGGAATAACATGATTGTGAAACTAGCATGTGTATTTGACAAGGGTATGGGAAGACAGTAACTCTCCATCAAGTCATGACAGACAATAAAAGCATGTATGGAAGCCTAGTTTTGGGTGCAGCTGTGTCTGCTGCAAAAATTGGACATGCCAAAAGTGCTTTGCTGCCTGTAACCGCGAATTCTTCCCCCCCCTTCCTGTATAGCATCCAAGAATTGTGCAATGAAGGCTCCATTTTCTCTGATTCCCTTTAATTCAGAGCCATAAGATTACCCGATATGATTCATCCAGAAAGGAGGCCATAGTCATCAACAGTTGTATTGCTGTGAGTGTATTTGGTCCTTTGGTTTCTCACTTCCTTGGTTTGGAAGACTTCTGATTCCATTGTATAAATTGTATCTGGAGCTCATCAGCGTTAGCCTCTGTTGAAACTACTGTGTGTGGGTGTAAGAGGGCTGGAGTATAGTTAATGTACTCAGCTATGTGTTTTAATAGAGAAGGCAGCTGAAAGTTGTAGTCCTGGATGTGTTTGGAAGCAGCAGTTTTGAACAAGGTAATGTCATTTGACAGTATTTTTTGTAACAGGACTGTTATTTGAGGAACTGCTGGGAGTGTAAATTGCAATTCAGCCACATAGTAGGTAGAAACCTTTGCTTTGTTACCATGCTCAAAACAGTTTGGTTTGGGAAGATTGCAACTTTGCTTTTTTATTGCCATCTAGATAAAGTTGTAGCTTGGTATTTTCAAAGCAGTTGCTGTTTTCTGGAGCCCCTTATACACTGATTTTCAGTGTTAAATGGATGTTAATTCCACGAGGCCTCTTTCATACTATCACAGTAATTTTGTTTTTAAATATGTCTCATTAAGTCAGTGTTGAGAGAATTTGGGAAATGTTTTTTTTCATTTACTTGTTTTCCTCCTTTTATTCTTTGTTCACAGCATCCATGTGGATGGAGAGTAGTGTTCTTGCTGTTTTAAATGGCAGAGAGTGAGTCAGCAAAAAGCTTTTGAATCATAAGGTGGTAATATCTCAAAATACAGTTAGCATTTGAAGATTTTTATTTTAGCTTGAATAAACTTCGATGAACCTTCCAAGAGCAGCTGATCAGATGGTCACATGTTAGAAGATGAAGGTTTATAGTGCGGATATCCCTTGCAAAGTGGCTGTGCAAAGAAGTCTCTTATAGTCACCTGTTCATGTGTGTTCAGATATATAAGTGCTTTGTTCAGTGACAAATTTTTTACTATAACTAGCTCACGTAGAGATTATGGAAGTTGGATTCTCTGCACGTTGGTTTGGGCCTGGGCAGCAGCAGAGTGGTGTTCACGTGTATGTTGCAAAACCCTTCAGGGACAACCAAGTTGAGCAGGTGTAGCAGATGCCTTAACAACTTATGGAGCCTGTTCTTGTGGTAACATGCAACCAGAGAGTAGTGTTCTGTTAGTAGAGTATTGCTCTGAGTTATATTTTAAAGTACTGTGAATTTAAGGATATTATATTTAGAAACCGAGAGTGTAAAAAATGAGAGTAAAAAAATGTTGGAGTTCCCTTAAAAAAAAAAAAAAAGTAAATGCTCAGAAGATGGAAAATTATACTGTTTCTGTCTTTTTTAAAAAATTAACAGAAACAAGGTAAGGTAAAATGGGAATGCAAGCCTGGTGCTTTTGCACCAACAGCTTTAGGTCTCCTATAATTTATGTCAAATTTATGAGTTTCTGTGCTTTGAGGAGACTGTGACCTTGAGTTAAGTCATTCTAATTAGGAATGATTTCTGTTTCTTCTTGGGAAACCAGGCCTCTGCCTTGATGTTAGTTGATGTTTCAGCCTGATGCCTGTCTAATGTGCTTATTTCCACTGATTCCTCTAATACTGTTGTTTAAAAGTGATGCCACTTCTTACCTTATATTGAGTGTATTCTGTTACTAGAGCAATACAGTGAAATAATTTCTGTGAAAATGCTAGGCATTAAGTATAGCAAATCATTATTCTTAGTAATGTTATGTTGAAGTAAGTCATCATTTTTGAGCTGTGTTTTTGAATGGCAATACAAACTGAATAAAACTGTTGTTTGTAGTGTCAGATGCAAGTAAAAAGAAAGAGTCAGTGCAGTGGGAGAATTGTGTAGAGAGAGTTACTACTTCCAGCCAGCTACTGAGACTTAGAACTGCATCCACTCTTGGTTTTCCCAGGAGACAAAGTATTTTAAAATATTAACTGTAGCTTACTGATAGTGTTACTTAGTTGAATTGTACGAATGGAGAACCTAAGCAGCACCAGAGTTCATTTTATTAAAAACACCTAAATACATCCCATCATTATCTTCATTACTTCCTTTTTTGTTGATTGTGTTTAATTTGAGATACTGAAGTGATACAAATTAGATTGACACTTGCAGTTCTGTTTAGGAAAAGAGAATTTGTATTGTTGTCTTCATTAGTTGCATCTAGAAACTTCCAGAGGTCATGCTGCTTTTTTGTAACAAAGTCCTGTAGCACCTTATCTCCTAAATTATTTGTTGCATCTTGGAGTGGTGAGCAATCCTATAAAAACTACGTGTACAAAAGATCTGTGGGACTACGAATGCAATTGCCGTTCATTTCTTCTTTTTGTCCTTACGCTGTCTGAATTTAAAGAAGACTGGGGGTTTCACATTTTACTATAAGAGAATGGTCTAGCAATAAGTTTAGTTATCAGTAACAGTGGGAGATAGAGAATAATGCTTACCCACAGAGTATGGGAAAATTGTCTCTATTCCACCCTCCCTAACTCTTCTTCACAAAGCAAACAGTAGTGATGTGTGCCATCATATAATGGTTTGGGTTGGAAGAGATGTTAAAGATTATCTAGTTACCCTTTATGTGGTCAGGGCTGCCACCCACTAGATCAGCCTGTCCAGGAACTCATCCGGCCTGGCCTTGAACAATTCCAGAAATGGGACATGCACAGCTTCTCTGGGCAACCTGTTCTGCTATGTAACTACCTTCATATTAAAACATTTCTTCCTAATATGTAATATAAGTCCTATTTCATAGAATCATACAATGGTCTGGGTTGAAAAGAACCTCAAAGATCATGTAGTTTCAACCCCCCTGCCGTGGACAGGGTCACCAACCACTAGACCAGGCTGCCCAGAGCCACATCCAACCTGGCCTTGAGTGCCTCCAGGGACGGGGCATCCACAACCTCCCTGGGCAACCTGTTCCAGTGCGTCATCACCCTCTGAGTGAAAAACTGCCTCCTAATATCTAACCTAAATCTCCCCTGTCTTAGTTTAAAACCATTTCCCCTTGTCCTATCACTCTCCACCCATGTAAACAGTCATTCCCCCTCCTGTTTATACGCTCCGTTCAAGTATTGGAAGGCCACAATGAGGTCTTCCTGGACCCTTCTCTTCTCCAAGCTAAACAAGCCCAGTTCCCTCAACCTTTCCTCATAGGAGAGGTGCTCCAGCCCTCTAATCTTCTTAGTGGTCCTCCTCTGGACCTGTTCCAAGAGCTCCACATCTTTCTTGTGCTGGGGGCCCCAGGCCTGGATGCAGTACTCCAGATGGGGCCTCACAAGAGCTGAGTAGAGGGGGACCACCACCTCCCTCTCCCTGCTGACCACTCCTCTTTTAATGCAGCCTAGAACACAGTTGGCCTTCTGGGCTGCCAGCGCACACTGCTGGCTCATGCCCAGCTTCTCGTCCACCAGGACCCCTAAGTCCTTCTCTGGAGGGCTGCTCTCAAGGAATTCTTCCCCCAGTCTGTATAAAAAGACCTGGGATTTCCCCGGCCCAAGTGCAGCACCTTGCACTTGGCCTTATTGAACCTCATCAGGTTCTCATGGGCCCACATCTCCAGCATGTCCAGCTCCCACTGGATGGCTTCCCTTCCCTCCAGTGTATTGACTGCACTGCTCAGCTTGATGTCATCTGCAAACTTTTTGAGGGTGCACTCAATTCCATCGTATATGTCATTGATGAAGATGTTGGAGAGCACCGGTCCCAGGACTGAGCCTTGGGGGACACCACTCATGACTGGCCTCCACCCAAACGTAGAACCGTTGATCGCAACACTTTGGCTGCATCCAGCCAACCAGTTCTTAATCTCCTGAACAGTCCATCCTTCAAATCCATATGTCTCCAATTTAGAGAGATGGATGTGGTGAGGCACCATGTCAAAGGCTTTTCAGAAGTCCGGGTGGATGACATCCCTCACCCTTCCCCCGTGAACCAATGCCATCACTCCATCGTAGAAGGCCACCAGATTGATCAGGCACGATCTGCCCTTGGTGAAGCCATGCGGGCTGTCTCAGATCACCTCTTTGTCTTGTATATGCCTTAACGTGGTAACCAGGAGGATCTCCTCCATGATCTTCCCAGGCACAGAGGTGAGGCACACCAGCCTGAAGTTCTCCAGGTCATCCTTTCTCCCTTTCTTAAAAATGGGAGTAATGTTTCCCTTTTTCCAGTCAGCAGGGATTTCACCCAGCAGCCATGATTTTTTCAGATGTGATGGAGGGCGGCTCAGCAACCACATCAGCCATCTATCTCAGAACCCTGGGATAGATATCATCCGGCCTCACAGAGGTGTATACATTCTGTTTCATGAGGAGGTCTTGAACTTGTTCCACTGTTACAGTGGGATGGAATCTGCTCCTCTCACCCACATCAGGAGGTTCAGAGTCCTGGCAGACATGGGGAGCCTGACCACCAGTGAAGACTGAGGCAAAGCACTTATTGAGCACCTCAGCTTCATCTGTGTCTGAGGAAGCCAGTTCTCCGTCCTCATTTGTCAAAAGGGGGAACACTCTCCTTGGCCTGTCTCCTCCTGCCTATGTACCTGTAGAACTCCTCCTTGTTATTTTTCACATCCCTAGTCAAGTTTAGCTCCATCTGTGCCTTAGCTTTCCTGATCTTATCTCTACACATGCGGACAGTGTCCCTATATTCTTCCCAAGCTACTCAACCCTGCTTCCACTTCCTGTACATTTCTTTCTTTTCCCTCAGTTTAAGCTGCAGGTCCTTGCTCAGCCATATCGGTCACCCTCCTCCTCTGCTCCATTTCTTCTGCTGGGGGAGGGAGAGCTCTTGCACCCACAGAAGGGTGACCTTAAAGAGCTGCCAGCTCTGTTCTGTTCCTATGCCCTTAAGGACAGTTTCCCAGGAGATCCCACCCAGCAGTTCCTTGAGCAGCTGGAATTTTGCTGTCCTGACTCTGCTTTTTGCCAGGCCTGCGTTCCTCAAGATCACAAACTGCACCAGGGTGTGGTCACTACAGCCCAGGCTGCCTCCAATCTTAACCTCTCTAATGCTCTCCTCTGCATTGGTGAGCACCAGGTCCAGTAAGGCTTCACCTGGCAGCACACCTCTCTATGAGTCAGGTCCAGTCTGCATATGGGGCCCTCCATTCCCATGAGGAGGGAATCACCTACAACAATAACCCTTCTGTCTTTTTTAGCAGAGGCAGTCTGGAGACGCAGTTGACCGCCTCGCCATTGGCAGCATCTTAGACAAACCTTCCCGCGCCTCCTTGCTCACCTCCCCTTCAATTTACAGTGCCTCAGACCTATTACTTAGGGGCACCTGGGGAAGCGAGGTTGACAGGGAAGGAGTTCGCCCATGATGCTGAGCTGGGACTGTCTTCCAACTCTACCCTTCTCTCAGGTAACCCCTCTCTGCCTGACAGTGATGGGGCATGGGGTCCATCACTTTCTGGGGGGTATCTCCCTGGCGCTTTTGTCTCTGGCATGCCGGGGAGTTACTCCGCCAGTCAGTCTCCTGCTCACACTCCCTGATGGTCCTTAGCCTCTCCACCTCCTCCTGGAGCTCTGCCACCACCTGCATTTCAGTTTAAAACCATTCACCATCTGCCACCTTTGCATTTCAGTTTAAAACTGTTCCTCCTTGTCCTATCACTACATTCCCTGGTAAAGAGTCCCTCATCATCTTTCTTGTAAGCCCTCTTTACTGGAAGCACAATGAGGTCTCCCCAGAGCCTTCTCTTCTTCAGAGTGAACAAACTCAGATCCTGAGCTTGTTTTTGTAGGCAGCCTGTCTTCATAGGAGAGGTGCTCCAGCCCTCTGATCATTTTCATGGCCCTTCTCTGGACCCCCTTGAACAGCTCCACATCTTTCTTGTGTTGGTTGCCCCAGGCCTGACCACAGTATTCCAGGTAAAGCCTCCTGGGAACACTCCAACCTAGGTCTAATCATCTCATTATAGTGTTGGCAGAAATTATGTGATTCTGGAAACTGGCATACAGTGGACGCTGATGATTAAAAAAAAAAAGGCTTGTACTGAAAAAATTTTGTAGGGTTCTTTACTGCAAATGTATAAAATGATCTCTTCCCTCTGCCTCTGAAAAAAACTGTGCTATTCTCACAGGCCTGTTTTGCTATGTTTTTATATTTTTGATTATTGAAAGTAGTCATCAGACTCATTTATAAAATGAATTTAATGACATCACATCTAGATGGTTTTCTTTTGTGGATAAAACATGAACCATGACTCAATAATTGCAGAAATCTCAAGATTATGCTGAATTCAGGTGAAGCTGATGAAAAAGACCTGACTTATTTTTTCTTTTTCTTTTTTTTCCTCTCCTAGCTATTAGTCTGTTTATATAAATATGCCTCAGTTAACTGAAATTGTCTCAGGACTCATGATAGACTTGTTTTCTTGGCTGGAAAAAGATCCTTTGTGCATTTGGATTGTGCATGTACCTTGCTGTTGAGGTTTCTTTATGGTTCTGGTACACTGGATTTTGCATTCGTGTCTTGGTGTTGTTTTTGCAGGTCATCTGAAGCAGTATCATGTGATAGTAGGGAAAAGAAAGTGTATAGCCTTTGATGCCTGTATGCTAGTAATACTAGATACCATGTGTCTATGTTCTATAAAAGTTGTTTCATTTCCTTGACCTCATGGATAAATAGCTGCTTCTGGAAACGTGGCAGGGCTTGGTTCTGAATGCTGTTTATGCTACAGCATCAACTTTATGATGCCAATTAAGTTGAGGGTCTCCCTGTCATACTATATTGTGAATGTATGACAGCAGAAGACAATATGATAGCAAATGACATTACTCTTTGGTCTGGCACAATATTTTTATTTTTATGCATTAACTTTGTACCAAACGGAGTATTTGTGCTGGTTTTGCTACTCTGAAATGTGCATTCTTGGGAATAATTAACTGAAAGAATGCAGAATAGGAAGCAACTATCTATGAAGTTATTCTGCAGAAAATGCTCTGTAGAGTTTATAGTTAAATAAGTCAACACTGTTATTTTTCCATATCAGCTTCTGTTTCTTATAAATGGGAATGTACCTTGCAAGATGTAGAATTTATCCTGTTATCCTAGTGAGAGTAAGAATTTATGTAGAATATTGTGGCTCATTTTGAGTCTTAAGCTTATAATACAACTGAATTTAAAAATCCAGAAAGTGGTGAGAATTATTGGATTAGAAAACACTACTCCTCAAAGAAAGGTTAGCCTCACTGCAACCCTTTATTCTAAGGAGAACAATCTGTTTGCGTTGGCCATGGTGGGCAGGACAATGAAGAAAAAGGAGAGTGAAGCTCTGGAGTAGGTTTCTTGGAAAAAAAGATAATGGAGTCTCTATCGCTGGGGACCTCTGAAAGCAGGCTAGATAAACATGTTGGTTCAGGTAAGTAAGCTACTTTGGAAAGGAATGGAATCAGTGACTTTCTGGAATACTGACAAGCCCAAATATTGTCAGTATGAGGGCTGACTTAGAAGTTGTTTCTGTAAGACCCAGAACTAACTCTGTGTGATCAGACTTAACTAACCAGGGGCTACCTCTTACCCGGACAGAGACTTCTTATCTCTGTTGTCTCTCAGACACATTTTTTTTTGCATGTTGCCTTCTCTTCCTGTACAATAAACTCTTCAATTAGAGACTCAACTTCAAAGTGTAATGCTAGGAGATTTTCTTTTTTTTTAGTCTTGCCAATTATAAAATATAATTATTAATAATTCATTGTAAGATTAATATTTTAGTTTTCCATAGGAGTGAGAATTTCTAAAATGCTTGGAATTTTTCTTCTGAAGTAGTATTGTCAATTTAATTTTAAAATGCCAAGTAGGGTGAACTTTTGGAGGTTTTCCCAACTGACTAGGATACCTTCAAAAATAATTAACCTACTGAGTAGTCTTGTTTAAAAATGTACCTGGCTTTGATGGCTTTCAAGTCATTCCTTCTCATTTTTTTCCCTACTATTTTCCATTTTACTTTTTGTGATTTTTTTTTCTTTCTGTGTGAATTTCTATAGAATAATAAAATCTCAGTCAGAGTGTAACCTGGTTACTACTAGCTAAGAAGGCAGGAAGGTATATGGTGGGTTTCCATGTTCTCTTGTCCTAATGAGAATGTGATTTTGTGGTCAGCTCAAATATGTGGCTTTTTATCATGACCTGGGCTGGAACTCTATTTCCTTAGGTTATGTCATGAGTTGGCTGAGAAAGCAGTGCTTCCTGAGAAGTAACTTTTGCCTGTGTGGAAAGGAACGCTCATTTTGGTGCATGGAAGGCAGCAAAACTGTCTAAGAAGTGAGGATGCTTCTTTGATCAGTTCAAGGAAAAGTGTAGACAGATTCATTGTAATTGGGTTATTCCATCCTCAGTTTAATCAGCAAAGGATGAGTTCTGTGGCATGTGTGTATGTTTTATGTGTGTGTATATATATATATAAACATATATATCAGTATATGTATACTGATACATAATATGTGCATATAATACTACATATACTTAGTAGTAGAACATGTAAGTAGTGTATCTGTGTACTAGTATGTTGTTGTTGTCATGGATGTGTGCCTGAAATACTAACTATGAAACACTTCTCATCTTTATTGCATGGAAGAGGAATGACTTGATTGTCTATCTTTCTTTGTACAAAAAAAAAAAAGTTGAGTAACCTTAATGAAGTATTTCTAGACTGTGTAAAGCAGAAAATGCAGAGCAAGTGCTTTAATATATTAAACTTGAACCAAGTCCAGAAATTATTAAAAGCATGGTAGTTCAGTATACGATTATGTAAGTGTATAAAATTAACTTTTTTGCTTAGTTTAAGGAAGAAATTTCTAAGCGTTTCAAGTCCCATATCGATCAGCTTGTACTCATATTTGCTGGAAAAATATTGAAAGATCAAGATACTTTGACTCAGCATGGGATTCACGATGGACTCACTGTTCACCTGGTTATCAAAACACAAAACAGGTAACCTTATTGATAAGCAATCTTCTTTTTGCCTCTAAGAAGTCAAAATACTCCTAATTTCTGATATGACAGCTTCCTGTTGGGCAAACTGAGAACTGACTAAACAACTGTAGTCAACTTGTTAGTTGTGGTGCAAAATAAGTCTGAAGTTAACAACGCTCTTTTATTTGACCTGTGTTGTATTTCAATCAGATTCATGTGTCTGAATTCAAGAAATAGAATCATAGAATCTTTTGAGTTGGAAGAGAACTTAAAGGTCATCTAGTCCAAATCCCTTGCAATGAACAGGATCACCTTCAGCTAGATCAGGTTTCTCTCTTGCTTTTGCCTCTTAACTTCAGTAGTATTGCTGACTGTTGACTGCATTTTTACAGTTGTCTTAGATGTCAGCTTTTAGCAACCACAAGTATCTGCTGAGCAGCTTTCCTTTTCAGACATTAAAAAAAAATAGTGGGTAATACTTTCTGTTTTGGTAAACTAAGGAGAGAAAGTTCTTTAGAGAACTACTTTAATGCAGCCAACTTAGCTGACTGAGCAGAAAGACTTCATTTTCTTTTTTTTTTTTTTTTTGAGATATTTTGTTTTGGTGAGGCTCCTTCTAAATGACAATGAGAAAGATGCATAAATTTGAGCTGTAGCATCTGCACATTACTTGTGAAATGCCATGAAGGAGAAGAGTCGACTAAAAATCATTTTTGTCAAATAGGGTAAGGTATTCCTCATTTCAATCTAGTTTATATAGTCAGTAACATGCTTGTTGTTCTAGTCTGAAAGCATTCTTGTTACTCTTCTATTTATGCCTCTTCTGTTTGTGGTGAGGATCTTCTGTGGGAAAAGGTCTGATGTTGGAGGGAAATAACATGAAACTAGTAAGCAGTAAAAAGAAATATCTTTTTCCTTCATAGGCCTCACCAACATTATTGTGACTTTCAGGCACCTGTTGAACTGTAGGTCTGACAAGCATGCTAGTCTTGCATGCAGTATAATCTAATAGTGTAATTTTATTCTCCATGAATCTAAACAGTACTCTGCTGTTGTCATGACTTCTGCTTTTTTTAATTTGGACTCTTGAGTGTGATAGGGAGGTTTCATAAACCGTGGTAGTAGTGATAATAGGATGTCTTTGACTTGCACACTCTTCTATGAGCAGTTCATAGGTTGGACCTAACAATAGTTATAAGTACTAAATCAAAATACTGAAATAGCAGTGCCAGTCTCTTGTACATTGTCACTCTTTGCCTCTGGTCAAAGACGATTCTAGGTGCAGTGTCACATTTCTGTTCTTACAGGATTTTTTTTGCCTTCAAGAAGGCTTGGTGTCCTTGCATGAGTCCTCTCAGCATTTCTGTTCACATCATATTCTGTATCCTATCCCCCCATCCCCTTCTCCCACAGTGTAATCCACTTTACACTGGCCAGTTTAATGGGGCCAGTAGAGTTTCAAAGCAGCAGTTGTTAGCAATAGATAGTGAAGACGCACTGAATTTCTGAATGTGAAGGTCCAAGTAAGCACCATTTTAGATGCTCACAAGCTGACAAGAGGGAACATAATGTTAAAGTAGTCTTAAAAAATATGCACTTCAAAGAATTTTCACTCAAAGGCTTGAAGTTAAAAGACTTGAGACCTAACCAGTATGTTTGTATACCCCCAATTTCCAAATAGAAGCATGCTGAAATGCTTTTCAGTCATGTCCTGTTTTCTGTCTTTCTTTGAGAACATCCAGTTGAGAGGTTTGGTTGCTTCTCAGAATAGCTGAAGAACCAAATATTTATTCTTATTTCATACCTCTTTCTTACAGAGAAAAGATTTGTGTATTTTCTTAGACTAAGGAAACCAAATATCCTCATTAGGAAGTTCATATTAAGTGTAACCACCTTTGTAGTCTGTGATCTTCATTACTGAAATTAAAACTGCTTGGCTACTTGCACTGATTACATGGTCTGATAGTGATAGGACAGGATAATGATCCTAGTGATAGGATAGGATTGATTTTTAAAATAAAAGAGGGGTGGTTTTGATTATGTAGTAGGAGGAAGTTCTTTATTCAGAGGGTGGTGAGGCTCTGGAACAAGTTGCCCAAAGAAATTGAGGATGCCCCACCCCTGAAGGTGTTTAGGGCCAGACTGGATGGGGCCCTGGCAGCCTGATCTGGTGGGTGGCAGCCCTGTCCATGACAGGGGGGTTGGAAACTGGATAATAATTAATATCCCTTCCAATCCAAGCCATTCTTTGAATCTGTGATTCTACTGGTCTTGCGTTCAAAGTTGACAGTTACTGTTAAGTGTAAGTACTCTGCAGCATTGTTCTTCTCAGGAACCCAGAATTTTACCTGCTACCTTCTGTAAATGCACCTTATTACAAGGCCAAGTACCCCTTTCCTGTGTTGTTAGTGTATAACTGGGAGCTTCTCTCTAGAACAAGTTTTCATTCAGCAGATGCTATGAGTGTTCTGGTAGACCTGGAATCCTCTTACTAGAGTACAAATTAAAACAAGCAGAACTGAATTTGTAGGAATCATTATGGACTGAAGTTTTAGGAAACTTTTAGATCTTGTGGATGCAAATTCGAATGAGGTTTGTAAGCCCCATGGCACCCTCAGTGTTCATGACTTGTCCTACTACGTATTAGCTATCTATTTACAAGAGTGTTGTTGGGATCCTTTAAGATAATACTGATGAGTTGGTGGAAGAACTTGCAAAATCTGCAGAATATTTCATTGTCACTTTGATTTTTGTTTGATTTTAGTGACAGAGAACTCTTAGAAACTTCAGGGAAGCCTCTGTACTAGAGGCATCTCTCAGACTTGTATGGGTTGGTTTTTTTCATTTTGACTTTGCATTATTGAAGCAAGAAAGATACTGAGATGAACTGCTGTGTAAAATTTAGCGTATTGTCTAACCTTCAAGTCTTTGAGTGAGGTCCCCATGCATAGTTTCTACAAATAACTTTACACTGTAATTTTGTAATTTTTCAAATGCAGATGTTTATGAAATTGTTTAGTGAACCAGGTTTAGCAACTGATTTGGGTTTAAAACTAGCCGCATTGAGTATAGGCCAGGTTAGCTTTGAATCAGCTAAGTTCTTTGATCTCTTACACCATATGGCAGCGCCAATACCATTACCTCTGCAAGAGACAGGTGTAGTGAGTATATGAATTAGGCAGCTGTTTTACTCTGTTCTTAATAACTAAGATTACTGAGATTCTGATATTTATTTTGTAATAAGACGTTAATAGAATTTCACATTCAGTAAGCCATCTTTACCTGAATCCTTTATGGAATTTGTTCGATTTCATTAGACCTTATTTCTTTAAGCCCCAGGCATGTAATCGTCACTGTTTGATGGCTAGCAATATAGTAGGGTAAGGCAAAGAATCCCTGAAGCAAGGTAAAGACTCAGACAGCAATACACTGTCAGGCATCTCAGGGGTTGCATGGGAAGATGGTAATGACTGCAGTGATGCCCATTCATTTTTTTGATGTTTGAAACCTCTCTTCTGAAGAACAGATGATGTTACAGATGTCTGAAAGACTTACTACAGAAAGCCATCTAGAGAGATGTGATTCTGAGAAATTATCAAAATGAAAAACTAAAATTCCCAAGTATGACACACTTGCTGTGTTTAATGACATTATTTAAATTACCTTGCTACATTTGTAATTTTAAAACTGTCTTTTTGTTTTTTAGATCACAAGACCACCAAGCTCAGCAAACACACACCAGTGGGAGTACCGCTACCACATCAACATCAAGTAGTAGTACCTCAACACCAGCTTCAACAAATAGTAACACTTTTGGTGTGGGTAAGAACATCTGTTAGACCTCACGATCAGAGGGGTGGAGCACCTCTCCTACAAAGAAAGGCTGAGGAAGCTGGACTTCTTCACTCTGGAGAAGAGAAGGCTCCAGGGAGACCTGATTGTGTGCTTCCAGTACTTAAAAGGAACTTATAAACAGGAGGGAGAGCAGCTTTTTATACAGTCTGATAATGATAGAACAGAGTTAGAGTGGTTTTAAACTAAAAGAGGGGAGATTTTGATTAGATGTCAGGAGGAAATTCTTTGGAGTGTGGTTAGGCACTGGCACAGGCTGCCCAGAGAAGCTGCGGATGCCCCATCCCTTGAGGTACTCAGGGCTGGCTTGAATGTGGCCTTGGGCAGCTTGATCTAGTGGGTGGCAAACCTTTCCATGGCAGGGGGATTGGAACTATATGATCGTTAAGGTCCTCTCCAACCCCAACTATTCTCTGATTGTTTGGTGGGTATCTTCTATAGAGTACAGATAATTTTCCCTCAAGCGTTGGTCTAATGAAATCAGGACTTAAAAAAAAAAAAAAAAAAAAAAAAAAAGCAGAAACAAAAACTAATTACAGATACCCATGACACAGGTTGTAGGAGGGGCTGTAGACATGAGCTGTTTCACCTTCAATAGTAGAGTGCTGCTGATGTTGTATTCTGGCATTATGGGTAATTAAACTCTTGCCAGTGTCATCCTTCTCCTTAAGAGTCTATCTGAATTGACACGAGGGAAGTATTGGTAAAGTTGGATCTGTAATAGAAAGCCAAGATCTGGAACAGAAGCAGCAACATTGATGCTAATCTTACAGTCCATTATTTCTCAGTTTCCAAAGCATTTTTTTTCTCCTTCATGAAAAAAGAGACTGCAGTATTAATTTGAAAATACTATTACCACAATTTCAATATTTTTAATTCGTGTTTTTTTCCATCTCATTTGCTTCCTTAAAAAAGGAAAAAAAAAAAAAAGCAGAATTGAAAAAGCTGTGTTAAGCAATTGCATTTTTAGGTGTAACCAATTCTATAGCTAACTACCTCTTAAAAGTATGAAAAATTTCTGTTTGGACTCAACAAAGGAAGAGAAGTAAAAGCATTATTAACTAATGCTTGGTGCAGCAGTGAAAAAGAGGAACTCTACTTTTAATTAGAATAGGCAATATACATCATATTGTGAGGTCTCTTTCAGTTACAGTCTAAACAAGAGTAGACAGGTGAATGGTTATCACAAATGGACTGGAACATGTTAGGAGGAAAAAAAAAAAATCAAGGCCTCAAAATTCAAGCATCATTTCTTCCTGAGCTGTGGAAAATGAGAAGTTGTTAGCATTGTAGTAAGTTCTGTTTGAAAGCAATTTGTTGGATTTTTTTAGATGTTTTGTTATTTAGAGAAGCAGACTTAATGACTGCTTAACAGCCTCACAAAGATGGACTTTCCACTGGATTTCATTATTTTCGAAATGCAGGATATATCCAAGTATTTTGCGCTTACAAAAGACGTTCTATTTGGATTTATTATAAGAAACGTAAATTCAGTTATATATTTTTTTTCTTCTACTAAAGGTGGCCTTGGAGGTTTGGCAGGCCTGAGTAGCCTGGGCTTAAACACATCAAGCTTTTCAGAGTTGCAAAGTCAGATGCAACGGCAACTCATGTCCAACCCAGAAATGATGGTTCAGATAATGGAAAATCCATTTATTCAGAATGTGCTTTCAAATCCTGACCTGATGAGGCAATTAATCATGGCTAACCCTCAAATGCAGCAACTGATACAGAGAAATCCAGAAATTGGACATATGCTGAATAATCCAGATATAATGAGGCAGGTATGTAGAAAGATCTCTGAGTTTGTGACCTTTGATTATACTGTAACTGAACAACATAGCAAGATCTGGATGTACATAGTTGAGTACTGGAAAACATTTCTGTAGAGTTTGAGCTTTTTAGATAGTCTATAAAATGTCACTGTAGGCAACTTGTAGTTATCTTTATAGTTGTTAAAGTCTGAAGTAGATAATTCAGAAATCTGCAGCATGGTTTTGATAGACATTGAAGCTTGTATGATAATCTCTTCTGGGTTTAGAGTTGGATACAGTTGTGTGCATTTGAAATCTGTTGTCGATCCAACAAGTTTACCAAAAGTAATAATTCTCCAAAACTGTACTAATTTCCAGTTTACCAAACTGTGGGTACTTCCCTGGGTGCTTTTAAAGTTGCATGGTATGTAAGATGTGTTGTGCGGCAAAAGATCTCAAAAAGCAAATGAAGGCATTTGAAAATGTGGGTATTTAAAGTTTGTATTATAAGCTGTGCACTGTAATGATGTTAGTACATTGTGAGTAAACGCTTCTGATGGCAGAAGTATGTTTTGTTAAAAAAGGCAAAGAGAGAAGAAAGAATAATATGTTCAAGGTTTTTCTTCTGTTTACCAGTGCTTCCTGACCCAACCAGTGTAGTCACAGCTGTGGCAGAACACATGCTAGCTATCAAATTCTGCTGGCTCCTACTAAGCTGACATCTTGATTTTGGCTTTAATCATAATATCGGAGTTAGACACTAATAAAAGAGATGCTGTCAGATGCTGACGTTTTCACTTTAGAATGGATTTCTTATTAATACAGATTAAACGTTCCACTTCCTTAGACAATAGAACTTGCTAGAAACCCTGCAATGATGCAGGAAATGATGCGAAACCAAGACCGAGCCTTGAGCAACCTTGAAAGTATACCAGGTGGATACAATGCTTTGCGACGTATGTATACAGATATTCAGGAGCCAATGTTGAATGCAGCACAGGAACAGGTGAGAAAAGATTGCAGATGCCACTGAGAATAAATATTTTTCAAAAATGAAAGAATATTAGCTAACTTTTCAAATGTATACTTGACAAAACATTTCTTAAAAGATTTAATTCACAATATGGCCTTTTCTCTCTCTTGAGAGAGAGAAAGGGAAGATTTTTTTTTTTTTTACATATTCTGTGCTTCTTTAAGCTTGAAGAAGAACAGATATTGTTTTGTGGGTCTGAGAAGCTATTTTGAAGTTGATAAATTTCTATATTAAATAAGTTACTACATAAATCTAAATTCCTTTACTTCTTTGACTTGTAAAGTTATGAGGTCCAGGAAAGTTAATAAGGATGTGTTTAGTAATCTGTAAGTTAAAATGGGAAAAGACTTAATAGTTGTAAACCGCTACAGGATATACAGTCTTATGATGAAAATACTAGTGTAGAAGGAGTGCTACTTTAAAAAAGAAGTGAGATTTTATTTGGGGAGACTAGATTTTCTTTCTCCATGTTTACTCTAAGTTACTTTAGAATGGTGAGTATAACTGATCAAGAGCCATCAACATTTATCTTCATGATAATTTTGGAAAGGTAACTTGCCATTTATAGCAAACTTAAAAGGAGTTTGCTTTAGTGGATGATACATGTTTGCTTTTCCTTCCTCTATAGTTTGGAGGTAACCCATTTGCTTCTTTAGTAAGCAATGCATCATCAGGAGGGGACAGTCAGCCATCTCGTACAGAAAATAGAGATCCTTTACCAAATCCTTGGGCTCCTCAGTCCAATTCTCAGAGTTCCACGACAAGTACCAGCACAAGTGGTGAGAACGTTGACAGTAGTAATGCTGGAAATAACACCTCTGGCAGTACGGGACAGACCTCAACCATACCAAATTTGGGACCTGGACTAGGAGGTGTGTTTGTTATTGCAGTTGTATGTATTTGTACGTACTGGGAAATTTGCTGAAATGATCCTTTTATTAGAAAGAGAAATTTTGATTCAGGACTTTTATGCCTTTAGTGCAGCCCTTGATGGGTGTCAAAATCCTCTGTATAAAAACGTGAAAAGTAAACTAAGAATGATGATGTGTGAATATTGCCTTAAGACAATGGTAAGGAATCCCTGGATGAGTGATAGTATTTTTCCTGTTTGTGGGCAAACATGAAAACAGTTAATGACTTAGATGCCTAGTGGGCCTACTTCTTGGATGCAGCGTTTTTCTTAACTTTTTAGGAGGCAGATACATCTGTGTGTGCAAAACCACATTAAAGTGCATTTCAGGGACTAAAACCTGTAGAAAAAAAGTTGGTTATATCCCTGTTCTAGGCAGTCTAATTCATTTGATAGGATGTTTAATAAAGTGACCTTTTACTTTTTTTTTGTTTTTAAGCCGGTATGTTCAACACACCAGGAATGCAGAGCTTGTTGCAACAGATAACTGAAAACCCACAACTTATGCAGAATATGTTGTCAGCACCCTATATGAGAAGCATGATGCAATCGTTAAGCCAGAATCCCGATCTTGCTGTACAGGTAAATACATCTGGTATAGCAATATACTGATGTACTATGTGCACTGATTTTTTTTTTTTTAATTTGTATATATGATAGTTTAATTTTCACTACAGAGGGATGGTAATTGAGCAACAATTCAACAATTGTCTGCAGCAAATGGCCCAGTTTTTCAAGTACGTTAATGCCTAACTCACATAAATTATTACCCGGTTACCTTTAACAATATACTGCAGTGAGTTTCTTCCATTTATGGTTGGACATCTGCCAGGCATTCTTCTGAAATAACTTGTAAGTTTGTGTATGTTCTGTACAGCCCTAAACTTGTGACCTAGTACAAGAGTCAGATAGAGGAAAAAGAATGCTTGTACATTAAGGTAGATCTGCTTGCTTGTAAATAAATAACCACAGTAGTCTGATATGAGAGAAGTGAAAGGGTAGAGTTGGTGCTATTCTGGTTTTATTCTGGTTATTTATAGATGTTTATATTATAGGTGTTATTCTGGTTTTAATTGCTTACCTGTGATGCTTTGCTATAGAATTACAGATACTGCTGTACTGTGAGTAATATTGTAGAACTGTTTTCAGATTTTAGTTAGAGTAATAATAGCCAAAGTCAAATACTGAACCAAGATAAAGTGTTTTATTTTCTGTATCGAACGCTGGCTTGGATCTGGTTTTCTGCAGATGATGTTTACAGAGAGACTATCATTTGGATATGTAGCACAGGCTGAGCAAAAGTGGATCATCTTATAATATAAATGAGATTGTCTGGGCAAGGATCTGGCAATTTTTTCCACTTAAGATAACAACAGAAAAAATCTCTACGATGTCTTTATGCTGGTGGTTCATAACAAGTTTTGGTTGAAGGAGATAGTTGTGTTTGATAGTTTTAGTTTTTTTCCTAGATGATTATTGTATTCTTTATCGTATTCTCTATGATTCATGTTTTTTAAGTAGCCACCTTAAAACCTGCTGGGGTTTTTACTGCTTGATCTTTGAATTCAAGTATTTTTGTCCATAGATGATGTTGAATAATCCTCTGTTTGCTGGCAATCCGCAACTTCAGGAGCAAATGAGACAACAGCTTCCTACTTTCCTACAGCAAGTAAGATGAGATACTAGCTATTAATAAATGTCAGTGAACTTTTTTTCTTTTTCCAGTAAGCTGGTGTCATTTCTTGGTTTGGTTAAAAGCTAGACTATGTTACATACATTCTCATTAGCTTTAGACACCAAGTCATTTTGTTCCGTGATAAATAAATTCTTGCTTAGTGTCTCCATCCTTTCAAAAAGTTAAACCTTTTGGTGGATGTTTTTGCTTATGATTGGCACAACTGTTGCTCTTGCTCCTTTGCTTAGAAAGAATGATTCATACTGCACTGTAGCCAGGGAACACTCATTTGCTCTGTGATTTGTTTTGTAAATAAAAATATTAGTACTTCTTTTCACGAACAAAGTAATCTTTCACTGTGTTTTTCCTACCAGTTCCACCTCACGTTAAATATTTGAGTAAAGGCATTTTGCAGTGTGCCTAGAAAGACCCAAATCAGCTAATTCGGAGTAGAGTGGGTTCTGAAGAAGCAAAAGCCTGTGAAGATTGCCTTATCTTCCCTCTAAACATCATTGTAGCTTGGGTGTCTGCATAATCTTAACTGTCACAGTGAATAGTGGTACTGTGTTCTTTGAATAGGAGTAAACAACATTTTTGGGAATTAAATACATAATCCAGTTGCATAACTTCCATCATTAGACAGTCCTTAGAAATTTGCGTAAATGTGCGTTGCTCTTACTGCAGGCAAGCAATGTTACATGTAAAATAACACACACAGGAATTACAGCAACAAGTTAATTTTTCAGAATAAATGACTTAAATTGTTTTAACTGTGTGAGTGCCTGTAGTGTTTTGTAATGCCACTTCTTTGTAATGACTCTGCTTGATGAACTAATACCACACTTATATTTTGAAATCTGTGAATAAATGCTGATTAGTGAAGACACAGCAGGAATCATTTCCATGATCTTTTTCCTTTGATTATTTCCTCATGTTGGTAATCACCCTGGTATTTATGGTGCAGACACAGCTGCTTCTGTCTTCACTCTATTGGGTCAGATGATTTACAGCATTAGGACATGAAGTAAAGTGGAAAAGCACTTGAGTTATCCTCAGAATGTTGATAATAATGCAGTTCGTACTGGCTCACTTACCTTTTGGCTTTATATGGTTGGATTGGAGGACAAACCATAAATGTTTCTCTGTGTAGTGGATGGCATCTTTTGCAATAAAAGGCAGTTATGCAGCAGAAGTAGGAAAATTCATCAATGAGCTACTCCGTCTGCAGCTTTTATGAGTCTTAACAAGATTTGCTGGTACTCAATAACTGGAACTAGTAATGTTAGTAAAGATAAGGTCCAGCTCACATCAGTATTCTAGAAATTGTTGGGCCACTCTTTTCTGTAAAACCACTCTGAATATCGTGCAGTAAGCCATGATTTAAAGATCGTTTTCTTAAACAGAATAATTGCAGCAGCTTACTTTGAGGAGCCCAAAATGCTTTCTTCTGAAGATCATAGAATCGCCAAGGCTGGAAAAGACCTCTAAGATCATCCACTCCAACCATCCACATATCACCACTATTTCCCACAAATCATGTCCCCCAGTACAACATCTAAGTGTTTCTCGAACATCTGCTTGTTGACTCCACCACCTCCCTGGGCAGCCCGTTCCAGTGTCTGACCACTCTCTGGGAGAAGTATTTCCTAATGTCCAACCTGAACCTTCCCTGGCGCAACTTGAGACCATTCAATTCAGGTCAGAGGTGACCTCATCGCTCTCTATAACTACCTGAAGGGAGGTTGTAGAGAGCTGGGGGTCGGCCTCTTCTCTCTTGTAACTAGTGGCAGGAGGAGGGGGAATGGCCTCAAGTTGCGCCAGGGGAGATTTAGGCTGGACATTAGGAAATACTACTTTTCTGAAAGAGTGGTCAGGCGCTGGAATGGGCTGCCCAGGGGGGTGGTTGAGTCACCGTCCCTGGAGGTGTTAAAGATGTTGTGTTGAGAGACGTAGTTTAGTGGGGTTATTGGTGGTAGGTGGATGGTTGGACTGGATGATCTTGTAGGTCTTTTCCAACCTTTGTGATTCTATGATTCGATGATTCCCTCTAGTCCTTTCTGTAGTTACCTGGGAGAAGGGGCTGATCCCCACCTCAGCACAACCTCCCTTCAGGTAGTTATAGAGAGCGATAAGGTCTCCCCTGAGCCTTCTCTTCTCCAGGCTGAACAATCCCAGCTCCCTCAGCCGCTCCTCGTAAGTCTTGTGCTCCAGACCCCTCACCATCTTTGCTGCCCTCTGAACATGCTCCAGGGCCTCAATGTCTTTCTTGTAGTGAGGAGCCTAAAACTGAACACAGTACTTGAGATGTGGCCTCACCAGGGCTGAGTACAGAGGGACAATGACTTCCCTGCTCCTGCTGGCAACACTATTTCTGATACAAGCCAGGATGCCATTGGCCTTCTTGGCCACCTGCACACGCTGCTGGCTCATGTTCAGCCAAGTGTCAACCAATACCCCCTGGTCTGTTTCCTCTACGGTCTTCCAGACACTCTGCCCCAAGCCTGTAGCTTTGCCTGGGGTTGTTGTGGCTAAAGTGCAGAACTCGGTGCTTAGTCTTGTTGAACCTCATCCCACTGGCCTCAGACCAGTGATCCAGCCTGCGTAGGTTGCTCTGTAGGGCCCTGCTACCCCCAGGCAGATCGACACCTCCTGCCAAGTTGGTGTTGTCTGCAAACTTACTGAGGGTGCACCCAATGCCCTCATCCAGGTCATCAATAAAGATATTGAAGAGGACAGGCCCCAGCACCGACCCCTGGGGAACACCACTCGTGACCAGTCTCAGCTGGATTTAACTCCATTCACCACCACTCTCTGGTCCTAGCCCTCCAGCCAGTTCTTTACCCAGCAAAGGGTGTACCTGTCCAAGCCACAGGCTGCCAGCTTCTCCAGGAGAATACTGTGGGAGACAGTGTCAAAGGCTTTGCTGAAGTCTAGGTAGACCACATCCACCACCCATCCACCAGGCGGATCACTCAATCATAAAAGTAGATCAGGTTGGTCAAGAAGGACCTGCCCTTCTCAAACCCATGCTGGCTGGGCCTGATCCTCTGGTTGTCTCGCACGTGTCCTATGATCTCCTTCAAGGTGATCTGCAAGATTTCGGTAGACTTTACCAGCTATGTATTTAGTTATTCTCTGACTTTTAACTATCAGGAAAATAAAAATCCAAGAGATGAAGGGAGAATGTTAACAGCTGTGCTTAAGTCTTGTTGCACACTCATATTCCAGACTGTAATTCTTAATGCCCTGTTCCTGCAGTTCTGCTCTGGACCAGGGGAAGATTGACCTTAGAATGTGCAGTTCTTTGTGAATGAAATGTTTTTGCAACAGAAGGAATTTGGTCTTGTTGCCACGTGAAGGCTGTTCAGATTTATCAGCCTGTCTGCTGTTTGAATTAGGTCTTGCTACTAAGACTGTCTCACTTGTAACTGAAACAGATAGCTTTTCACTTGTGAATGGCATCTGTAAGCCAAGGTGAGCATAAGCTGTTAGTTTTGGTTTTGTATCTGAAATGGTCTGATTTCAGGACGTTTAACTTCAGAAATCAAAAGGGTTTGCTTTCTAAATTGTCTGTGGATATGAGAAAACATTTCTTAGTTGAAGTCACCGGTAAAGGTCCTTCAGTACTATGAATTTGCTTGCTCTAGTATGTTTTGTAGAATATTTGTTTACATTTCTGTAGACTGCAAGGGAATTACAGATATGAACACATGTACCAACTGTCATGATCATAATTCAGTAGTCTGAATTTAGCTAGGAAAAATAAGTATTTTGTAACTTTTTTACTAGATAGAATGAAACTTGACTAATAGATATTCAGTGTTGTTGCTTACCAGTAGTGTGACTTAGGAGACTAATTCTAGAATGATGATGATGGACTAGTACACTTCTATGTCTTTGAAATGTAAAAGCCTCTAGAAGCGGTATTGAAAAATATTTTTTTTATAGTCCTTATTTGAAGAGCTTTGTCCACATCAGAGGAAGTTCACTGATCATCTCCTGTGAAAGTTTTCTCAAGGAAAACCCCAAACTCTGAAGACTTTCATTAAAAAATTGAAATTTAAAATAAAAAGAAAACAAGTTCTGAAAGCATATCAGATTCTGTAAAACATCATGTGGTTAAAAATTAACACTGAACACTTGTATATGATTCAGTCACAAGTCTCTCTCATTTTCTTAGATGCAGAATCCTGACACATTATCAGCTATGTCAAACCCTAGAGCAATGCAGGCTTTGCTACAGATCCAGCAGGGCTTGCAGACACTGGCAACAGAAGCACCGGGACTTATACCAGGGTAAGACTTGGTGTCACAGTTTTAGAAAATAACTTTTCTCTTGTGCTTTGTTCTCTTGTGCTTCTTTTTGTAGGTAGAGATTTTTATCATGTGTAAAAACTCTTCATTCTGCCTTTTTTTTTTTTTTTTAAGTTTCACTGAGCTTATTTTGGAATGTTTCGTGACACAGTGCATTTTTGAACAGATGATTGTCTTTGTCTTAGTTACCTAGTATGTTACTTAGTACGTCACCTACTCTGTACTTGACAGAATTTTTACACACTAATTAAATATAGGATGAGAATAAACATTACAATTAAACAAGGGTGTATTATTCAGGTGATTTATTTCTATTTCTGTCACTTCTGCAGATTTAATCCGGGTTTAGGTGGATTGGGAAGCACTGGAGCTCCTACAGGGTCCAGTGTACCTAGTTCTGTTCCCAGTGACAATACAAGTCCAGCATCTGGAGCTGCTGAACCCAGTCACCAGCAGTTTGTCCAGCAGATGTTGCAGGCACTTGCTGGTGCAAATGCTCAGGTAAAGTACATTACTGCAATCTATATATTTTTTAAATTGTTCTTAAAATGAACTAAAACAAATCTGAGACTTGAGGAGAGAGCTCAGACTACTTCTGGTAAAAAAAAAAAAAAAAAAAAGCAAGGTTTAAAAATGGTGTTGCAGCTGTGCAAGTAAATGCTAAAAAACATTAAATTTGTGTAACAGTGTCCTCTGAACAGTTAATCCTTTTAATGTACTCATCTTCATACCCTTGAATTTCTGAAATGCCTGGGAAGAAGCAAATTGTGGTGATGAGGTTTGCTGACAGGTGAAATGTGGGCTCAGGCAAGAACTTAAAAATGCAGACAAAAAGCAGAGATGTTTGTCAGCATTGCTGTCTGTTGCTCTGTAGCTGTGACAGCCTCTGTCCAGTGCTTTGGAATAGCCGCAGTCCAGTTATTTGGGTTCTGAATTTGTTGTATGCTTCATGGACATTCTGCAGGTCCAAACGGCAGTACATTTTGTTACGCTGTGGAGTCTTAGGCTACCGATTCACTACTCTGCTTAGTTGTGCGTAGGGGGAAGCAAGTGGTGGTAAGGGAGACTTGTTCAGTTTTGGATTGCGTTTACTTTCTGTTCTCTTGGAACCATCTGTTTGGAGCTTTTACTGATAATAGTTTCTTGATGGATGAAACAGTTGAATAAGAGCAAAAGCACAATTAGCAGTAGGTGCACAGGTTTTGTGTTAACATCTAAAATCTCACTGATTTAAAGTGACTTCTTAGTATTACTCCAGCACATTATTTCCATATAATCGTTCTCATTCAAAAATGCTTTTGAATTGGAGAATTTTGCCATGAGTTTATAAATGAGCAGGATCAACCCACAGAGCACCACTTTGAGTTTGCTTTAGGCTGAAGCTTTCCAACAGTTAGAATTCTGCCAACTTAATCAACAAATACTAGGAAGATTAAAAGCAAGCCGACTTATATACCAAGAAAAGAAAGCCTGAGACATTTACCATTGCCAGCAGTCACATCATTGAAATTCTGCTGCCTGACATTACTATGCTGAGCCATTTCATTTTTCAAAATTATCTATATGTATTTTATGCATATGTAATTATGTACGCATATCTGTAGTAAAATATTCAGTATATAATATGGAGGGAGAAAGGGACCAAATATAGATATGCGTATTATCTGCAGCTATATTAAGAAGTTATTCTTACAGCATAAGTGTACCAAATTTTATTTTTTTCTTTTCCTGTAGTTTAAGAATGCTATATAAGTAAGTGTAGATATTCTTAAAACATGAAGCTGTTCAAACAGTAATTTGTTTGCAAATTGAGTTTGTCATAGTCTGCATTTAGAAGCCTGAAAAAGACGTAGGCAGAATTTTGTAACGATAAGGAGTGGTGCAGAAGCCACTATGTTTAAATCTAGTACTGTGCCAAATGTGTACTGTGGTTTTACAGCTTGAAATTTTGTTCTTAGCAGTTCCAAAATCCAGAAGTTAGATTTCAGCAACAACTGGAGCAGCTGAGTGCAATGGGCTTTCTGAACCGCGAAGCAAACCTGCAAGCGCTAATAGCAACGGGTGGAGACATCAATGCAGCTATTGAAAGGCTCCTTGGCTCTCAGCCTTCATAGCAGTGTTTCTTTAACTTGAAAAAACGTAATTTATTTTTGATAACAGCTCTTAAATCTTTAAAATACTTGCTTTTATTTCATTCTGACTCTTGGGATTGTCTTGTTATAACTAAAATCAATCTACATTTTAAGGTGGAGTGCAGTAGTTTTCTGCAAACAATGGGGATCAGTGAATTTTCTCTCAGTTGTTGCATGCATCACACATCTTCTGTTTTGCATTATTTGTGATTTTTTGAAACTATATCAGCTTTCACAGTTGCGTGAACGGGTTTTGTATCACTTGCAACTGTCCAGTTTATTTCCTGCTTAAACATTAGCCTTCAGTAGTAATTTAATGTAGACTACAAATTAAAAAGGAAAAAAATTGATTGAAGCTATAATTTGTGGGTACCAATACTGCTTATTGTGATTTCAGCATGTATTTCTTTTTTTTGCTAGCAGAACACTGTAAGATTTATACCACTTGAGTAATCTACCATTTTTGCTTTAATTTGTATAAACACCGTATATACAATGGAGACAGCTCATTTCTAGAAATTTACACACTGCAATAGAATAAAATTATAAGTAACCAAAAAAGCCAGGAAAAAAAAAGTTATATGCCGTGTTTTCAGTGTAGAATCTTCCAGCCTCTTTGGTAACCATCTCAGCAAAAAAGCTTAAGCAAGTTAATTTAAAATACTACAATTACTGTTCTGGTTGTCTCTCTAAATCTAATGACAGAAACTTGCATTGTAAAATTGTCTCAGTATTCACAAAGATTAATTGTAAATTACTTTAATTGTTGTGCAAATTAAAGAGGTACTGCCTTGTGCTCAGAAACAGCTTCTAAGGCTTTTTGGTTTGTTTCATCAAGATTCTAACATGTATTGATTTTGTAATTGGAAACATCAGTCTCACACATTGTTGTCATGTGATACTCTAATTACTTTCAAGCTCCGTGTAAAAAAGACTATATCTTCTGAGGTTTTACTTGTAGTAACCTCTACTGTGCACAGATAATAAATAAATTCAAAAATCTTTCTGCATCCTGGCTCAGTGTGTTTGCAGCTGATGATTTGGAATTTAAGATGATTGGCCAGCTTAACAGCTGGCCTCTGAGTGTAAGCTCTGGGAATATTTACCGGTTTGGGGCTAAGACTTGTAAAGAACTCTTTGAGTATGCGCTGAAGGGAAGAGTCTAATGCATCTGATATTGAAGACCACTACTTTATCTAAAGTGGGGGTAATGGAATAAAATGCAATTGCTGTGTGTTACTGAATAGCACTTGCTTGCATTGGTGGAGTTGTGGGCTTTGTCAATGAATTCCTATGAATGTTGGTATGAAAAATCTTTTGATGGTAAGTGTAACTTCAGTTTGTTTAAAAAAACATTGCTTGCAAATGGCTTAAAATTAACCAGCTTGAATTCAAAGTTGCTAATCAGTTTAATGAAACAAAACTACAATGGGAAGTAAATTTAAAAGCTGAGCTCACTTCTACCTACATTAAAAGTTTAGTCAAAGCAGTTTTGTAGGCAGAAACTGCACTGTTCTACTCACAGAAGAGTTCGTTGTCCAGTGACCTTGTCTTCTCTTTTTCCAGGAAGTAGATAGACAAAATACTGTTGATGCATGATACTGAGAAAAGTTCAAGAAAATCTACTGGTTGGCCAGCCTTTGCTTTTAGATCAAACTCTCATAAATCCAATAGCACAAAGTAGTAAATAAATAAATCAATTAATATTGAATATCCTGGTAAGATGAGCTTTATATGACCAAAACCTTTTCAAATACTTACATTTTGGGAATAAAACTTCTATTTCCTAACCAGTGGTAATAAACCCATGTGGGATCTGAGCTTTACAGTGACATCTGCCTCAGTGGATAGCTTCCATTGCATTTGACTAGAAGGCTGTTATGGGAAAGTCATTGCAAGTAGTTTCTGTAGAATAATCACTACCTTTTAACAGTGATTTTTGCGATAACTTTTTGTTAGGATCTTTAATTTTACTTCACCTTGCCTTAAAAAACAGGGACCCTGATCAGTCAGACGATGGATGCTTTTAAGAATACAGTCTGTAACAGCCAGAAAGTCTACTGTCAAATGAAAGAGTGAGGTGGGGAAGGGAATGCTTGCTTTTTTCAACCAATGAACCTAAATTGTATGAATGTTTTCTTGAGACAGCATCCATCACCACAGTAAGTACTTGAGGTGCACCCTGTAGTCAAGTTCTGTTGGAACTGAAGAAAAGGTGAAGTTTGACCTAAATTATATAGTGATTCCTGGAATGAAGTTTACTCCCTGAGGTACAGCCAATGTTTATCTATTACCAAGTAGTAACAACAGTAACTTTGTTGTAAGTAGTGGTATAACAGTGACCATGTGCATAGAGAGAATTCTGTTTTTGTCAGAAAACAAAATAGCAATAGGTGAAACAAGGTTTAGAAGAGCAGTCAGATTTTATTACCTCTTCAAAGGCAAAAGAGCACACTTGGTGGTATAATAGTGTTACAGTGTTCCTGTTCACTTCCCCTGCACCAGTATGTGTTGTCCACCTTCCTGTCCTGCCTTAAAATTCTCTTCAGAAATATCTCCCTCACCTTCCAGAAGCAATCATATAGCTAACTCAGCACTTAAAAATCTTGAAGTCTGCTGATGGCCTTTTGGACTGGGACAAAAGGATATGTGTATCTGCTTTTCTCCTTTTCACCACACAACCAACGAGATCTGATGGGACTACCTACCATGAACGGCTGTGCCTGGTCATCACGCTGCTGCTAGGGATGGTGATGGTAACTCATGAAAAGAAGAAAAGGCCGGAAGTCATGAAAATGTTAACTACCTTGTGCCATTTAAAAAGCTTAAAATCTTTTCAAAACATTGAAATCAAACAACAGCGGTAGAGTATTCCTGGGAATGTGACAGCAAGATGGGTAGTTTGTAAAGGATGTTTTCTAGTTCCTTTGGATTAGTGCCTACACAGTAACAGAACCATCTCACTTCAGAATTGAGCTGGCAGGCAACTAGATCTGTTCCTTTAGTTTAAAGTTCCCTGTGCAGTTTGAGATGACCTGCTGTAGGAATCTAACACTTTTATTTCTTCAATATAACACTGCAAAATGCTCATAGTTTTTATTTGTAGTAGGTACACAGGATGTTACAAACTGTAACATGCGTAGCATATATTCTTAAGAAAGTATTGTGTATGCCTACTGTAGAGAACTTATCACGGCTGAGGCAGGAAAAGCAATGTTTCTTCCTCACTTTTTGCTGCCTTTATTAAATGAATTTCAAAATATGGACAGAAAGCTTCCATCCAAATAATCTGAGCTAAATTGCAATTAGCCTGAATAGAACATCCATAGTATACTGTTAAATTCATTTTATTTATAATAATAAGTGTACATATATATATGCAGAATTGTTTGTGTAGATAAATAAAGCTTATGTACAGAGACTGTTCTGGGATCTTTCCCTGCACATGTGCACAGCCTCATTAAAACTATGGGAGCTGTTGTGTGTGGTTAGCATTTTAGGTGACTGGTTGTCTTCTCCCCCTGCCCCGATGCACAAAATATAAGCAAACAGAAGTAATACTTTCTTGTCTGCCAAGCTGGGGATAACACACTACTTAATAGGTTGAGAACCATGTCTTAAGCAGTATCCTCAAATAGCAGAGCTGGGATCCACAGGCAGCCCTGAGAAATGTAAGTCCAGTGATCAGTGTTCTTTTCAAGCAGCTTCTGCATTCCTGCAACCTCACACATGAACATGCCTACAGGAACCCAGCAGGATTTCCCTGTAACTGGGGAAAAAAACAATCACTCCTGCAAACCACTGTGCATTTAGCACTGTAAAGTTCAGATATGTAGCACTGTGACAATGGTTTAAGAAATAGGATATCACAGCTTTTGTGGACGACAGGTTGGCCATGAGCCAGCAGTGTGCCATGGTGGCCAAGAAGGCCAGCGGGATGCTGGGGTGCATTAAAAGGAGCATGGCCAGCAGGTTGAGGGCGGTGATCCTCCCCTTCAACTCTGCCCTGGTGAGGCCTCACCTGGAGTACTGTGTCCAGATCTGGGCTCCTCAGCACAAAAAAGACAGGGATCTCCTGGAAAGAGTCCAGTGGAGGGCCACAAAGATGACAAAGGTCCTGGAGCATCTCCCATGTGAGGAAAGGCTGGGTGCCCTGGGTCTGTTCAGCCTTGAGAAAAGAAGACTGAGAGCAGATCTGATTAATGCTATAAATACCTAAGGTGCGGGAGTCAAAGGGACACGGCCAGACTCTTCTCAGCTGTCTGTGGGGGCAGGACAAGGGGAAAAAGCCACAAACTGAAGCATAGGAAGTTCCGCACCAATATGCGAAGGAACTTCTTCACAGTGAGGGTGACAGAGCACTGGAACAGGCTGCCCAGGGGGGTTGTGGGGTCTCCTTCTCTGGAGATATTCAAGACCCGTCTGGACACCCACCTGTGCAGCCTGCTGTAGGGAGCCTGCTTTGCAGGGGGGTTGGACTCGATGATCTCTGGAGGTCCCTTCCAAACCCTACAATTCTGTGATTCAATGACAACAGTTTGGTCCAGCAAAGAACAGCAACCTTGTCTCTGTTGGGAAAAATAAATCAACCATTAGATACAACTAATTAAAAGTTTCCCAGGTGCCTTACAAACTTCTAAATGAAAAGAAAGCAGAAAGAGCACCTATTGAAAGTAATGTCTTCCTGGTTCCTACTCATTTTTAGTTTTGCTGTTGAGTGGGGCAGATCCTACTGTTTTTTTCTTTTTTTTTTGGTCTGTATGTGTTTCTCTTTGGGATAGAATGAAGTGGGGAAAAGTCCCTCCTGATCTGAGATTCTGAGAAATGCGAGCACCTGGCAATATCTTCAGATCAGCGTTCTGCGAAAAAAGAGGTGGTGCATTTTTAACAACTTCCTGCTTTAAGCTGCTGACTGCATGATGCCCTTTCTTGGAACTGTGAGGTTCTCAGGAATGTTAGCTCCATGAAATACAACTAGCTTTAGATGCTGACAATTTCTAGTTAATGCGGAGGCAAGAATAGTGAGGTACAGAGGTGTATTCTTTTAATGGAAAGATATAGGTGGGAATTGCTAAGGACATAACAGGCTGAAGTACTGAGCTACAGTAGTGAAAACTGCAACTGTCCTTAATAACATAATTGGCGTGTTAAATATGTTCTCTCAACATCCTACCCTTTCAGTCTCATTTGAACTGTGGAAATATTTTGTTTTCCTCTAAGTTTAAGGCAAATATATTAAAGATTCAGGAATGGAAACACTCCTCTCATTGGAGATAGAAATAGCCAAACTTGAAGTAGTATGAACTGCAAGAAAGAGCATACTTTGTTTAGAGAAGGCAGACTTCCAAACCAAGGTGCTTATACCTGAGAGACCTGGTAAGTGTTGAGCACAATTTGCTGTTAGTACCAGCTAACTTGTAAGCATGGTGTGAAAACTGAGTCTAGCTTTTAAAGCACTCATGCTTGAAAACGGTGCCCAGTTTCTTTCTTAATTTGAGGGTCTAAATCATGACTGCGACAGGATGCAACTGCTTTCCCATCACTCCTGTGTCCTGGACATAATCTGTTGCATTGGAAAAAAAAAATGGGGGGGGGGAGGACATAAATCTGTAATAGATGGCATATTGGAAATATGAAGGCTTTGTTAAAAGCAGAAAACCACAAGAGGGTGCCATTTCTTTGATTTTTCATAGTGCCCAAACAATTATATTCTGGGTCACTTGGTCTCAGGCTGTTAAGAAGCACCTAGATGTGTCTCTTGCATGTAACTTTGCTACTGAGAGCTTGCAGTGATCATTTATAGCACTGATCTAAGGGCAGGAATTTGTATTGATATACCACAAAGCACTGAATACTAACACAAAATGAGAAGGCAAATACTTTTCAACTAGTTACTCAGGTAAAAATAACTCCAAAGGTACTCTGAAGCACGGTTTTTGTAATTCATCAATCCTCCTAAAAATTTTAATGACATACAGGATAATTGATGTGCAATATCACATGAATACAGTGCAATTAAGTCTGACTCGCAGAATCTTTCCTACAGAAATTACCTGCAGAGTTTTCAGTAAGTTAAGCTAAAAAGGTACCTTTTGTGTAGTAAGATGCAAAGAGTTATATTAAAAATTGAAACAGAACAAAACAACACCTGCATCTTGTAATCTTAAATTCCGCTGAGCTAGGTAACCGTATTTGGAAATTCTCATTGAAAAGAAAAAAAAGGAAAATATTAGAAATTGTTTGCTTGTAAGTGTTAGTAGTTGTATGAGAACCTATCCATAAGAATGTATTGGAGTAGGCATAGCCTGTGGTGGGAGAGTAAAGTGTGCCAGAAAAGAGAAAGGGAAGTGAATGAATATTTGGAAGAAGAAAAAGTAATTCCATCTTGTATCCAGTACTATTTCATTATTTCTCTCATTATATACTCTATCAAAAGATACACTTCATACATGAAAGACACTACTTAAGAGCCAGTATGATGCCCCTGATATTTTATTTATTTTCACAACTTTTCATACAGTTGTATTTTGTGCCTTACTTCACCACTACCACCGTCACCTCTTTCCCTTTGTATCTTCCAGCTTGGTGTCCAGTGAAACTATTAAAGAGGATGTGAAGTCTCACTGCTCTGGGGAGGCACAGAAACTAAAACAGTGAGACAGTGACAGTGTCAGGTGTGGAACTTCATTATGTGTATTCCTGTCCTTTATACTTGTAGGAGAATAAACATATATCTTTTAACAAAGCTGTTAACTACGTCATCACTTGTTAGATGTGCCTGTCTCCATGTTTGACAGTAAAAACTGAAAAAGAAATTCAATTATTGTGTGTGACCCTCGATGGGATTTTCAAAAGCAGGCTGTGTTTAGATACGAATACAAATTTTACATTTATTGACAATTTTTTAAAACTTCATCTTGTATGTCTTTTACAGAGCCATGACAAAAATACCAAGAGTAGCAAACCAGTTCTTAACATTGTAATTCACTTAAATATTGGAAAAAAAAGTTGCTTTGATTAACTTAAAAATAATTAGAATGACGCTTCATAAACCTGATATTGCTAAGGGAATTTCTGCATGTATAATTTATAAACTTACTTTGGAAAAGGCTCACCCTGAAAAAATGGCTTTCTCAATCTCCAGCACTATCTCAGGAAGAGATTTTTCTAGACTGACAGTAATGAAGTTTTCTGGTGCTGTAGGAGGCTCCAGAGCATCGAACTGAGACTGGAGTAGTTTCACCGGCATGAAATGTCCTCTCCTCTTCTCCAGGCGGCAAGCAATGAGGTCTGTAGGACCATCCAGATGAACAAAGAGGATCTTCAGTGCTGCAGTTTCTCCTGCTTTCTCTGACTGGTTGTTTTCAATTGCAGATGCTCCACTAACTAATAAATGTCTATAGATTTTCTTCAGTGCCGAACAGGCCAGAACTGCATCTTGTCCAGATGATTCTTCTCTATCAAACAGGAGAACAAACAAACAACATATTGTCATGAGAGACAACCCCTGTATCCTTGTAGAGGACAGCTTTGGGAGTACTGGCAGGTAAACCAAAGCCATGTGCTTCCACATGTTTACAATTATGCTTCAGCTATGCAACACTGCAATTATGCACAAGTTGAGTTGATTTGGGGAAGTTTCTGGAGTTAGGCAGCGGCCTTGGGCTGGCATGTTACAAAAAGCAGTAGATCTAACATAATAATCTAAATAAATTTCTCAGGAAATTAACCCATGCTCAAACAAAATATGATCACTTGCTGTGCATGTGGAAGGTACTGTGCAAAGTTAGATCAAGGAGAGCATTAGGGGGAAATCAGATTCAGAGGAAGCTGGCTAAATATGACATTTTGGAAGAATAACTTCTGAGATGATCTATGTAAGCAAAATCCCATACACCGTGGGAAATAAGTGGCTGATATTACATAGAGTGATTCCCCTTCTATCTGCCCCTAATTGATTCTGTGATCCAAGAAGGAACGTAACATACTGGCAGCAGGCTGTAAGTAAAGGGCAGTTGTTGGCTGCAATAATCATCCTTTCTGTTTGCAGTAAAAGTGCAAGCACGTGAAATGAATCATGACAAGCTGTGTCCAGTGCCAATCTCCATGGCTTTTGGCAGGCACCTTGCCAGACTAAATCTCCCCCTCTCTTTATGTTTCAGACCCTAGATGCTTCTGAATAGGCAGCAAATTGCCCCAGAGGTTGAGTGCCAACAGTTTAACGGGCTTCTGCCACAGGAAACTCAGAAAATGCATTCTGAATTCAAGTTATTGAAAAATTAAAAAGATATATGATACTGGTGACAACTGAAAAAAGATAGAGCCAAGGAAACAGAGTGCAAAGATCAGTATTTAAGCATTCTAGAACTCTTTGGAGCTTCACAAAATGGTTGAGATTGGAAGGGGTCTCCGGAGGACATCTGGTCCAAAATCCCATGTTCAAGCAGGGATGCCTACAGCAGGCATCACGTTCAGACAGCTTTAGAACATGGATGGGGAGTCCACCACCTGTGGGCAGCCTGCTTGCTGCCAGAGCTCAGTCACCCTTACAGTTCCTCTTTATGTTCAGGGAAAACATCCCAGGCTTCAGTTCATGCTCACTGCTTCTTGATCTGTCACTGGTAACCACTTGAAAGAGTCTGGCTCTGTCTTCTTTGCAGCTTCCACTTCAGATATATGGTGAGATCCCCCCCATGCCTCGAGGCTTCATGGTCCCAACTCTCTCAGCCTTTCCTTTTATGGGTGTAGTCCTGTCCCTTCATCTTCACAGCTCTTTGCTGGGCTCTCTCCAGTAGCTCTATTTTGTACTGGGAAGCCCAGAACTGGACACAGTACTCCAGGTGTGGCCTCACCAGTACTGAGGGGAAGGATCACCTCATTCCACCTGCTGGCAGAACTCCTCCTAATGCAGCCCAGGATATTGTTAGACATCTTTGCAGCAAGAGCTCATTGTTAATGCTCAGCATTTTGTCCGTTGCGATCTGCAGGGCCTTTCCTGCCAGGCTGCTTTCTAGCTGGGCAGCCCTCAGCATGTCCTGGTGCTCTGGACTGTTACTTCCCAAGCGCAGGACTACACTTCTCCTTGTTGAACTGTCAGCCCATTTCTCATGCCTGTGTAGGTTCTTCTGAATGGCAGCATGGCACTCTGGCACATCAGCCACTCATCCCAGTTGGACCAACTGCAAGCTTGCTCTGGGTACACTCTAACCCAGATCACATGTGAAGATTTTGAAAAGGATCAGATTCAGACTCTACCCATGTAGTACACTTCTAGTTACTGGCATCCAACTAGACTTCGTGTTACTGATCACCAACTTCTAAGCCTGGCCTTTCAGACAATTTTCAATCCAGCTCACCAGCCCACACTTCCATTAGGTTCTCTATGAAAATCCTACGTGAAACGGTGTCAAAAACCTCACCTAGGTTCAGGTAGACATTATCCACTGCTTTCTCCTCATCTACTAAGCCAGTCATTCCATCATAGAAGATTATCATGTTTGTCAAGCATGACAACACCTCTGTGAATCCACCCTGACTACTCCTGATTCCTTCTCTTTCATGTGCCTGGAAATGGTTTCCAGAATTAGTTGTTTCATCTTCCCAGAGATCAAGGCGAGGTTAACCAGCCTGGGTCTTCCTCTTTGCTCTCTTCTTGAACATAAAATAGTAACATTTACGTTTGTCCAGTCATCAAGCACCTCTCCCAGTTGCCACAGTTGTTCAAAGATCACTAAGAGTAGCATCAAAATGGCATCTGCCAGCTTCCCTAGTGTTCATGGGTGCACCTTGTCAGGGCCTGTAGACTTGTTAAGTCCACTCTGCTCAAGTATTCTCTAACCTGATCCTCTTCTACCAAGAAAAGATCTTCCTTACTCTAGACTTAACATCACTCTTCCTAGTAAAGACTAAATTGGGAGAGGCTGAGATACAGCCTGTGTCACTACAATCTCTGCCCCAGTCTGACATCAGACACATTTTCCCTGGTCTTTCTTTTACTACTTATGCACTAATAGAAGCCCTTCTGATTACCCTTCCTTGGTCTTTCCTCACCAAATTCAGCTCCAAACAGGTTTCATTTTTCCTAACAGCATCTCTGCATCACATCCTTAGACGGTGCTTCTATATTCTTCCCAGGTTACTTGTCTCTGCTTTCTCCCTCTGTACGCTTCCTTATTATGTTTCAGTTTTGCCAGGAGCTGCCTCTTCATCCACAGGCCCCAGAATTTCTGGCTGACTTTGTGCTTGCTGGGATGGACTGCACTTGAGCTTGGCACAGGTGATTTGTGAATGTCAGCAAGTTTTCCTGGGCTCCTCTTTCCTCAGTGTCTCAATTCCAAGGGACACTTCCAAGCAGATCCTTGAAGTAAGCTTTCCTCAAGTACAGGGTTATGCCCTTGCTTTTTCCCTGCTTCACCCTCTCAGGAACCTGAATGCTACCGTCTCATGGTCATTGCATCTAAGGCTGCCTTTGAGCTTCACATCTCCAATATGCCCTTCCTTGTTTGTATGTATGAGATCCACCAAAGCATCTCTCCTTGTTGGGTTGTCTGTCGCTTGAGTCAGAAAGTGTCACTGATGCTCTCCAAGAGCATTTTGGATTGCTTATGTCTTGCTGTGTTCCTGTAGCAGGCACCCTCAGCACTGCCAAAACATTGGTTTGCTCTTTAATCCTCAGCTCTCAGCTGGCTCCTCAGCCAACCCCAGGCTGCATGCACTTCAGGTACTCTCTCACATAAAAGGCAGCTCCTTCTCTTTGACTTCCAAGCCTTGACTTTCTCCAGAGCATGTATCCCTCCAGTGCAGTAGTACTCTAGCCATCCAATCCATATGAACAAGCCTGCATGATTCCAACAAGATCATAGCCCTGCAACTGCACACAGTTCTCTAATTTCCCCTGTTTATGCCCCTTGTTCGCACATTAGTGTGCAGACCCTTCAGAGGCACTCAAGCATTTCCCATAAAGGGTCTGTTGTTTTCTTTTCCCTTTTCTTTTTTTCCTCTAGAATCATTCCCTGTTGATAGTTCCTTGCTTACACACAAACGCTTGAAGTGACATCAGCTAAGCCCCACCTTGCTTGCTTTTTGTTCTCTGTTATTCACATCACTCCAGGCCCTCTGTTTGTCAGCCTTATCCATCACAAAGATGCTGGTAACTCTATCTCTCCCTTATCATTCCTACTTTAAAGCCCTCCTTTCCAGGTTAGCTATCCTTCCGGCACAGACAGCTTTGCTTCACTGAATGAGCTGGACCCACCCCTCCCAACCAGACGCTCATTCTCCAACAGGATCCCATCATCAGCAAAACCAAAACATCACTGCCAGATTCACAACCAATTGCAGGAATGCAATATCAGTGTCTTCCTTCTTACACCATTTGTCTTTGGTGGAAAGACTGAGAACACCAATTCGGCCGCAATGCCCCTGACTCCTCTTTACAAAACAAGCTCTTCAGGGGTTCAGCATAAGATATTAAATTAAAGCAGGGTGAGTTTAAAGCTACAAATTTTACTATTCTCACCTTCAAGTTTAAGAAAGCTTGGAATTATCTTTGTCTCTGAACAGATGAGGTAGGATTATTTGATTTTAGGAAATATATAATTACTGTAATCCAGAGTTAAATAAAAAGTTGATCACCTGAAAAATCTCTGAATCCAAATATCTCTAAAAAGAGAATCAATATTGTAATTACCAAATACTCATTCATTTTGGACTGCAATTTACTAAAACCAACAGTATTTTAGATTTCTTTTTTATTATTGTCATTGTATTCTATGTTATGCCCTTTTAGTAGATAATGTCAGGTTTATTATCAAATCAGATCCCTGAAATGATGCACAGACAGGAGAAAGAACAACTATCATTGGCAACAATTTTCCCAAAACTATTTCTCAGGGATTATCACACCCCTAGGAATTATTCTGTCACCTTAGATTATTGAAAATGGAATGCCTTTACTAGCTGCAAAAGTTTTTACACTACTGCATACATTTCTGTTTTGGAACCTTTTTTTTATTATTCTGTCTTTAACCTCAAATTCCTTCAATCTTGAGGTTCTCTTACCTCCTTAGCATATCATGCAATGCACAAAGCCACGGAATTCTGTCCTAGAAACAAAACAAATTAGTTCGAAATTGTATGTGAAATTGGTTTGAAAGAATCACTTTTAACATCTGGAGCATTTGATTAGCATTAATATTTATAGCCAGTTCATTTTTTCATTGTCATTCTTCCTAATACAGATTTGCTACCACTGCTTGCATGCTAAGAAGTGCAAGGTGTATTATCAATATGATATTTTTACAGGGATACTACCTGTCATATTACATATTCCTAGAAGTATCTTATGGAGGTAAAATGTTCTGAAGGACAGATAAATTCTCTCTTGCTTCTACAATACAATTCAAATGTAGTCTGCTCTCAGACAGCAGCTTACATAGCTTGAATGGTTATTTCTTTTCCCTTCTCTACAAAGTTGAGGCTTTCAGGAACTACTCCAAGGTGTCAAGACAGATCTAAATTTAGTTATCTGCAATAACTTAACAATATAATTTTTATGCCAGCAGCAACCACAACAACATGCACTCATAGCCACAATTTTGCAACTCCTTTGCTCAGTAGTTTGGCAAAGGCAGTGTGAGTGATTGATTGGCCTCTTAATATAATCTGATCTTAAACCTTAAGCTCTCAGCAACTTTTGTCATACCAGCTGAGCGGTAAACTGATCCCATTTCACCTTTCTGTGCAGCTCTTACTGAATGAGGGCAACAAATGAAAATATGGACAGATAAACGCAACGATTTTTTTGTTATTATCATTACTGATCCACTTTCCACTGCCATTCAAGAAGGCCCTTATAATTCCGCACCACTGATGTTGCAGAAGAGATACTTCCCTATTGCTTGGCACTACACAACAATAATGCTGATCATTCAATTATGCAGTTCTTCTTTACATGACATAATGGCTTTTATGAACTTCCAGACAGATGAAAGTTTTTAATAAGTATTAAGAACATTTTTTTCAGAGTATTGAAAACTCCCCAGTTCAGCCTTATGTTGCTAGAGATTTTCTGAGAAAAGTTCTCAAAACCCATTTTAAGAGTGAGCACATAAACAAAACAAAATATATGGAATAACCATTACAGTAGTTGAAAGTGATGTACTTCAAAAGAGAAACACAAAGACCCCTGTGTGTCTTCACGTACTTAATTCAAGGCAGAAACACTTAATCTAAACCTGCAGTTCTGTACATGGATGTAGAGGAATAGCTCTCTGGGACCCATCAAGAAGTGTGTGGCCAGCAGGTAGAGTGACATGATCCTCCTCCCCCTACTCTGCCCTGGTGAGGCCACATCTGTACTACTAGGTCCAGTTCTGGGCTACAAAGATGATGAGCAGTCTGGAGCATCTCCCTTATTCCCTTATGAAGAAAAGCTGAGCGATTTGGGACTATTCAGCCTGGAGAAGGGAAGACTGAGGGAGGATCTTATCAGTGCTTATAAATATCTAATGGATAGTCAAGTGGTTGAGGCCAGGCTCTTTTTGGTGGTGCCCAGTGACAGGACAAGGGGCAGTAGGCACAGGAAATTCCATCAGAACATGAAAAAGAACTTCTGTACTGTGAGGGTGACAGAGCACTGGAGAAGGCTGCCCAGAGAGGTTGTAGAGTCTGCTTCTCTGGAGGTATTCAAGACCCACCTGGACACTTTCCTGTGCAACCTACTGTAGGGCACTTTCTTTAGCAGGGGGTAGGACTGGATGATCTCCAGAAGACCCTTTTGACCTCCGCAGTGCTGTGATTCTTACATACTACAGACCTAGACAATCAACCCATGTTTACACATGAAACACAATTTTTTGTAACATGATTTGCCAGAGGCTGCAAAGATAAAGTAGTCTTGATGGCTACTCTTTCGGAATTCCTACAAATTACCTCATCATTTAGTGGTATTCCTGCTGCCATCTTCTTTTTATTCTCTGGAGAATGATAGTCATCGGCATCATAGAATTTCCATCCCAGCTAAGAAAAAAAAAAACAAAAAAAAAAAAAAACATTCAGCCAAATCAGATTCGGATAGATCCTATTAAGGATCCCAGAATTTATCAAGACACCTGAAAACTAGAGGCCTCTTACACCTCAGTATGAATCACCATTAATGCTATGACGGAGCGAGAAGTTAAGAAGTAGCGACGAACACTGGTACGAGCACGCAATACAGCCGTACCTTTGCTGCCAAACGCGACCCAACCGTGGTTCTGCAAAGAAGCACAAGGAGCTCGTTATTCCAGCGCCATCGAGAGACAGGGCTCCCAGAACTACACCGTGCTACGGAGACAAATCTTTATTTTCAGCCGTAAAACAAAAGCGGGCGTGACTACAAGCCCACGCTTCGAAAAATCAAACCAGAGAGCCCTTCCCTACCCCACCCGTGCCTCGGTGCGTGTGCTGGGGCCGGCTGTAGGGGAGGGCCGTGCCTCGCCGAGCCGCGGCTGGGCCCTGCCCCCACGGCCGGGCGGGGGCACCGGCCACCCTCGCCCCACCACCCCGTACCTACTTCCCCGAGCCGCTCACGCCCATGAGCACCACCAGCACCATGGCGAGCCCCGCCCGCTCCGCGCGGCCCTCCTCTCCGCCGCCACCGCCTCTCGGCCCGCACCGCCCCTGGCTGCGGCGGGCGGATCCCGGCCGGGCCCGGGCGGTCAGCTCAGGCTGCGGGGGCCGCGGGCGTTCTGCCGCAGGTCTGCCGGCGGAGCTCCCTCCTGGGGCCGAGCGGCTCTCTGGGCGCCGTCCCGCGTCCCGCTGCGGCCGTGCGGTAGTAAGGCGGGAGTCCCGCCGCAGCCCTCCCGCGCCGTGCGGCTCTGCGGGCGGGCCGGGTGCTGCTGCTTGGTGTTCCTAGCTCTGCGTTCACAGCTTGCTCCCTAGGCAGCGTGCGGCAGTTAAGGGACCCGCTTACGTAACAATGTCTGACAGGAGCGCGGAGCGTGCACGGCTGTTTGTTGGATACCGCTTCCCCTTTGCTCACGGACTTCTGCCCTTACGTCATAATTAGCCCATCGATCGGCGCCGCGGTTACCTCTGCCCCGTGTATTCAAAGGGCTCCCGAGAGCACGTGCTGGCGCTGCCGCCCCGCCGTGCCGCCCGAGCGCCGCGTTGCTGCGGGAGCGGTGCCGCCTGGCGGCTGGGCGCCGGCATGGAGCGCTGGCACCTGTTGGGTGTGGACGTTTAGTTCGAGTTTCACCAAGAGAAATCACGCTGTAGGGCTGTGACTTCCAATGTCACTTCTTCCAATGCAGTCTCCATAGCAAAATAGTCATCAGGTTTCCTCTCTGGCTGATTTTCAGCTTTTTATCGTTACCTCACCTAGGGTTTGAGGCAGATCCCCGCTGGCCCGGGTGGTCAGCTCAGGCTGCGGAGGCCGCGGGCGTTTTGCCCCATGTCTGCGGGCAGCTCTCTGGGTGCCCAGATGTGATCAAACCCTAGGTGAAGTGATTGCTGTCTTGCTGCTGGTGCTGCGATGGGGAATGCGGTACAGCAGCAGTGGGGAGTAACAGATCTCCCCTGTGTGCAAAGAACTGGTGACAGCATCTTTGTGGAAAATGTTGCAGTCTGAATAGAGAATACAGATGAGAAGAACAGGTAAGTGGAGCAATTTGTTTTTTCTTCTTGCTTTTTAGCAAGTGTTGTAGTAGGTGTGAGTTGCAGGGAATGACACTTCTTGAGAGGCCTAGGTGAGAGAGAGCTGGGGGAGTGGCACTCGGCTGGGTGTGGGGTGGCTCAGGCCTGCAGCTCACACTGCTGTGTTTGAGCACAGCAAGTATCACGCCAGAGAGACTGCGGTCAGCAATTCCTCTGGCACAACTGTCTTTGCCATGTGTAAGTGGTAGCATTGCTTTGCCAGAGGGCAGGGCCATGGCAGAGATGTATGGGTTTTGATAGGTCAGTCTAGGTGGGCACTTCTAGTGACTGAACGTCTGGAGATTGCAGTCCAAAGTCTATGGAAAGTTAGACATGCACTCGATTTGCAGGCAGAAAAAGCTCAGCCATCTCACATTCCCAACAGAAAAAAAAAGTCTGGCAGGTGGTGTGAGAATGCCCTGACACTAAAGCATGAGAAAAGGAAAGAAGTATCCAGGAAAAACTGCAAGAGTGCTCAGACACCAGTGGTAATTGTGTCATAGTAAATGCTGTGCTGTAGCTGTATGAGCCAGCTGCTGATGTCCTAGGGGCCACAGTCATCAACACTGGATAGCAGATGGTAAGTATCTTATGTTACAGGTACTGAACTCTTCTACAACAGTGCTAGTTCTGAATGTATATTACTGTAGTTTCTCATACAGTCATTCTTATTTGGCATATATCTCATGCTTGTGCATGGGGAATTGTGGTTTGATATAACAGAAGAGGTCTTAACATGTTTAGTGATACAATATAATTAATGATACTGATCTGTCCAATTACATTTAACTCTTTTCTTCCAAAATTCCCTTGCTGGTTTCACTCCTGTCATAGGTATACATTGATAGAAGAGTGTTTTTATTTTTCTTTCATTAATGAAAAATATTTAACAGACATTGACATTACAAAATACATTTATTGAAATTGTTTTAAGTTTAAGGGAAAATATCTCCATGTTTCATTATATACATTGCATTTTTTTTTCCTGTTGGGAAGGGCTGTCTAGGTGGTTGCAAAATGAATAGGTTCATGACACAATGAATATATAAAAATAAAACAAACCTTATATTTAGATTAGAGATCTAATAGCAGTGATGATTCTTAATGAAATAAATTATGTTCTTCTTCTTTACTACACTTCTATATTAATATTTTTTTAACTAATTCTATATTAATTCCTCCTTTGAAGGACTAAATTCCTACCAGTTAAGCAGATTATATCACTAGTTTCTCAAATAGAAGCCTTTCTTCAAAATTGAGAAGATTGAATCAATCCCAGTTTCTGAAACCAGATCAGATAATGGGACTTCTTATGAATCAAGCTGCAGAAGAAATTCTGAAAGCACATTAAATATCTCAGTCTGCGTGAATTTTTTTCCTTTGCAGAGCACTTTGGAAATGTTATGAAAGATGGATGGATTTTTCCTTTTTTTTTTTCTGTTATCTGTCTCTGACAATTCAGCTGAGATTTCACATACCTATTAAGACTTTCTTAACAATGAGCAGAGCCTTCCAAGTTATTAGACCATCACCCAAGCAGCCAGTCCTCAAATTAGTGACAGACCACAATGATTACTTTAAGGTGCCCAGTGACTGAATACAAATTATGCTTTAATAGCAGTATGATTGTGCTAAAAGTAATTGAATTTTCCTGGCATCTTTTCAATTTGTTGGCTGATTAATTGCGAAACAAAGGGAAATGTTTCTTTAAAATGAGAATTCTTGGGATACAGCAGTGAACAAACTTAAAAATACCTGTGGTCATATTAACCCTGGAAACAATACCACAGCTGTTGTTCCCACTCCTGGAATTATAATATTTATTCTTCTGTCATAGCAATCTCTGGGATTTTATTTACAGGCTACTCCACCTACCATGCACAACTTGTTTTGTAGTAAATTGTCACAACTTTACCTGGCTTTATTGCTACAAATTAGAAAAATGCATTTCTCTGTCTGACATCTTTTTCTTATAATACATAACTGTATGTCTTATAAGAAGCTCCATGCGAAGCTGGAGTGATGTCATATAGCAGCTATTTTTTGCATCAGTATATTTGCAGAAAGTCTTCCATGGAGTTTTCTTTTACTTAAGCCTGGGCTAAACTACCATGGGAATGCATTCGCAGGACTGTGTGAGCAGCAGTGCACTGTGCAGATACTGTGGGGAAACAGAGAGGGAGAAAACTAATCAAATTGTACAAACACAGGAGCCTGGAGGTAATGTGAAGGCACAAGAAGGCGATTATATTCAGATTTCCTTCAGATGTGGTTGACTTGATTTGTGCAAATAGAATTCATGTTAATAACCAGCGGGACAGCTGACTGGATAAAAATCAGCCAAATGGCTGTCCTAGCAAAATCATACTGTGTATGCTTCAGTGTCCAGTTTGAGTTGTGTTTAAACAAGTTATAGGTCCGCTGAGGTACGTGAATCCTTTTGGTTGAGTTGAATGAGAATTTTCCTTCCAGTTCTTCTTAGTTGCAGACAACAGGTATTTTTTCAGCTTTTCTTTACTTAATAACATGGAGGAGCTTCATTTTAATCTTTGTTGTTTATTCACATACGTGTATCTCTGGAAATTTATTCTGATGATGTAGTTCTACTGAGGACCATTTGCCATAGTTGGCACAGGTACCTTCTCTGTATTATTTAAAATTCTTATCTCCCACACTGGCAGTGGGAGATAACTTGATTCTGAAGCTTTGATGTAGTTATACAAATAAGCTGTCTGGTTTCATGAATTCCGAAGTACGTTTACATAATCAAAATGGGAGACAACGGAATGTAAATGTCTTACAATGTTTTATTTTACCAGGTGAAATTAAGGTATAGTGGTTAAGAGGAAAGAGTCAAGAATCTTAAAAAGCCAAAAACTCTAGAATATCTGACAGAAAGCTTACCACGTTTCTAGCCCTTAAATACTTTCTCAGTTACTGTATTTTAAAATACTTTTAAAATGATGTTTATTGTCTATTTTATGGTGTTTTGGAATATTATCAGTCTTTTGCTTAGACCCTCTGGTTTGTCTAATTGTTTGATACTAAATGCTTGGAAGTAAAAAAGGTTTATCATCTACTTTAATTAGTTGTCTAATTTTAGGGAAGGGTAGCACAAAGAATTAAAGAATTCTAGCTTTGCTAGAAGTATATTTATTTAACTTTACTGCATGTTCATCCTTCCCAGAGATGCTAAAAGGATCTTCTGTGTTCAGAATATTGCAAAAGGCAAAATGAAAGGAAACAGAAAATAAAAAAAGAAAACAGCTTTTTCCCCCCCTTTTTCTAAAAAGCATGCTCCCTCTGTTTCTAGTTCCTAAATGAAACTTATCACAATATGATGGAGAACTTCTATAAAAGAAAACAGACTTCTTAACACTTTATAGCAACATCCAACATTATGGACATCTATTTCTTATAAAAGTGAGGGCTCAGATACGTTGGGTAATCCCAACTTTCTGGATATTAAAGGAGAGAATGACTGTCCTTCAGGCAGCTTAAGTCCTAGATTACTTCTGGGGCTTAAATGAGATCCTGGATATATGTTGACCATAAACACAAACTGGAGTGTTGATACGATATGTTCACTGTCAGAAGTGTCACTTATAGTGGGGTGTTTTGTTAGTCACAATTAGTCCTCATTATGAAGTAAATCAGCCTCAAATTTTGACTGTGTAAATTGAAACTACTCCAAGAATTTTCAGAGTTTGTTCTTTGTAATGCAGAGTAAATCAATACACTGTCTAAACTTCTTTCCTTTTGGTCGTATACTAAATATGCATGTTACACTGAAGTGAACTTTTGGTACGAAATGGATCTCAGTCTCCAAAAGGATTTCCCAGATTTTGATTAATAAAATTAATCAGTCTGAAGAATCTGCCAAATTTTCAGAAGTTTGGGACCAGTAAATTAAACTAATTATAGGTGTTAAAAATCACATTAAATATTTGTACATGCTACTTCATTAAATATTTTCATACTGAAGTGCAGTGCTGGAGGCCATGTTGCACATGAAATAAGGAATGTGAGTTGTAAATAACTTTTCTTATATTTCCAGATTGCGGGACAAAAATGCTAAGTAAAAAGGGAGTGGTTTTACTTTGTTATTTCCAAGCAGCATCAGTGTTCTTAGCTTGACTGTGAAGCTGAAGGGATGACAAAGTTATCTGAATCTAGCTACAGGGGAAAGAAGAATGCAATACTTTGTACCCTGTTAGAAACTGTTCTTGCTTGTGCATGCCTTAGTTCACTGATTTCTGTATATAGAAGCTGAAGAAAGCATTGATCTAAGAGCTAGATATACAGATTTTATTTTTTCCAGCAAAAACACAGGAAATACTGTACTATGTTTATACAATGTCTAGTTGATTCACTTTTAAGAAAACTATTTCAGATGCACAGTAGAATGCTAGTTGTCTTCTTACGTGATAGCTCCTTAGGCCTTGAATACACCGTAATACTATAGTCTATACTCTGAATCCAGAGTAAATATTACAATACCAACTCCACAAAAGTCTTACCAAAATTAATTTAATGTAAAAAGTCAAAGTCTGTTTTCCCACATAACAATTTCTCCATATTACCTGACCAAAATCAGTGTGTTAACATAAGGACTCCTGGGAAGTGCTCAGAAATAAAAATTGTTTTGAAAGTTTGAGGTCATAAAATAATGTGCTATTTAATCTGCCATGTTTAGTGTGTGAAAATAAAGTGGGAAAATTGTACTCTTTTTAGTCCAAAGTCACAAATAGAGCTGCAGTAGTGCAATTCAGAAGTGACTGTGAAAGCCAAGGGACTATGCCTGGTGCTTTTGTAGTTCCTTTGGAGCAGAGTCAGTAAAATACCAAGGTCTATACTGATTGCAGAAGGCTGCCAGAGCACAGTGTTCACGGTGACTGTACAACTACTGCTGGCAGGTCAAAGTTATGTGCGATTGAGAGTAATCTCAGTGTTACTGCAGGGCAGACTGGAGATAAAGTCTGTAGACTTCTAGGAAGAATTTAGTTTCTTTAGTCTCTTCAGAAATGAATTGGAAATAGCTGAAGAGGACATCAGCAGAGCTGTACTGGTTTTATTCCCATCTAAATCAGGTACCATGGGAAATATAAGGAAGCTGCTAGGCAGTGTAGGGATGGCATCAGGAAAGCCAAGGCTCAGCTTGAACTAAACTTTTGCAAGGGGTGCTAATAAGAACAAGAAAGGCTTCTACAGGTACCTCAACCAGAAAAGGGAAATCCAAGAAGGTATACCTCCCCTAGTGAGTGACACAGGCAAACTGGTAACGGACAAGGAGAAGGCTGAGGTACTCAACAACTTCTGTGCCGTCGTCTTCTTTGATAACTGCTCATCACACATCCCTTGAACAAATGGTTCAAAAGGAGGGGATTGAGCAAGCATCATCCCTCCTGTTGTGAGCGAAGATCAGGTTCTTGACCACTGAACCTGAATATTCACAAGTCTATGGGTCCTGATGAGATCCATGCCAGAGTCCTGAGGGAATTGGCTGACGTAGTTGCCAAGCCACTTTCAGTGATACTTGAAAAGTAATGGCAGTCAGGTGAAGTCCCTGGTGACAGGAAAAAAGGCAACATCACATCCATTTTTGAGAAGGGTAAAAAGGATAACCCCGGGAACTACCAATTTGTCAGTCTCACCTCTGTGTTGGGGAAGATCATGGAACAGATCCTCCTGGAAGTTATGCTAAGGCACATGGAAGATGGAGAGGTGATACGGGACAACTAGCATGGCTTCACCAAGGACAAGTCCAGTTTGACCAACCTAGTGGCCTTCTATGATGGTGTAACTGCATCAGTGGACAAGGGAAGAGCCACATATGTCATCTATCTGAACTTTAGTAAGGCCTTTGACATGATCCCCCATAACATCCTTCTCTCCAAATTGGAAAGACATGGGGTTGATGATAGACAAAGAACTGGCTGCAGGATTGAACCCAGAGAGTGGTGGTCAATGGTTCCATGTCTGCAATGAGATTAGTAATGAGTGGTGTCCCCCAGGGGTCAGAACTGGGACTAATACTCTTTAATATCTTCATCAGTGACATTGACAGTGGGGTTGAGTGCACCCTCAGAAAGTTTGCTGATGACACCAAGCTGTGGGACGCAGTCAAGCACTCCTGAGGGACAAGGTGCAATCCAGAGGAACCCAGGCAGGCTTGAGCAGTGGGTCCAGGAGAACCTCAAGAGGTTCATCAAAGCTAAGTCTTGCACCTTGATCAAGGCAATCCCCACTATCAATACAAGCTGGGGTATGAAAGGATTAAGCACAGCCCTGGCAAAAAGCACTTGAGGGTACTGGTGGATGGTAAAGAGGACGTGAGCCAGCAATGTGCCCTTGTGGACCAGAAAGCCAACTGTATCCTGGGCTACATCAAGAGAAGCATGGCCAGCAGATTGAGGGAGGTGATCTTGCCCTTCTACTCTGCTCTGGTGAGGCCTCACCTGTAGTACTGCATCCAGATGTGGAGTCCTCAGTACAGGAGAGACATGGACCTGTTGGAGTGCATCTAGAGGAGGGCCACAAAAATGATCCAAGGGATGGAACACCTTTCCTATGAGAACAGGCTGAAAGAGCTGGGGCTGCACAGCCTGGAGAAGAGAAGGCTTTGGGGACACCTGATAGTGGCCTTTCATTTCGTAAACAGGAGCTACAGGAAAGAAAAAGACAGTCTCTTTAGCAGGGTCTGAGTTGATTGGACAAGGGGAAATTGCTTCAAACTTAAAGAGGGTAGATTTAAGTTGGATATAAGGAAAAAGTCTCTTACAGTGAGGGTGGTGAGGCACTGGAACAGGTTGCTCAGAAATGTGGTGGATGCCCTGTCCCTGGAGACATTCAAGGTCAGGCTGGACCAGGCTCTGGGCAACCTGACCTTGCAGTGGCTGTTCCTGTTCACTGCAGGGGAGTTGGACTAGACGGGCTTTAAAAGTCCCTTCTGACTCTATGATTCTGTGATAAATGAGATTATAACCAGCTTCTCCAGGATTACACTCTCACTTTGAAAGCATCTTGCCTCCACTGGAAGTGCAACTTCTTCAACAGATTTATTATATTTTAACTTCTCGTATTGTATTTGTCCTCTAACTTTTAGGGTGTACAACACATGTACTGCATTTTTCAGCATGATTTACAATAGCAACAGTGGTACTGATGTGGAACTACTAATTCTGAAAGCACTCAAAGCACTATTAAAATGTAGCCACCTGCTGGCTTTGGAAAATGGAAAGGAGGAAATAAATATGTTAAAATGCTTCTCCTAAAAGTAAATCTGAATTATTATTACTGAGCAGGTAGCAGTGAATGCTTTTGAAGTCTGCTCTATGTCTGGTGGTTTTTTTTTTTTTTTTTTTTTTTGCATTTGTTTAGTCCACATCTCTTTCCTGAATAGTCAAGCCTTCATTCTACAGTCATTCACAAGCATACTTAACTCTTCTACCATACAGATTGTCACATGCAAAGTTGTTAGCAACAAAGGTTGCAACACTTAAATCCTGTCCTTACTAGTTTTTTGCATAACTACAAACCTAAATCAATAAGGAGCAGTAGTCTGCAAAGTAATTTGGAAAGGAATTAATGACGAAAATCAGAAACCGTAAAGACAGTTGTATCAGAAACTGAATTTTGTTGCATATGATTATTTAAAAATCAAGGTGCTAATTATTATAATAACAGATTCTTTACAGAGATTATATGCTGGCAATATTAACAAACCTGAAATACTTGTTGCATATGGTATATGTTCTTCCTGTACTTCTTAATTTGTTCTCAGAATGTACAAGGAATTTTTACCTGATTTCCATTATATGCAAAGCAGAAGTTTAATTTTCTGGACTTTTACATGGTTTAAATCTGACTACCCATTCAGGCCCCAGCTTTGAGGATCATTCCGGTTTGAAAAAATGCTTTACACACATTTGAAGTTAGGCAAACACAAATGTAGACAAGGTATATAAAATTCAAATTGTATGACACGAGTATTAACAATCAGAATAACTCAAAAGAAGACAAGAAACAATAAAGGACATTGATCCATAGCTGGCTGGATATGAGCCAGCAATGTGCTCACATGGCCAAGAAGGCCAACAGCATCTTGGCCTGTATCAGAAATATCCGAATCAGCAGTGATTGTACTCAGCTCTGGTGAGGCCGTACCTGAAACACTGTGTTCAGTTTTGGGCCCCTTGTTAAAAGAAAGACATTGAGGTGTTGGAGTTTGTCCAAAGAAAAGCAACAAAGCTGGTGAATGGACTACAGAACAAGACATATAAGAGTGGCTCAGGGAACCGGGGTTATTTAGCTTAGAGAAAAGGAGGCTCAGGGAGAGAGTTTATAGCTCTCCACAGGCACTTGAAAGGAAGTTGTAGTGTAGTGGAAGTTGGTCTCTTCTCCCAGGCAACAGATGCTGGGACAAGAGGAAATGGACCCAAGAGGGGAAATGGACTCAAGCTGCATCAGGGCTAATTTAGGTAGGAAAAATTGTTCACTGAAGGGTTTGTGGAGCATTGGAACAGTCTACCTAGGGAAGTAGTTGAGTCACCATCCCTGGAGGTGTTCTCATGACATGTAGGTGTGGTGCTTAAGGATATAGTTTAGTGGTAGACATGGCAGTGCTAGGTTAACAGGGGGATGATCTTAGAGGTCTTTTCCAGTCTAAATGATTCTATGATTGTGTAAAAGTAACCAAAACTTGTCCAAGCAGTTTCAGATGTTTGAAAGTGCTTGTGCAAGCGGACACAAAAATGGAACATTATTGCAAGCAAGCTCTGCCCATCAGCAGTCGCATTCTATCCTGGAACAAGAATAGTAGAAAAGAAGATATCAAATAGGTGTGCGATATATGTTATTTCATTGTACACTCAGTAAGCAAGGCTTTGGGGATTGTGAGAGCTCTTCAAAGCCTGTCTCTGAGGAGATACCTGAACTGGCCATCTGGTAACTTGTGTTTGTTAGTGTAGTTTTTATCTATGTATGACCAGTGTTAGCGTTATAGTAGTGATCAACTTTTAGTCTTGTTTTTATCTTCCCAGCAATACTAAAGTTCGTTGGCTGAAAACATGGGATTATTTTGAATTGGAGCCTTAATAAATGATCATTTAGATAAGTATTTTTCAAAAGAGGAGTAATTCAAGCTGTAGGTGGACAACATCTGCAAATGTACCTCTACATGAACTTTTTAGATGGGCAAAAGCAATGTATATGTTGCTGTACTCTTAATCTGTACACACAAATACAGTTAAGAAAGCAGACCTCAGATTTTCATCTTGGTCGAGAGATGCAGAAAGCCTTGATTTGGATTATTACATCTCTGGTGGAGGAATGTTCTTTTTAATTCATCACAGATCAGTGAGATACATGGATATGATAGCTGCTTTGCATTCAGCAAAAGGCATTCATGTTTCTTTAGGTAGTTGAATCAACTGTAGATATCTGAAACCACCGGTTTTGTCACATGCAAAACATGTTAGTTTTTCAACAGTGTAAGCTGAAAGTTTCTTTGAGGCTCTTAACAAGCAAGGTAACTTGCTGCATTGCTTGTATGAAAGCAACTGTAAAGAAAATAGTGAGAGCAGTATTTGGCAACAAACAGAGTCCTGAGAGGAGATTCCTTGGAGAGGCTGTATAGGGAATAAGGAGAGAGTGCACTGCTTGCTGTAGTTTTTCTGGCAGTAATGCTGGAAAAACAGGACTGAAAAACCCCTGAAAAGAGAGGAATCTACCGAAGAAACATTTCAGTTCCCACTGGCGGAAACATCACAGTTAGTTGTAGGAATCAGTGAACTGTGACAATTGTCTCACTGACTTTGTGCTCTGAACCAAAGGCTCAGAGATGATGTTTACCCTTATGGTAGTTAGCTTGAATGGATTAAAATCAATTGAAAGTTTGTTCCAGTAACAAGCTTTCAAATGTGATGTCGTCAATATGGTCTAACTCAGATAAATGCTGACAGATACTTGAGCTTCCAGGAAGTTTGCTAAGAAGTTTGTGCAGTAAATTCAACCCATCCTTCTCTGCTGAAACGGAGTACTGTAATGCTTTTCCCAGCACTTCCTGAATCTCTGCAGAAATCACTGAACCGCAGCAGTGAAAGCAAGTGCATTCTTCTGACTCGCCCCTGCTCCCCCTTGTGAGCCGTGCTGGTGACTATAGGCAAGGAGTGCCCTGAAAGCTGTGATACACCACTGCTGATGTCAGTAGGAATTTAGCTCTTTCTGCTGGTGTAATTGTGGCCTAATATTTCACTGATAGCTCTGCATTTTGTAGTGAGATCATGTTTGACTCAAAAAAATTTCCTGTGGAGAACATACTTGAGAATCCTGGGTACTTTGGTGCTACCATCAATAATGTGATATTTTACAGACCTTGTTGCATTTTCTCTCATGCAATGAACCTGTAATGTTTTTGGAATATAAAAGGAAGTAGTAATCCTAGGTGAATTAAATTTTCAGCTTCTGGCTCAGCTCTGCCCTCATTGCGATCTGTAGGACTTTTACTATTTAAATATTTTTTTATTTGTAAATTATGTAGCTTTAAATGCTCTTAGAGTAACAGTAATGAGAATTATAGAAATATGCATTAATATTTTATATAAAATGTCCAGTATTGGGATCTCTCTGAATACAAAGTGTTTGAAGATCTTTGTTACTATTTTTGAGTGACACGTTGTATACCCACACCAATTCTGTTATCTGATTGCTAATTTAAGCTCGATTTCTAGATATATTTTACAAAAATAAGGTGTGTACCTTGAAGGCAGTTCTTCTGAAGAAGGCAGAATAGTATGCACACGTGTTGTAAGCTTCATATCAATAAGTTTGTCTTGTGAACTGGGTCCTTCAGAAATGATCCAAATCTTCTATACAACTGGATGTCTAGGCCACACAGGAAGCAAATTTTCCTGTGCACCTTTGATTTTCACAACTCAGACTCCCGTAACTACAGCTACCTTTAACAGACTCCTTGGAATACTGGCTCAGTGCTATCTGAGGTGATAGAACAAGGGGAAATGGTTTCAGACTTAAAGAGGGTAGATTTAGGTTGGATATAAGGAAAAAGTATTTTACAGTGAGGATGGTGAGGCATTGAACAGGTTTCCCAGAGATGTGGTGGATGCCCTGTCCCTGGAGCCTTTCAAAGTGAGGCTGGATCAGGCCCTGGACAACCTGATTGAGCTGTGCATGTCCCTGTTCATTGCACGGGAGCTGGACTAGATGGGCTTTAAAGGTCTCTTCCAACTCTAAGGATTCTGTGATTCTATGACTACTATATTCTGTAATTTAGATCCACACAGAATCACGCAGAAATCAAAGTACTACTCAAAGTCATTAGTGCTGCCTCCTGCCCCTCAAATATAACTTCATAGCTGGCAGCAAATCCCAGTCAAATAGGAAGCAGGGGCCAGTCAGTATCCCTTACTCTGTCCTGATGCTCTCTGCCCTAAGTGAACGAATTCAGACACCCATTAGATGAACAAAGAATGAGAGTGCAGTTATTACCTTGCATGCTGAAGACAGTCCTGAGGGTGATGAAGCATACTTCAAGCATGCTTCTACCCATCAACATTCATTCTTGCAGCCCTGTTTACATGGCTTTGTGACCCCACTGGACCGCTCCAGCTCTGTAGGGTGAAAGCCAGGTGAGCGCTTCAACAGCTTCCTGGTCTTCGCAGCAAGCGCAGTCACTGACTGATAATCCTCCATGGGATCAGTGTACAAGAAGTATATTTTGGCTTGTACTCATCCATCAGCTCAGCATTTATGAGTAACAGAACCGAATTTTTGTGCATTGCTTTGTGTTTTCTAATACTAGCTGTACTATTTAATGCCACCACCTGAAGTATAGGACTCCCCAGCTGAACTTTCCGTATACCAGCTGCACAAGGATTGTCAGGCCTCCAAGCTGTGGCAAAAAGGACTGTGGCTCAGTCAGCATCCCTGTTTTTCTGTATGATTTGTAATTGTATGAGACATTTAAGACCCTCCTATTTGTAGAAAAAAAAGGCCCATCACATTTTTTGAATGAGATTGCAGTCCTAATACCTGATTCACTACCCAGCCCAAAATTTGACATCCTGCAGCTCCAGCCAGGTAGGGTATTTGTTAACATTGCTTTATTCTTCTATGGGATGGAGGCTTGTTGTTGTTCATTTCATTTACTTGCTGACGTGCTGCTAGACTCTGCCATATTCTGTGGCAGTAGTGACTGTGATAACCGACATAGAAATCTGCTGCTTGTCTCACAGGGCTCTCAGGCACCTCAGGTCTACATGGTGCAGTGTGCTGCAGAAGCAAATAAAGTGTCGAAAGATACGAGTGGCCTGTTGCTATGCCAGCTGGGCACCATTCTGCTGAGCTGCCTGTAGCTTCAGGTCACCATCGGCTTGGCTTCCTCCCTGCTCCTCTGGGGGATGGAGCGAGGCAAAAGGAAAAGGGAAGATATGTGGCATAGGAAGAGACAGTGGCTTCTCTGTTGTAGGCAGGAAGATCTGTTGCCTCAGAGTAAATCCACATGTGAGCTAAAATCCTGCATCTGCTGAGCTCCCATGCTGCAGGACTAAAGGTAAAAAAGTGCTTCTTTATTATTAACAAGTCGGGTGTCACCAACTGGTATCTCAGCTGATAATGACCATCTTCCTTAATTTGCGGCTGATGAGATGGATAATCTTTTTCAAGTACTTACTGGTTTGCTTCACCATTCACTGCACAATTGCAAGCGTTTGTCACTTGGGAGAAGCATATACTTAGAGGGTTTTTTTTTTTTTTTTTTTTAATGTTCCACTTTAGAGGGCTTTGCATAGTTATTAGCTGGCAGCAGCGAGCATTATGCACTTCTCATTTGTTTGTGGTTCCTGCACTTCCTGCTGTTAGCAGTCCAGCAGAGAGCCAAAGGAGGAGCATGCTGGCGTGGTGGTGCTCAGCTGTTCTCAGTCGATTTCTGAAGAACGTTACCTTCAAGCAGAACTATTTATGAATATGGAAGTTTACATACCATCAAAGGTAACTGGGCAGAATGACTGAGGTATGCCTCGCGTGCAGCCACCAGCTCTCTTTTCTCTTTGTGGAACTACCACATCCCGTTCCGCAGAGTTTTTTGTGCCACACAAAACAAGGACACACTCCTTTTCAGCCCAGTGCTGATCCTCGTGTCAGGAATGGTCAGGTTCAGTGAGTGCTTTCTGCATAACTTGTAGGGCTTATCACAAACTCACATACGTTTGTGAGGGTGAGCATAGTGAAGCCACCAGGTGCTATGTTTTCCTTCCCATTTTGCACAACAAATGGGATGGGACAGTTCCTCTCTAGTGGACTCGTCTTTTCCCCTGAGGGCTTTCCAAGACTTGCACCCTCAGATGAAGTTGCTTTGTGTCCTCTCGTATTCCCTCACCGCACAGCCGTCCTGTTTGGTAATTTTCACTTTAACTTTCCCACTTGGTAGGGCTGCACTGGGACGGCCCCGCACACCCGTGGGTGGCAGCCCGGCTTCCCTCACAGGGCAGCGGACGCTGCCCGGTCCCGCAAGCGAACCCCACACCGAGGGGGTGCGCTGCCTTTCCCGGCCCACGGCCCGGGGGCGGGCGCTGGAGGATGCTGCGGTCGGGGAGCGGGGCGCGGGCTGACGCAGAGGAGGCCCCCGCCGCGGCGGGCGGGCAGGCGGCGGGGCGCCGCTGGGTTGAGGGGCGGTGCCGCCGAGTCGAGTCGAGTCGAGCCGAGCCGTGCCGCGCTGTGCCGCGCCGCGCCGTGCCGTGCCGTGCCGCGGTCGGCCGGGCACCGCTGCAGGCTGGCCCCTTGCGGCTGCCTGCGGGGCGGCGGCGGGCGGGCGGCCGGGATGATCCGGTTCCGGAGCTCCAGCATCAGGTCGCTGAGCCCGGAGATGAAATGCACCGTGCGGCTGCTGGACGACTCCGACATCTCCTGCCACATCCAGGTGCCGGCGGGGACAGAGAGGGGCGGCTCCGCGGGCGGCGGCGTCCGCATCGGGAGCGCGGCGCCGGGACGCGGCTGCGTTCCGGGCCCGGGCGGCGGCTCGGCACCGCGGGCGGCGGTGGGGCTGCATCCGCGCCCGGATCCGCGCACCTGCGGCGCAGTGGGAATCTGCGGCCGTTCCCGGAGCCGCGGGACGCTGCCGGCGGCGCGCGTGGCTGCGGAGCGAGGGAGGGGACCCGGGCGTGGGGCGCGGGGTGGCGGCGGGGAAACCGCTCGGCGGTGCTTCCCGAGGCCAGCAGCGGGAGCAAGGCCCGCGGCGCGGGAGTGCTGCTCGGGAGGCAGCGGGCGAAGCGGAGTTCTGGCGCGCGTACCCGCCGGTGTAACGCGGAGGGTAACTTACAGCGGGATTCTCAGTGGTAATAGTGTGCGCTTGAGCGGAAAGCAACTTCGCGGCAATCACCGTTACCCGGTCCCTTTGTCCCTTCCTATTCCTTCGAGGAATGAGGGTTGGGAGGCAGAGGGTAGGAGTCCTCCGTCGGTTGTGGGTGCTGCCTGTGCCGAGGGCTGCCAACCAGAGCCAAACTCGGGCGGGTGGTGTGGGCTCAGAGACCCCTCAGATGCGAGCCTTAGAGCAATGCTCACCAGCAGATCTGCACCAGCACCGAGGTGCGCTAGCGACCAGATAGGAGGAGAGCGGTCCTTTAGGAAGTTACTGGACGCTCACAGTTGATCTTTACTCTCATTTCCCTGTGGCGGTACGAAGCACCTAGAGTTGTAAATCAAGTCAGCAGTCCTGTACAAGGACCACCCGCATCTGAAAGGGTGCAGTGACATGCAAGGTACCTCTGCACTTGAACCAAATGCTGTTTTTATTGGTTGCAGTGAAGCCATTTCATGCCAGTTACGCTCGGCCTCTGGAGCCTGGAAGTAGCAGGAAATAACCAAAACATCTTGTCTCCTTATTGCTGTGGTGCTCTGTTATTGAGTAGTGTGGCTGTGAGATCATAGCTTTAACATGCAGGGAGCAGAATGGCCTGCAGAGTCTTTTCTCAGAGCTTAATGCAAGCTTTGCATCAATTCTCTGCTTTCTTCACAAATGAGTCTCATTAAGCAATGGAGAACTTAAAAATGTGGATCTGGGGTGGCAAGGATCATTACAGCTCTGCAGTATTAAAGTGCAAAGATTTCCTTGTGCTGCAAGTGTGCCCTTTGGTGCCCGTGAGGCAGGCATCAGCCAGCCCTGTGTGGTGCGGTATGGTGCAGGGCGAGCAACAGCTTGGGGCGACCGAGTCACGCTGGGGTGCATCGCATCGCCATTCCTCATTCCACGTCTTGTATGCACAGGGGAATGGCATTCTACACCACAACTTAAAATGTTTTAAATATTCTACTTCCAAGAGTAATCCTGAAAATTGAATTACATTGTGAACTCTTCTAGAACTGGCTTTCCTGAACCTCTGCTCCAAAAAGACGTGAAAGGTGGGAAGGGCTCAGATTTTTCCTACGACTGGTAGGTACTGAAATTCTGCATGTAAATGCAGATCCTGATGTTAGAAAGTGTTAGCTCATGGCCACTTCAGAAACATCCAGCCAAGGAGGAGGAGGTTTCCTGCTCTGAGTTACGTTGCACTCTTTCTGCTGCTTTGAACTGCATATATACGTGTAGGTAACTGCTCCCTATTTATATACAGAGGAGATGTAACTTCACTGTGCAGTTCATTTATTCTCTTAGGCATGTGCAGCTCTTGAAACAACTTTGTACCTTTAACCTCTTGATCAGATCTGTATTTGAACTTTAAGGTGGACAAAACTTCCTAGGAACTTTCACAGCACTACAATTGTATTAGTGAATGGAAAGAAATATTACAAGTCTGTTGACATATGCACATGGATGCATTTTCAGCGTGACTAAGTAGCCCAGATGATGTGCTGCTGGGTTAACCGCAGTGAAGCCAGGGCTGTGCCAGCTGGAACATGTTGGGCAGCTGTGTTTTGGTCATGTCTTAGTTTCAGCAGAGAGGAAATTTTCTTCGGAGTGCCTGATATAATGCTATATTTTGATTATAGGAGAAAAACAATGTTGTTGGCACACTGCTGTTTATAGTTGCTACTAAGCAGTGTTGTACAGAGCGAAGCCCACTCGCAGCAAAAGGCCTGAGGATCTGGGAGGGAGCAGAATTAGGACAGCTGACTAAAACTGGCCAAAGGGATATTCTGTACCATATGACATTATGCGGAAGGAGTTTTGTACGGTACGGAAGTTCACCGCTTCTACTGCTGCTCAAGGGTCTAGCTGGACATCTATCAGGGGGTGGTGAGCAATTGCTTGTGCAGCACTTGCTATATGCTTTCATATATATATATAGTCATAACTTTTTCTTTTCTCTATCTTAGTAAGCAGTTTTCTCTCAACCCACAAGTTTACTTTCTTTCTCTGATTCTCTCCCTCATCCCAGTGGGAAGGAGGTAGTGTGTGAGTGACTGTGTGGTTCTCAGCCACCTGCTGGGTTAAACCACAACAGTCAGATTGGTGCCCAACATGGTGCTCGAAGGGTTGAGATAACAGCAGATCTGACTGGAGCATGCTAACACAGGGTGTTGTGGTAGTTTGATAGTTACTGGTCATGGTGTTGATTTTTTCCTTATTATGGAACTCTTCAAAAGTTTTCTCATGGAACTTTACTGTGTAGCACCTTGCTTGCTTATTGTTGCATTGTTTGTCATCTCTGGGGATTGGATTAAGGTTTTTATTTTGTTATGCTGTGTGGCCCTGGCTTATATCATGGTAAAACTGGCAGCTGAGAAACTAATGTTTTGTGCATATTCATCATTGGAGTCTTTGGGTTTTGGAAGCCATATCATTGACACTTAGTAATTAACTCTTTGCCTTGTTTCCTTGAGGAACCCAGCTGTGGAGGAGATAGGGGAGGACACTTTCCAGCAGTTCTTCAGCCCCCCTTTTGCTTTTCCTTCTCTCCCTAGTGCTCCAGAGCTAGTTACAATAGCTTTTGAGAATTTTGAATATTTGTGGGATGTTCAAACTAGCATTCTCCTATTGCTGCATGTCACGGATGTGTTTCAAGTTATCTTTAAGATTAAGCAATTATTTAAGAATGTCACCCAGAGATCTCTACCGGGGCAGGATAATTCTGAGTGATAGGGAATGTGGGATGGTATGGGCAGGTGTCTAGGCCAGTGGGCGTTCTCAGTGGTTTGGAACTTCACCTCTGAACAACTGCAGAATCCTGAAAAACTGGTAGAATATTTGGAAAAAAGTCTGCTGTTGCTCTGGTACTCCTAAAGAGGCACAAATCACTGCAGTATTCTGGGGTCTCGCCTATGCCAGTCAAGCTGGTCCTGCCCAGTCAAACCTCGTAAATACCATAGAAGGTGATAAAGTCCTGGTGGTGCCCATAAAGCACATGCTGGGCAAGATAGATTAAGTTATTCCTGCCTTGGGTGTAGGCAGACCTGTTTGTGGGATTGCTTTTGCTCAAGGACATAGGTGCATGTGGTGAGTAGTGTGGAAGGATGAGGATGTCCATTGTGTAACTCAAGGTGATTTGATGCTGGGTGAGAACAGATAATAAATTATGTGTGTTAAATTGCTACATAATACTGCATGCCATCATTATTGTGGTTGTTGTATGTCTTGTTAGCAGTATTACAGTCAGAACTACCAGGTTAAAGAAGAATGAACTCTAATGGAATGAGAGGTAGCTTCCACATGCAGTAACCCAGCACTGAATCATCCTGCACGGAAGGACTGTTATGACAGATGGAACTTAAAGTTTTGAACTAAATGAATACCATGGGCAATTTAAATGGGTGGCCCATAGGCTATTGAAAAAATATGTATGTATGTATGTTGAAAAAAATATAGGTCATGGTAATTAGAATGTGTACAAATGGTGGGACCTGAACGTGATGTAAATGGTATGGAATAAGCGGTGCGTGGATATTATCTTAGTTTCAGCAGGGATTAAATTGTTTTCTTTAGAGTGCCTGATACAATGCTATGTTTTGGTTTTAGGAGAAAAACAATGTTGATAGCACGACACTGTTTATAGTTGCTGCTAAGCAGTGTTGCAAAGCACCAAGGCCGTTCGCAGCAAAGGGCACAAGGATATGGGAGGGAACAGAATTAGGACAGCTGACTTAAACTGGCCAAAGGGATGTTCTGTAATGTATGACGTCATGCAGAAGGAGTTTTGAAAGGATTGGGAGTTCATTTCCCTTCTGCTTCTTGAGTATCTAGCTGGGCATCTGTCAGGGTGGTGAACAATTGCTTGTGCAGCACTTGTTACACAAGTTCACATATAGTCATAACTATTATCCTTCTCCTTTTCTCTGTCTTAGAAAATAGTTTTATCTCAACCCATGAGTTCTACTTTTTTTTCTGATTCTCTCCCTCATCCCAGTGGGAAGGAGGTAGTGTATGAATGACTGTGTGGTGCTCAGCCGCCTGCTGGGTTAAACCACAAGAATCATGAAGGGGATAAGAAAGCCTAATTCTGTGTTGCTGAGAAATGCCAGCAGAGTCTCTTAAGGACTCAGTTTGTGATAAGGAATGGTGAAATTCTAGTTGTGTGTGTTCAAGGCAGTTGGAGCGGAGATGCATGGCTCGTCTGAATGGTTCTGTATGTAGCTGAAGATACATAATACGCATTTCAGCCCTCTTAGTTTTGCCAAACTCTTGCTTTTTCAGTTATGTCTTTCCAGCAGTTGCCTTTCATGCATGGTGCCCAGAGCACTTAAGTGCTCAGATGTATGCAATTTAGAGTTTTTGTGAATACACTATAGGTGTTAGGCCCCACAAAATGTGTAGTCAGAACTGTTATCCATTGGGCTGAAATGTAGAGATGTGTCACTGGGAAATTAAGGTGGGAGAGGATGTGTTTAAATGCTGCATATTTTTGTGTATATATATATATATATATTTTTTTTTTGCTGTGCAAATTTCATAGCATTTACGTAGGAGCATAAAACACAATTTTCTTTAAGTGTTAAAGTTTTCAAAGCAGTGCTTCAGATGCATAGGAGGCTAGCAATGCCTGCTTATGAAGGTCCCATTTTGTTGCGAGCAGTGTGGTGGCAGCACACTGGGTGTGTGAGGAGGGCCGGCAATAATTCTTGCAACTGCGGGCTCCAGCCAACTGGTTATCGAGCTGTGTGATGCCATGTAGGTCATCAAGTTGCTCAAGGCTAGGGCTGCAGCTCAGGGATCGGGATGCAGCACACTGTCCTCTTCATCTAAGAGACTTTATGACTGCAAATTAGCTGGAGTGGTGACAGGCACAGCACAGAGCTGGAGCCTGAGGGATGCTTAACTAATTCTTGTGATGACATTTATTTTCCCATGTCTTCTGTTTATTTGCAGAGCCCCTCTGGGACCTGCGTTGGGCAGTCTTATAGCAGCACAGGGGTGAAGCTGTAGTGGCACAGCTTAAACGGAGAAGTTATGAAAAACAGCCTCGGGGGGCAGTGGCCACTGCCTGTTTCCATTTGCAAAAGAGAGAGGTGACCTGCTTGTGCAGGCTGCCTGATGGAGCGCAGAGCCCAGGCCTGAAGGAGGGCAGTGGGGGAAGTAGGTCTGCAGAACTGCTGGAAGCGTGTCAGGAGCACGAGGAGACCTCCTTTCTGGAGGTACTAATGAGATACTTATTTTCTGAGTCACTGAGATAACGAATGCTTTATTCTTTTTGCAGGCTTTTTGCAAGAACTTCACCCATCTAGTTAACCTTTTAGCAACAGTCACCTAAACATTGTTAGTGGTAACGAAGAAACATTTTTTTTTTTTTTGCATGGCTTATTCTGGAAGGTTACTTGTGCTTATATCAGCAGTAAGTGAAGTCAAGGTCCTCCTATTGTACCATGTTCCTTATTATATATATGAATACACCTTGGCTTCACTGGCATGCTTAAAATAATATGTGGGCTTAAGTATACCATGTGTAGCTGAAGTGATTCTTGAGTGTGCTACTACTGTTCCATTCATTTTTTTAAAGTATGAGTAAGTGTGTATGAGGAACTGCTATAGCTCTAGATTTATTTATCTGTATGAGAAACTCTTTCTCTGAAAGAGTGGTCAGACTATGGAATGGGCTGCCCAGGGAGGCAGTGGAGTCACTGTCCTTGGAGGTGTTCAAGGAACGTTTAGATGTTGTACTGTGGGACATGGTTTAGTGGGAAATATTGGTGGTGAGTGGACGGTTGGATGATCTTAGAAGTCTTTTCCAACCCTGGTGATTCTATGATTCTACGTTAAAAAAAATATAACCCACTCTCTAGAAAAAGGCTATATTAAGTATGTTATTTGATTCTAAAATAAATAAAACTTGTACTTTACTCCTTGAGCTGTTCATTTCCAGGTTTGCTAAACTGGAAATGAGATTGGCATGAATGAGCTTCTCTTCCTTATTATTGCTTACTATTGGCAGAGGTAGTGAACTTTGCTTTCTATGTGTTTGTGGAAATATTCTGTGTCAGCATCATCCTGCACCTCAGTTGGCCCAGATCTGAAATTACATAGCAATGGGACCTTTATAGAATGGTGGCTTTGCTTTATATGAAACTTCCCAAACAAAGATCTGCATTGATATTCCCAAAATTATCACCAGGCTAAACAACTTGTTCTTTTTATATCTATCTAAATGATTATTTGCTGTTGTTTAAAAGAACAAGCTTGAATTTCTAGATATGTCCTGCTTTTGTGCAGGTAGATGATACAGTTTTAAGAAACTGGTGTAGAAACTGTGAAGAAAACAAGTGGAGCTAAGCTTTGGTTTGTTTATGGTCTGTTATTAGACCTTATGCCTTCTTTTGCTTAGCTGAAAATGAAGGTGAGAAGATCTGAGAAAGGATCATTTACATCTGCCCCTGATGATCAGCAGTGTAAGTAGTTTTGTGCCTTCCTGCTGCTAGTACAGGAGCAGTTCCTGTGCAGTTTGCACTGCCCGTAGTTCAGCTAGGAGTTTAGTTTACTATCTTGACCTTTCCCCCCCCCCCCCCCCTTTTAAATGTGGCATACACTGTCCTCTCTGTTTTGTTAATGCATCAATATCTGGAAACTTTTCTTCTTGTTGAATATTTTCTTCACGGTCTGTATCTTCCAGACAGGTGCTAACTTTAATATAAATTTGTTAGCCAAATTTTTAAATTCTTTTTAGAATTCTCAAAAAGAGTGTGAAAAACAATGGGATGTGCTGAGGCTATGTGGTGGTAGAGCATTGTTTGTGGGGAAAGAATGTCACTGTGGAGCTGTGCTGAATATGTTGATTTAGAAAACTAAGTGGAAAAGGGAAGGATGCATGTAAAGGGAAGAAAGCAGAGAGGACAGAGATGAGAACGAGCCACAGAACCATAGCTGTGGAAAGGGAAAGGTTAACAGATTATATAGACAGCAGGCAGGAGATTTAGTGAATTTATATTTATCTTGTAAGCGATGTCAGAGCTGTAACCATCCAGCGCCTTTAGCTGCAGGGATGATGCTGTAACAGTTCACTACAGTAAGATGAGATAAGGAAGGGGATGCAAGTTAAGAGGGATTCTGTGCTGTGTTTGGTTGACATATTTTAAAAGCTGCATACTGGTGCTTATATTTTGTGCTCAAGCCTCTAATTGTACAGATACAATGAGTACACTTGGCAAGAGTGGCAGATGAAAAGCCTGTCTAATTAAGCTGGGACTAGGGTTAATCATACCTCTGTGGTCATTTCCTTGTTTTATTAGGTCTGCAGTAATGTTTTCTTTTTTTGATAGTGCTTATGGATGTGTTCTTAGCTTCCTCCAGGGCTGAAAGTGAAACAAGGAATGGAAAGTGTTACTAGAAAGTTACTTGAGTGTTGAGAGTTCTTACCTATAAATGAAGAAATTATCTCGTCTGTGTAGATCTTAGTAAGTGTTTGTGAAGATCAGTGGTTGCTTAACAGTGCTTTCTGTATCTCAGGTAGGAGGAAGGTGCAGACCTATGCGTCGTACCAACATCCTGTGACCAGTTCACAAACTCTCTTGATCTTTTTGATCATATCTTAAATAAAAATCCTTAAACTTTTGGGTTATGCAGGACTTTATCCAATATATAATAATCTGCAGATGAATTGTTTTTGTGTTACATAAAGTTTACTAACGATGCTGAATTGTTTTTTTTTTCCCTTTTTTCTCACTCCATATTGCCGGATTGATGAACAAAATCTGAAAATTCTGTGTTGGTAGGACAGTGCTCTCAACTTCCATTATACCTGTGTGTTCCCTGTGAATTGTGTTTTGGCTGCTAGTAAAGAAAGGTGGGGGAACTTATGTGTGTGTGTAAGGACTGGCCTGATGCTGGCTTGAAGTAGAACAGATGTTTTAGTAAATACAAGTAGTGTAGATCAATATTTCAGTGTACTGAAAAGTGCAGGTATCATCAAATGAAGTTATCTAGTTAACAGTAACAAGGTAAAAGGATAGCTACTGCTTTTAAAATGTTAGTATAATCTGCATACTTCTATTCACCTTCTACTTTTCCTTACAGATCTGACACAAATTTTTTATCTTCTTTGTTGTCGTAGTGTTTTGACACTGGCTAAACAATAGAAGTGGAACTGTGGGAACAGCAAAAGGAAATGGGAAAATGCATGACACAGTGCAGCATAGCTTAGCTCTGCAAATTTCAATTCGTTGCTTTGATTCTGTGCAGTGGAAAGCAGCACCTGTGAGATGCAGGGTGCTTTCCACTTGCGCCAATTTGTTACCCTATTTTATCTTGAATGGGCTTTTGGCACCTCAAACTATCAGTTTTCTTGCACCTTTTGGTGGTCTCATCATCTTCAGTATGTTTGTACTGATCTAGCATGTGAGGAAACTGAGAAGCGATCATCTGGAAAAATCAGTTGGCCCACAGTTATAGCCAAAGTTAATAATTGGTGAGAAAGTACAGTGTTTTCATTTTTCAGCTGTATTTGCCTAGGTTGAATTCTCTGTGTAGTTCAGGACTGATTCAACAAATACTTCAGTGTCCCTGAAGTTATCTTGAACAGAAAAAGAGATTTGTGCCTTTCCTGTGAGAAGGGCAATTAGGGAGATCTGGATGTTGCCCATAAGGATGTGGCTGGTCCTCTGGATCTGACAGTGTGTAAGAAACATAACACTGAAACACTTACGTTAGAGACTGGAAGGAATGGTAGCTTATTTCATTCTTCTTCCTTAAAAAGGCAGTTGGGTTGGGTTGTGAGGACTGGAGGGTGATTCTTTCTTTGATAGAATGCTCTTTTCTGTAGTACAGGCCTCTGTCATTCTTGGTATTTTGGCTCATCAAATCAAACATACTGGGAACATGTTGTTCATCTTCTTGTCTAGGTTTTTTTGTTAGGCTTTTTATTTTTTCCCTGGCCTTTCCCTCTCTCTGGCCTCTGGTATGGGTAATATCAAGCTGCTGAAAGATTATGTAGATAATCTTTCTCTCCTTTTCCTGTTGTCACCAGATGACTTCTGCTGTATCTTTCTCTGCTGCATATGGAAAATATCTGCTTATAATCTTTCCTTCAGCTAAAGCTGCCTGTCTGTTTCTTCACTGCTTAATTACATTGTTGTTTTTCTCTCATCTTGCTTTCTAGACTTTGAAAATTGTTCTTTTTTTTTTCAGATTGGCTTATATTCTTCTTACTCTGTTTTAATTTCTTGTCTGATAATGAAAACACAATTGTAATAATTCTGTAGCAAATAAATAGACATTAAATCTTTCTATTTCTAGAATAAAGACAAGCAAACACACAACCTGTTTATTCCTTCCATCTTCCACTTTCAGTTTATTTTATCCTTTCCAGCTGCAGGCACTCTGTTCATAAAAAACATTCCTGTTTTCTTCTTCTCAGTGTTTAATACTTCGATTTTGATGGGGATGAATTGATAATCAGCTCTTGCTATTTCGGTGTGCTGTCAAGATAGATGCTGTTATCCAGCTCACTTAACTACTTCAGTAGTAGGCCAAGCATGAATAAAATCATTCTATTCATGGTTGCTGTTCATGGGAGTTAGAGTACCTCAGTAAAGAAGGACCCAGAGGTGAAGAATGTACGTCAATATTCTAGTAGTGTTATATTTAGAGGAAAAATTTCCCCTGAGTGGAAGTAGTACTGGAAACTGGAGATAAAATGCATCATACAAATATGTATAGGAGTAAGCAAGTGTACAAAACATCTCAAGGTTCTTAGCAGCCAGAAATGGGAAGGTATGAGCTACATACAGTAAATCCTTTTCAGCGGAGAGCTTCACTAAAACAATTAAGTGCTAGAGCCACAAGAATTGGAAATCTGGCTATTCAAGTTAGTTACAATAAAGAAAAAGTGAATATTAAGTGACAGCAAAATGATAGCCCTTGAAAAGCTTCCTTTGGAAAAATGTAAAATGAGTCAAAATCTTCATTAAAAACACTTGTTATTTCTCTCTTGTTTGCTTAAGCCCCAGGAAGAAAGAAACAGTCTGGACAGAAGATGTTTTTTGCTCCTTCTAAACATGTTGTCTCATACTGATGTTTTTCTTGGGAAGAGAATCGTACTTTAGAAAGAAATTCAATATTTGCATTTTGCCATTTTGGGCTTGATATTGTAACATAAAATCTTAAAGGGCGTGCATTGCAAGCAACTTTTGATATTTCTGACAACTCTTTGTAAAATCTTTATCATACAGTCAGTCTGTATCCCCTCATTTTTGTTGGTCTCTCACCTTACTACAACAGAAGCAGAACAGAAAGCAGATTGGGAAACTCCCCCTGCCTCTGCCCCAAATTCAAACACCATAAAGAGAATTTACAAACTTAATAATTTAAAGAGCCTAAAGAGTAGTAACAAGCAATTTCAGTGTTAATGGTGACATCCTATGGAAATCAGTGCGTAGGATTAGGGTTAGGCTGTGTTGGTATATGTGTTTGTATGTATTGGCATATATTATTTCCAGATGTGGAAATTATTAAATTACTTTTGTCTCTGAAACAGGGCAGCAGTGTGTGAACTGCCTTTTGGGAATTGTCCCTAGGCCTTTATTGCCCAGAGTGGCCTGGGAATTGGTCAGGAGGAATGCTGGCTGGCACAGGGAGTGGTCTAAGAGCATGGAAGTGGAGTTCTACACACCAAAACGCTTTATGGGTCCTAGTAGAGGTGCAATCTCAGTTCTTAAAAAACAGACAAACAAAAAAGATGTTATGGATCGTGGAAGATATTTTTTATGCTTCTGATATTAAAATCTGTGAACTGTTGACTGAACTCATAACACTATCATTCTACATGGAAAATCTGAAGTATTGTGTGCAGCATCATCAACAGTTGTTGGTGGTGAAGTGAGAAGCAGTACTGGTTTCAGTGAGTGCTTACAGAACTTCTGTGTTTAGGATCTGCAGTGGTAGCCTTGGTTTTGAACCTGTAATCTCTCCTGGGATGACAGATTCCTGATGATGATGATAAGGATGGTTGCTATTTATTACTTTTTTTTTGAATGCTCTTAGCAACAGGGCCGAATACAAAAGTACTCTCTATGATAAGGAGATCAGTACCTAACCTGTGGTGTTTTTATTTATTTATTTTTCATTTTTACTGATATAACAAACTGCAAACACTGTAGTGGAGTAAAAAATGAGACATGGCTATTTCTTTGATAGTAATTGTGAAAATGCAGATGCAGCCACTTCAGAGATGTGCTACAGGACCTACATTTATTCCTTTAGGCTTTTCAGAGTAAAGTGAAAGTCATGCTTCACTTCCACTCTGTCTGTTTAAAATTGCATAGTTAAGATGAATACTTCAGTCAGAGAGTGATGGTTGTTCTTGTGTACAAATGGGACAGCTACCTAAGTTTGAGTTTGAGTTTGAGTTAAAATCTGAAGCTGAGCAGTATCAGCCTGAACTCAGGTGACCCCAGCGTTTTTCCTTGAGATACTCAGCATGCCAGTAAGTGGGGTGCAGTAAACACGCTGACTCTGCTTTCTCCTGTTCATGTGAATTTCCTTGAGCTCCATCCTGGAAAAAGAAGAGAAATAACAGAGGCTTTTACAGACAGTGCTGTGAATGATTCAGTGTGCAGACTCAGCCATTCACATAAAATTACTCCAGCAGCTTGCTGTGCTTCAGTCAGTTGCTAGGTGCAGAACCAGAGAAGCTTTTCTGTTTTGACTGGAGAATCCACTCATGTTGCCAGGATTTCCGGATTAGTTTTCTCATACGGTCTGACAGTTTGTACTTCACAGGCATCAGAACCGGGAAGACTTGAGTAGGAATCATCAGTCTCCAAACGAAAAAGTTCTGTAGGCAAATGTACCTTAAAGCAGAAAGAGCAGCACATCAAAGTGAAAAGTGAACAGTACCTCTGCAGTTTCAGTGCAGTGTGTATTACGTGCACCAGTTAGTAATCTCCCTCCTGTAGCTTATTGTGAATCAGAGGCTGTTTTGTATCTTGCCCAGAAGAGTTTATGGTATAATTTCAAGGAAAATGCAATAAGGGTATGCATAATTAGCCCTGTGATGATGAGGCTATGTAAAATAATTTGTGTACTTCTTCCAAGTCCTAACTTCAGCAAGAAGGGGGGGAATACTGCTGACAAAGAAGAAATTTTAAGAGTTGGATGCTGGAAGACTAACATTTGTAGGGTTTTCAGCATTGCAGAGAAGATGGCAGCACTCACTACACTCTCCTGGTGTTTGTAAGTGGTATTTGTGTTAGTCTTTTTCTTAGCTATGCTTTCCAGTGAAAGAGCGCAAACTTTGTAAATACGTAATCCAAACTGACAAGGTATTTTTTACTACTCTATAAATATATCTATTTCTCCTTCTTACTGATGACTTCATGTTTGTTTAAAGGTGTCAGAAATGAGCTGTGTTGTAGTTAGTGTCATGTAGGTAACCTGCCATCTCCCTCCCATATAGAGACTAATGCTCTGTGTGAATGTAGCAAGAACCACATGGAGCTGGGCTGGAGTTGGGCAGGAGTTGTAATTCCGTGCTGGAGATTAATTGGTTTTGGAATCCGCTCCTGCCTTTCAGCAGCTCTGTGCTTGCTTCTTCACTGCACAAGATATCAGAACCATGCATAAATATAGATTCCTTCAGTACCCTTCTGAGACTCATCAGCTAGCATCTCTCTTTCATTATCCTTTTCTTCATTCCTCCAAACAGTTTCTAAAACTTTTCGCAGTGTTTGTAATTCTTGGTACTTCTAAGTTATAATTTTGTACTTTTTTCCTTTTGGAAGTGGGGCAGAACGTGTTAGATGCACAAGAGAAATGTAGATATGTTAACAAATATAATTTCCTGGTGTGCTGATTCCTGTTGTTATTTCACTGAGAATGTTCAAAGAATTTTTATAGCTTTATGCTAATTGTTACTTAGTCTCACTGAGTTTTTCTTTTTTCCCCAGGATGTTTTTTTTGCTTCATCATTTTGATGGTTATCTGGCATTAGTCATTAGATAGTGATTATCAGACATACTACTTTTTGATATTCAATGCTTTTAAGACTTTTTAGTAAGCTTTCGTAGTTTACTGGTTCAGTGAACTGTCTTGACTCATTTCCTATAATGTTGCTGCTCTTGGCCATATACCGTCTGCACATGGTAATGTGTGTAGGCGTGTGTTGTGTAAATCTTGTAACTTACCTGTAATGGTCTGTGCAACTGCAAGATTTTTGCATTATCTTCATTATTTGTGTCTTTGTTTTGCCAGCTGTGACTTCTAACAATCCTGTTTTCTAGCAGTGAGGCCTCATGTTTCTTGGAAGCTACAGTTTCTTCACCTTCTTACTTGTTACGTGATTTATTCTTAACAATTCAATTTCTTCTATTTAATGTAAAACTCTTTTATTTTCATGGTCTGCTAGTCTGCCCCCTCTCAATTCATATTGTCTCTTTTCACTCTTCCCCAAAGCCTTAGCAGATTTTATGTATTTTTAAAATTGGAGTCAGCATTTTATAATCTTTACAGTCTTGCAGTCTTTATAGTACAGATTTTTGCCCATTCTTTACATTTCACTGTTATGTGAAATTCTAAATGACACTGGACTGCTTCAGGAATTCTGGAAATGTTTCTACATCTTCAAGCTTGAAGTGGTTTTCACATAGAATCAGGAAGCACAGATCATTTTTGAAAGCTAAACCTCCCTTCCTCACTAGGTGAATTTCTTGTTAAAACTCTTAGCACTGCTGACATGCTCCCTGTATGAATATTCACACATTTTATTTTTTTTGTATACTAAAATTTATATAGTCATCCTGTCTTGTTTACAGAAAATTATGTATAGTTTTCTGTCATGGTCTGATAAAATAGTTCAGTGGATATTTTGTGTCTTGAAAAATTACATATAAACAGGGTGTTTTTGTGCTCATAGCTGTAACATTTATCATTTTAAGTGCTTTTTCACTCTGTGAGTATTTATGACGTTACTTTGTGATAGGAGATACGTAATCCAGGAACTGCAAGAGAATTGTATTTCTTTTTCAGTTTTATCAAGGTTAGCTAGTATTCTGAGGATGGAAGAACTTTTCTTTTATTCAGTGAGATTCTGTTAGGTTGATTTTGATAGTTCTGAGTACCAATATCTTTTATAGATTAGGAAGATGTAGATTTGGGTATTGGTGCTTTTCCCTTCTTCCTCTCCTCACCATTCACAGGTACAGTGGAGCTTTCAGTCAGTGTGGTGGTACTGATTTCCAGTAGTGATTCCAGTGCCTTTCTCCTGCTTAGAGAGGTTGTGCTTCACTGGTACTCCAAGAAAGATGAAAACCAGTAGGTGTTTTCAGGGTAGGCCCAAGCTGTAGTGGTTTCTTCTTGATGTACAGGTGGATCACCACCTAAGTCTGTGATGTCCTTGCCCTTCTGGCCCACAGTGACCTCTGTATTTTTCTTACAGGATGCCTATCTCAGAGGTAGGTGCGTCCCTCCTGTAACTCTGGAGCTATGCAGTGTCAGACACACGTGTTGTGATGAAGAGAGACATGCATCCTTACTTTCTTCTGGCAAGGTTGTCTTTGGTCCCTCCTCATGACTTAGTTGATTTGTGGAGACATATGACTGGTGCAGAGTGTGGTGCTGTACAATTTCTTCCTTTTTAATTTTTAACTATAGAAGTAATTAGTACCACTCTTTTTCTCAGTGAAGCAAACCTCCTCTTTCCTTTCAGCCTTGGCCACACAGTCTGTTTAAAACAGAGCTTCATTTTTTTTTCTGTTCACTGCATCAAAGTGTGGTTTTACTCCTTTTCCAGTTTCTGGTTTGTTTTTGTTGTTGCTATTGTTGATAAGTAAACCGTTTTTGAAATTTCTAATTTTCTGACTTGACAGTATTTAGAGAAGACAAGAAGAGCTGTGTTCACTGTGGACATGCAGACCAACTTTGTGTCCTGCACAAACATAGAATCGTAGAATAATTTGAGTTGGAAGTATCTTCGCTGATAGCGGAAGGGGCATTTCTCTCCCAGTCCCCAACTTCTGCTCAAGGGGTGTGTTAAGAGCAGTTGCCACTGAAGACTGAGGAAGGGCTTGGCCTTCTTGACCCCATCTCTACACAGCATAGCAGCATCCCTATACTCCTCCCAGGTTGCCTGTCCCTGCTTCCACTACCTGAGCATTTTCTTCTTGCTCTTCAGTTTGACCAACAGGCCCTGGTTCAGCAATGCCAGTCTCTTGCCTTCCTTTCCTGACTTCCTGCACCTGGAGATGGAGATCTCTCATGCCCTAAGAAAAGCTTTCTTAAAGATCTGACAGCTCTGCTCTGCTCCCTTGTCCTTGAGAACAGTTTCCCAGGGGATTTGTAGAAAGCAAAACATTTGCTTGAGGAAGATGCTGAGTGTTTTTTCATGCAGGCTGAATGATGAGGAAAAGTTACAAATCCAGGAGGAAGTGGCTGTAATGAACTGTTTTCCAATTGTGTCCATACAGAATTGATATTACTTGGTAATCAAAATTGGATCTACTTCTTTAGAATACTGTTATTTTCAGTTTGAATTATGTATCCTTTCCCATGCATTCCTGAAAGAGAACAACTGAATGTAAGCTCAAAAAAGAAAAGAAAGAAAGAAAAGGGGAAGTACTCTGTCCTCCCAAAGGTGTGCTGGGATTCCTACAGCATAATTTCTTTACGGAAATAACATGAGATGAGTTTCTTGCCAAGAGGGAGAGTCTTCTGCCTTATGAACAAGGCAGTTGTGTATTTCTGTTCAAAGTAAACATCATTCTGACACATTTAATGACCGCAAGATATTTTATGCACTCTCTGGAATAAACAGCACACAGGGCTGCGTCAGATGCTTAGTCAATGGATAATACTGTGCCTTCTTTTATGCGTCTTTCGGCTTAATCAGAGATCAAAACCGAACTCCAGCACTTGAGGGCATGTGGGGAGGATTTTTGACACTCTGGAGGAAAGCAAGTCTGTAAAGCCTTCATGATTGCTCCTTCATCTGTGCAGATTTGCTTTAACTGGTGCCAAGTCTGCTGTAATATTGATGACATTCTTTGCCTAATTAATGTCTTAAACATAACGGATTGTTTGCTAGTAGTGTAATTTAGTCCTTTTTGTAGGGAGAGCACACATGGTGAAGATTGCACATAAAGCTGTGAGTTCTGACTGCAAATTTGACATGCAACATGCTTTCTGCTAAGTGAATGAAAAATAGCTTAATCTTTGATTTTTGACCACTGGGCCATTCCGTGGCACAGCTGGCATGAGAAATTTCATTAAGCAGCTTCTGGAACAGTTCTCTGACAGCGAGGCAATTAATAAAATGTTGTGAGCTATACTGGTAGAGAAATATGCAGGTCACTCTTAAAGTAATGCCTCCTATTTATTTCCATGGAACCTACAACAGATACAAAGAGCACAATGACACTGTTAAACAGAGCAAATTCTCAGCTACACAATATTTTTCAACATAGCCACCACAATTAGCTATGCTTTTTCACCAGTGGTGAGCAAGAACCTGAATGTTATGCTCGTAAAAATCTGCATGGCTGTCTGGAACATGGCTTGTCTTTCATGTTGCTGTCGCCACTGCTGAACTGCATCACTCACTGTCTCACTGTGCTCACATCTGCTGTTTGGTCTTCATAAACATTCAGCAACCGTTGATGAATGTCAGTGAGGGCAATTTTTTTTTGCAGGATTTCAGCGACGCATCTTTGCTTTCATATGCACTTCCATTTCAGATGCCATTTTGTCAGACTGCCTCTCTGCTGCCATTTCTAATGTGGCAAAAAAATGTAATGGAATACTGATGGGAAGGTTCAACCTCTTCTGCCATATCATCAACATCTGCCTCTGACATTGTGGGCCAACATAATGAAATAGAGGGCATTACTTTCGGAGCAGCCCTTATATCTTGAGTGACTGTCTTTATCAGTAACAGAGTATGAGAATGTCATGGTTTTATGGAGTGGAGGTAATGATTGCCTCTTGCTTTCCATCCACCCTGATCTGTGGTTTGGAGGTTTTGCAGAGAGTTTGGTAGCTAGAATGCAGCAATGTTAAACAAGGCTGTGTGAATGTCTACTCAGGCAGGATAGAATAGTAGTGTTCAAATTTCCTGTCCCTGGAGACACTGAAGGTCAGGCTGGACCAGGCTCTGAGCAGTCTGATCTAGCTGTAGGTGTCTGTGTTCACTGCAGCAAAGCTGGACTAGATGACCTTTAAAGGTCCCCTCCAACACAAACAATTCTATGATTCTTTTAATTTGACTGAACAGGAGCTTTGAGGAGCAGTGGTTGCTCAGGATTTCTCCTGGGAATTGAGCAGGTTCATGTGGCCCAGTCCATCTGAGAAATACAAGGTGACATTAACATAAATGCTTATTTCCATGATGTTTTCTGACCATAATGAGTCAATTAATCCTCAAATGTCTGTTACAAGTGTTCCTATGGAGTGCACTCTAAGATGCATATCTAGATTTTAAGGATGAAAGTTACTGTTGGGGTCATGCTGTAACGGAAGCTGTTTAATTTGGAGCTCCCTAAAAGCTTTGCAAGAGTGAGTACAAACTTTCCAAATCTGGGATAGAAACACTAATACTACCCTCTCTGTACTAGGTATATTCATGTGGGAGCATCTTCCCTGAGGCTCACGAGGAGCATTTACTTCTTCAGATGACCGGGTGGAGCATCCACCAGCCATCTGGAGCTCATCTGCTGCAGAGTAGGTGAATGAGAATGGGCTCTACAACATGAAGCAGTGTGTGGAGAAATAAATTATTACACTCTGGTTTGCTGTTTTCCTCCTGAGTCTTTCCTGCTTTGTAGAGAGGAGTAATTGAGCTTGCACTGATTATAGTGTAGCTGTAATACTCTTTCCTTGTCTGCAGTGTCACTGTGTCCCTCCAAAGTGCCTGAGAGAGGAGTAGCCATCCAGACTGTCTCCACACTGTCACTGCTCCAGAGCTGGGGAGTATTCACTGATAAAGATTTCATCATGTCCTAGCCCTTAGTGCTTTGCTGCATCTTGTGATTCTCACAAGCTGGGGCTTGTACACAGCAGTATTACTGCAGACCTCAGATACCTAAGGTAGTTAGAATCATGATGTTTGCTGTATTATTTGCAAGATAATCATTCAGGTGTACAAATAGAAACCAGAGCACAGGAAGCACTCAGAATTCAGCAAAGACAAATTCTATCTCCTTGCTGAATGAATTGATAGTAATTTTCCTCCATGCTATGATTTTTTTTTTCCTTTGCATATTACCATTTCATTTTTGCAGGATTTTTCATTTTATAATGGTAATTTTGTCTGAAAAGTTTGGGTGACTTTAATTAAGAGTGCCTCTTATTTCATTTCTGTAATTCAAAACAAAACCCAAAACTCAAATGCTGTGGTTATCTCAGGATATCTAGCAAATGCAAGGACCTTAGAGCTAGCATGCAAAGGGCAGCTTGACATAGGGAACTAAACAAGTGAAGTGCATTTCCATGAGCGGTGATAGCAGCATTAACTGTGTTAAGAGAGCCTAGGGTGTGAATAGGGACCCCATTTTGTTGTGCAAACAGAAAGCAAAATACACTTCCGAGGTATGCCTGAGGTCATAGACACCCCATGGTGAATCAAATAAACAAAACAGGTTACTTCTAGATGAGAAGTCTTACTTGAATTTCTATGTTCTGTCAGTTCATGGCAACTGAGAGCAAAAACTTAATGGTATAAATCCTTTTTGCTAGTTAGTACATTTTTATATGTTACATTTGGACAGTGTTCACTGAGGTAGGCAGTAATCTACTAAATTTTCAAATGCAGGAGGGTTTTATTCTGAGCCCTCATCCTCAGTGTAGGACTGTTGCTTAGGTGGGCCTGGGGACACAAAGAAGTACTGCTGGAGAACAGGATGAGATGGTCTCAGCATGTTGTCATTATTTCAAATAAAACAGGTTTAGAAGATCATAATGGAGTATATTTTGTGTTCCCTCTTTCCTAACTGAAGGACTTACCTGAAAGAAAAGCAAAATTACTTGTTCTGTAAATTCAAGAAAACTGGGATTGTTAAGAGGCCACTGATTGCTATCTTCTCTCCTCTAGCACGAAGAAGACAAGGAGGTGAGAGGGTCCTGATACACAGGGGTGAATTACAGCTGAGGATAGATGGATAGAGAGTGACGGTTAGAAATAATGAAGTCTGTAGGGGGATGAACAAGGGACAGTCTGAAGCAGTAAAGTAGGGAAGTAGTAAACTAGGGAAAAGATCTTTGCATCAGCATCTGAAAAGAATACCATGGGAGCTAAATTCTATTTGGCAAAGCGAAAGTTTGTCATACTGGGATAATCTAGTCATAAAATGATGGTAACAAAATAATGGCTTGTTTCATTATATCCTTGTCTACACATGAGCTAGGAGGAATAATGATTATTTGTAATAAGAATGTGATTTGAGAAACAAAGTAGGTGAGTGTTAGTAGAACATCAGCTTTGTCATTCTTCAAAAATTGTTGAGCAATTAAGAGCTTTTTAAAAGCCTTTGACAGGCCAAGGATGCAAGGACTGTGAAGCTGGTTGTACTGTATAATAATTGTGTTTCCAAGAAGGTAATAAATCTCTGGATATTTATCAGAAGGATCCAATTTTCAATTAAGAAATGATATGTAATACTTTCCTGGTTTGAATTTCGCATGGAGGATCCAGCATGACATGTTCTCACCCAGCTGTGTGCCAGGAGGGTCACTGCCTTGTGGGTAATGTCACCTACATTTAGGCTTACCCTTTTTTTGGCTTGTCTATACCAATATCTATAGACTTTAAAGATAGACTCAATTCTGTTGAGCTCTTCAGCTACTACAGAATTGCTATATTTTTGTCCAACAATTTATGTGTACTCTGACTATGAATGGTTTGATCTTCAATACAGTCAGCAACTTTTAATACTTGAAATGTTAAATTCTTTAAAAATGGAGAAAGGCTGGCATCTCTAGTATGAAACTTCTGGTGTGCAGAACCCAGAGGTTTTAATAGAGTTTTAGAGAACACTACAATACGGTAATAGTGCTGATGATCTGCTAATTACCTTCCAGTGTGATTTGCTGCTTTGGAAAAAAAAACGTTGAGGCACTAGGGAAAATGAATTTAGAAAAATAATGTTCCGTTGATTTGCATCAGGAATTTGACTAGCTGAAGCTGAATTAGACTAGATTAATTTAGTTTAAAATTACACTAGATAAAAGTATTTCGGAGCGAGGCAGCCAGCTTAAACATCAGTGTGGAAGGACTTCAGTGTAGGGGGAATATCTGTTAGAAAACTAATAAGCTAAAAAACTTAAATACTTTTTAATGAACATTTCACAGTTGCCTTTTAAATGATTATTTAATGTGATAAAAGACTGTGTGGTAAAGAATGCCAACGGACTGTTTTCAATTCTTGACTAAAAATGTTACAGAAAACTGGTTGCCTTCTTGCTCTAGTATTCATGAATTACTCAGAGATAATGTTTGCGAGATTTAATATGGCACACCTGAATTATGAATGTGGCTTGCTTTCTTGCAGCAGATTTCCCCTCAACTTTATTGGACAATGAGAAGTGAATGCAAGTATGCATACTGCTCTCCTTATTGCTGACACCAGAAAAGTATGAATGGCAAATGCAGATTGTATATAAAACATTATAGAGTATTTAGAAGATGTTTCTTTTTTCATCATTTGTAACTAGACTACTTGACAGATTGCATGTTAGTTAACTGCAGAGCATGCATTGAACCAGTTTCTTTGAGTGCAATGTCACTGAAGTTCAAGTACTTTAGAATGCACTAACACCAGTTACATTGCCATGTAACTAATTGGATGGATCACGCTTGTCCAGCTTCTCATAAAGGGTTATTAGAGAAGTTAGAATAAATGTGTACTGCTTTAAAGCTAATATGTGTTGCTGGGGAAGAGGGTTAAAATTTAAATCATCTCCTGCCAAAGGTATACCATGAATAATATGTAAAACACAAAATTTGTCTATTTAGATTTAGGTGTGTACAGCTAGTATTTGCTTAACCTATTAATGACATCAGTTAAAAACAAATCTTTAATGCAAAACATCCTGCAGGAAATGGAGCATAGTTTTCAAATGTGAAACTTCAAAAGCTTGGGGTGGGAAACGAAGACAGAAGTTAATGTATAGAGATTTTAATTTGAAAAATTGGTTAGCTCCTTTTCCAGAAGCCCTCCAAAGTGCATTAAGGTGAACAGAAGTAATGGAGTGGTCTGAATGCAATGAAATAAATATGATATAGATTATATGGAATGTACATTGTTTGTATGAGCAACTGATGTCATCTACATGGACTTGTGCAAAGCGTTTGACACTGTCCCGCATGACCTCCTGGTCACCAAATTGGAGAAAAATGGATTTGATGGGTGGAACACTTGCTGGATGGTTATTGATGGATATTGGCTGGATGGTTACAATCAGAGAGTTGTGATCTGTGGCTCAATGTCCAAGTGGAGACTGGTGACAAGTGGTGTTTCTCAGGGATCAGTGTTGGGACTGTTGTTATTTAAAGTCTTTGTAGGTGACATGGACAGCGGGATTGAGTGCACCCTCAGCAGGTTTGCAAGTGATGCCAAGTGGAGTGGTGCAGTTGACATGCTAGAGGGAAGGGATGCTATCCAGAGGGACCCAGACAGAATTGAGAGGTGGGCCCATGCCAAACTCATGAAGTTCAACAAGGCCAGGTGCAAAGTCATGCATCTGGGTTGGGGTGATCTCAAGCACAGATACAGGTTGGGTGGAGAATGGCTTGAGAGCAGCCCTGAGGAGAAGGATTTGAGAGTGTTCGTTGATGAAAGATTCAATATGGCACTTGCAGCCCAGAAAGCCAACCATATCCTGGGTTGCATCAAGTGTGACCAGCAGGTTGAGGGAGGTGATTGTGTTCTTCTACTCTGCTTTTGTGAGACCCCACCTGGAGTACTGTGCCCAGTTCTGGAGCCCCCAACACAAGAAGGACATGGAGTTGTTGGAGCGGGTCCAGAGGAGGGCCACAAAGATGATCAGAGGGCTGGAGCACCTCTGCTATGAGGACAGGCTGAGAGAGCTTGGGCTCTTCAGCCTGGAGAAGAGAAGGCTCCGAGGAGATCTTATAGCGGCCTTCCAGCACCTGAAGGGGGCCTACAGGAAAGATGGGGAGGGACTTTTTAGAAGGGCAGGTAGTGACAGGATGAGGGGAAATGGTTTTAAACTGGAAGAGGGTAGATTTAGACTAGATATCAGGAAGAAATTATTTACTGTGAAGGTGGTCAGACACTGGAACAGGCTGCCCAGTGAGGTTGTGAATGCCCTCTTCCTGGAAGCATTCAAGGCCAAGCTGGGTGGGACTTTGAGCAACCTGCTTTAGAGGGAGGTGTCCCTGCCTATAGCAGGGGGGTTGGAACTAGGTGATCCTTAAGGTCCCTTCCAACCCAAACCATTCTATGAATCTATGATTCTTTATAGCAGTCACCATTGTTTTCCAAATATTGCTTGGAATCTGGAACTGCATATGCATGAAACTTAAAAATAGTAGCTCTGAAATCTATGTACTTGCTTATAGTTTTATTACATTTACAATGATCAGGGCCGTTTTCTTGAAAAAATGACCGTGTTGTAAGTATAATGGAAGTAGTTTCTGAGCTTGCTCTTCTAGATTTAACAGAAAAGAGATTTGGGATATTGTATTCGTGTCTTCTGTTGTAAAGTACTGAAAGTCTTGAAATCCGGGTAAGAACTGCAGCTGCTTTTTTAAAATGTTACAGCTATTACAGTCAGTACTAGTTTTATGAGGGACTGAGAATGTGCTCCCAAAATCACATGAGTATCACAGTCAGCTTTGAAAGCTAATTTTATGTAACAACTCTGAGATCTTGTCAGACCAAATAAATAATTTGTATGAGGCTGCATAATTCTCATGAAGACAGTCTTTTGCAAGCAGTCAGCACACTGAAGCTGTTTGCTTTATGTACTATAATAAAGTGTGATGCAAATAAATAATGAATGGGAGTTTGCGGTGGTGGTGGTGTTAAGACAGTCCCTGTGTTTGAGCTGCAGTGATGTAAAAAGGCAAAGTTTCAAACTATCCCACTGTCATCAGAAGTCATTAATCCAAAGTTGCTAGCCATAATTAGAGTGCTGGGCAAACACCAACTACATGAAGTTTAAAAAGAGCAAGTGCCAGAGTCTGTGTCAGGGATGGACCACCCTGGCTATATGAACAAACTGGGAGAGGCCAGAGAGCAGCTCTGTGGAATGGGATCTGAGAGCTCTGGCTGATGGCAAGTTGAACATGATCCAGCAGTGTGCCCTGGCAGCAAAAAGGACCAACCATACCTGGGGTGTACCAGGCCCAGCACTGCCAGCGGATGAGAGGAGGGGCTGTCTGCTCTGCTCTGTGCTGTGCGGCCTCACCTCCAGCACTGGGTGCCACAGTAGGAGGAGGAAACTCATGAGAGAGCATTCAGAGGAGGGCTACAGAGACCGTGGAGGGTCTGAGGGCAAGGTGTGTGAGGAGTGGCTGGGGTCCCTGGGTCTGTTCAGCCCAGAGCAGGGCAGGCTGAGGGGAGGCCTCATGGTGGCTGCAGCTCCTCACAGGGAGTGGAGGGGCAGCTCTGAGCTCTGGGAGCTCAGGTGACAGCGACAGCGCCTGAGGAAGCGGCATGTGGCTGTGTCAAGGGAGGGGCAGGTGGGGGTTAGAGAAAGGGTCTGCACCAGAGGGCAGTGGGTTGCCCAGGGCTGTGGGCATGGCCCCAGGTGCTGGAGTTCAAGGAGTATTTGGACACCGCTCCCAGGCATGGGGTGTGGATTTTCAGTGTTGCTGTGTGGAGCCAGGACGTGATAGTCCTTGTGGATCCTTTCCAACTCACGATATTCTGTGGTTCTGTGATGGTATGATTTGCATCTTTTTCTCTGCGTAGTATGTTAATAATCAAATGATGTAACGTGAAGTGGAAACTAATCTTTGATATTATCTAATCATACAGAATTAAAAAGAATTGCTAAAATGACAGATGGCGTAAAAGCTGACTACCTAATAATGGTATTTGTTTATCCGTCATTTACAATAGCTTTCTCTTGAACAGTCATACAGATTGTTCATCTCAGTGACTACTAAAAACTTCAGGAGGTGGTGAGGAAAGCTTTTTTCCTCCTAAGCACTGTGAATGAGATGATAATAAGAATATGGAAGATCAGAAACACACATGAAAATAGTAACATACAGTGTCTGACTCTCCCACTGTACACATTACTTTGCTTTGTTTGGTAAGTTGTTTTTGCATCTAAAACATCTAAGTAACCTGCTGGATTCCCTTCCATCAATAATTATTAGGCATTTATTTTGTTTACATTTCAGCTGAATTTTCTAATGCTCATCCAGTTAGAACACAAATAGAAATGGAGTACTGATCATCCTGTTATATCCAAGCACACATGCTTAATGATATAATTGCATAAATAGGTATGTATGTATACTCAGTACAATGGCATGGTTATGTCAGTTAATGCTTTTAAGGCTTATCAACTAAATTAGTTTTAAGAGAAAAAGCAGAGGTATTAAGATGAAATTTTTTTTACTGTATGTCAGCAGTTTCCTAGTTGCCATTGTAAATTACATTAAAGGCACCATCACATGTGCAGTACATTTCAGTGTGTATAATGGCTGTGGTGCCAGTTTGAATTCAGATGTTACTGGCAAAAATAAGCAAGGAGAATCCCAGTTTGTTCGGAGCTGAAGATCCTTTGCTGTTACTGCAAAGTGTGCCTACAGGGTTTTTTTTGTAAATGTTTCCACCTTTGCAGTTTTTTCTGTGGGCCAAATTCTGCCTGTAAATTAGAACCTCTGCTCATGGCTGATTTCAGAGTGCAGAGGAAGTCAGGGCTCATGCACTGGCTGCCCTGCTGTATGGCTTTCTGTTCCCTGGCCAGTCTCTCTGTTATTTTGTAAAATTGAGTGAATTATCAATGTAAGGGGAATTTTCAAGGCTATGTGTAGTTTTCTATAAATAGTTGTGCTTAGGAGAAGAAAAATGTAAAGCTCTCAATAATTCACATTTACTAAAATAGCTTCTTCAATGTAAGTAATTTTTCTTTGCAGAAGGCTCACAAATGTATGACAGACCTAAATTTTATGATTTTCCTTTTGTCACAACAAAGTGATCTTTGAAAGCATCTTGAAGTAAAGAGCCAGAGTTAAACTGGAAATTCCTTTCAAAATAGTGTTCTGAAAAGTAGGAAGTCAGTATTTTTGGAAATTCAAGTATTACTCTGTTTATGAACAGGCTGCAAAGAATCAAAGCCATTAAGCATATGGATTTTTGTAATTTGTAAGCAAATACCTAGTTTCTGCCATTTTCAGTTGTGTAAGCCTGATTTATCCTGTATAAAACAACTAAGTAAGGCATATTATTTAAGTGGGAGACTGCAAACACCCATTATTTCAACTGATGAGAGGGAATTTTGGAGCATGCAATCTGTCCTGAAATGTAATTTATACAAGGGATTAATTATTATGAAGGTTTTTGCAGTTCCTGCTGAATATTTCACTGAATGCTACATAATAATACTGTAGATTGATTCAGTGGCTGCATAAGATGTCCTTGTGTCAGCAAAGGTTTTTATGTAAATAAGAATGAGTGCATGTTATTATTTAGTTGTAAAAGCATTTATTTATTTAAAAAAGGTGTATGTGTCTGAGTGGAGAAAATCAGATACGTTGCTTGCTGAGAATTTTTTATTTTCCAGGGATTGCATCTTACTTTGGGAAAGAGGTCATATATCAAGCACTGTTAAGCAATATTATCCCTATCCTAGGTGTGTGGCAGTTATGGCAGTTCTGCACTGAGGTCTGACAGTAAGCTTTTTTTTTTTTTTTCCCTTTTTTTCTTTCTTTCTTTCTTCCTGAAGGCTAGAAGCTGATACTGTTATCATCAGAAGTTTTTGGTTCAATTATTTGAGTCCAGGACCATCTGGTAGTTTAAAGAGGAAATCTTTCCAGCCCATTATCTTTTGATGAACGACTGAAGTCTCAGTCATTTGGCATCTGTGGTCTTGAATCGCTTTTGTCTGTCAATATTGTTGTACAGTGTTTCAGGGAGAATGTTCATTTCTTCATATAACCCCTCCCACACTTTATATGGGTATTTTGCTGAGTGCATCAGAAATAGTGCAGTCAGCAGAACCAGGGAGGTGATTGTCACCCTGTACTCAGTGCTGGTGGGACTGCACCAAGTACTGCTCAAGTACTGTGTTAGCTTTGGGCCTCTCATTATGAGAATTACTGAGTTGCTTGAGCATGTGCAAAAAGCAGCAAAGCTTGTAAAGTAACTAGAAAACAAGACATATGAGGAACAGCTGAGAGCACTGGGCTTGTTTAGTCTGGAGGAAAGTAGTCACATTGGTCTCTATGAATACCTGAAAGGAAGCAGCAGTGGGGGGGAAGGGGAAG
>NC_034438.1:40219150-40462191 GCF_002078875.1 Numida meleagris | reverse complement strand
GGAAGATGTTGGTCTCTTTTCTCAGCTGACAGGTGATAGGGCATGAGGAAACAGTCTCAAGTTGCACCAGAGAAGGTTTAGATTGGATGTTAAGAATAGTTTATTCGCAGAAAGGGTGGTCAGAAGGTGGTGGAGTTCTCATCCCTGAGGTATTTAAGAGGGGTGTAGATGTTGTGCTTAGAGGCATGGTTTAGTGATGGATTTCATAATGTTAGGTGATGGTTGGACTTGATGACTGTAAGTGACTTTGCAAATCTGAATAATCCTGTGATATTTATTGTTGCTTCTCTAATTTAGTGGTAATTTTTGTCATTCAGTAATCCAGAAGAATTTGCTTCCATTTTTTTTGATACTCTTTAATTGTTTTTTTTTTTTTAAATTGCATGCTCAATATACTTCCACAGAAGGCAAAACATTCCCATTCATAAATATTTTAAAACTCTATTTTCCATTACAGTCATTCTGTGAACAAAGAATCAAATCTTCCCGAATGCTTCCCAAGATGCTTCAGTTTGTGGCTGTTCAGGAACTTATGTATTTATTCTTTTTTTCCTCTTTGCCTTTAAGTTGGTTTCAGAATTGCCAGGGGAGAATTCACATACTTCTGTAGGCTTAAACATGACTGAGGCTAATCTAGCTTCTGCATTACCTACTTTCCCTGAAAAAAAGCATTTGAATAAGTAGTATTCCACAACATAATAAAAAGGACTGAACAAATAATCTGTTCTGGTCTTTTTTCCTTGATAGATTTTTACTACATGCCATTCTTTCAAATATATTTTCTTCTGTGATCCAGTTATGACAAAATGCTAAGCTGTGATTGCTGCATGATGATTATGGGCTTTATATATGTTTGATACTATATTTGTAGATTACTGCAATGCATACACTATTGGATGATGATAGTGATGATGATGGTTATTATTATTTTATGTATTCCAGGATAGGTTCCAGACGTAATGACCAGGTTAAGTAGGAATATGGAGCTACTGGGTGCTATATTTAAGATATGCCATGCATTTTGTACAGCCTGTGGTGCTTAAGTTAAAATGTGTAATGGTAATTTTTTTTTTAGTTGCTTATATAATATAAATAATATTGTCCTGGGTTCTGTAGTCCTGATTCTATATGAAATGTAAATATATGTATTATTGCCTAGTATAGCAAGAATCCCTCACAGACAGTTCTGTAACCTGAACTACTTAATTCATCCCTTATCTCTTCTGCTCAGTGATACCTACAGAGAGAATTTTTACTTACTCTCATGTTTCTTATATTCTCCATTGCCCTTCAGTGCACCTCTAACCCCAGAATCTGCTTTTCAAAGGAGTTGCATGGGGTGACATAATATCTGATTCAGCTGCAGAAGCTGAACCTGGCTCAGTTTCAGAGGCTGGTCTGATCCTAGGTGGACAATCTGCTTCTTGCAGTTGCAGATATGCTTTCTTCCAGTTGCTATTGCCTTATTCAGTGTGCTATTGCTGGCTTGTGAAACAGAGCCACTCATCATATGATCCATCACTTGTTAAGATTTTTTAACCTGTCCATTGTCCTTCTTTCTCTCTTCCTCTGAGCCATCTCTCCCCTTTCCTACATATGAATAGGAATGAGGAGAGGTGGCTGTGAAGTTAAGATGCACTTCCCTAAAGCACTGGAGACAAATTATTTAGTTTGGTGCAAGTTCTCCCAATTACTGATTTGTAGAGAAGTTACAAAAGTTTCTTTCACAAGGGCTGGATACAGCTCCTAAATTGCTTGCAAGGACCACTTTCCCAAACAAGCTAAATTCTCAGGCTTTTGGTGGAAATTTTGTCCTTTTGGTGATCTGTTACCCTGTTAGGGATTATACTGTCTTGGTCATTGAGGTTTTTACTCTCTGAATATTATGGCTAACAAAGGATACCTAATTAATATGAGTCCAGTGAAAGTAAACCTTGATTAATTCACTGTCCATGAGGTCAGGCATCAGGGAGTAGTTGTGCTGGCAATGCCAGAAGGTGCTTCCTGTTTTCTAAGCAATCAGGAACTGAAGCGGAACAATTCAGTTACTTCCCAAAGCCATGGGAGATCAGAATGATTTTGTGCCAGAATATAAGAGGCATTGCTTATCTGGGCCATTGGTGGAGCCTTGACGAAATAAAGGCTGGCTGTGGAGCGGAATCTGCCATTTAAAATCATTTTATGCCTGGTTTAATGTGTTAGAAATGCAGAAACAGCTAGTAAAGACAGCAGAATTGTTCAACATCAGCTATTGCTTTCAAAACACCAAAGTTCAGTTTGAAAAAAGTCAAATATATGTGCAAGTAGCAGGCCTAGAGTACTGTTTTCACTAGTTGGCAAGTACTGCTGTCATTTTATAAAATACAGTTTAAAAAATTATGTACAGGCTACTAGTACTGCTGTTAACCTTCACTTCTTTTTCTTTCCTGCTTTCTTTGTTCTGCTTTATTTGCAGTGCTCTTTTTTAGCAATTTGTAATGATGCTTACTCATAAATCTTACTTGGAGAAGACCAGAAGAAGTTAAAGGGAAAATGACTGAGATAAAGCATGAAAATTAAAAAGTAAATGAGAATGGAAAAGATAGTACTGTGGACAGAGACTAGATTTAAAAAAGAAACAAAAAACAAATAAAAAAACCTCTTAAGGCTTTAAGGAAACATAACAGTGGTCACTTGCAACTTTTTCTTGTTTTCTCTTTAATCTCTGTCAAGGCTACTTAGGATACTTTTGAAAGATCATAATTAAACCCCCTTGTTAAAAAATGTTTTTTAAAAAATATGAAAACAGTCTAATAAGCTTGAGTGAATTTACTGTTTGTTTTTCAGAAATGTGGAGGACAACATATCTCAGTCTGTGATTCTGTGATTTATGTCATTTGCACACATACATTCACATGTATGTATGAATTTATTTGTAAAACTACGTACAAGTTCAGCAGAAAGGAGATGAAATGAGATCACAGAATTACAGAATTGTAGGGGTTGGAAGGAACCTCTAGAGATCTAGTCCAACCTCCCGCAAAAACAGGTTCCCTACAACAGGTTGCACAGGTAGGCATTGAGACGAGTCTTGAGTATCTCCATAGAAGGAGTCTCTGCAACCTCTCTAGGCAGCCTGCTCCAGTGCTCCGTCACTCTGACAGCAAAAAAGTTTTTCCTCCTGTTAATATGGAACTTCCTGTGTTCTAGTTTCTGCCTGTTGCCCTCTGTTTCACTGTTGCTCACCATTTATGAGCAAATAAAGTGGGCAATAGGGTTTTCTTTTCTTGGGAAACAGTCTGGTTCAGGAAAGCCTGATCATGTCCCTACCTCTCGTGTGTTCTCAGTGAACATCCTGATGTCATGAGATGTCTTAGGATTTTATTTCTGTTTTGGTCAGAGAGTTGATGTCAGTAACACTTTCTTCAAAGCTTCATATTTGATTAGTTGACATCGCTATGAATTTTTTTTCTATATATATGATTAGGAAAGGAATGGACCAGCTTTCTTAACTAGAGAAGTTTACATTTAACCCGCTTTCTAAATGCGCATGATTTGTTCATAAAATTGCGTATAGACAATAATGTATGTATTTATTTTTTTAAATTACCTTCACTCTGGACTGTTAAAGTTTTTCCTTCCCCTGCTGGATACTGGTTGCCTTGTACGCTGTGAATTTTACTGTGTGAACAGTTAGTTATAAAAAGACAGCATTAGTGATGTTTCCGGCATTTAATGCTTCAGTGTTAGTTAGATGATGTTGCTTCCCATTCTTAGTAATAAAATAATCTATTTTTCTGTCATCATCTCCTTTCAGTTAATTATCTATTGATGATGTTTTTACCACTGGCTCCTCAAGCCATTCAAATGTGCGACTGGGAGGGCGCAGATAGATGCTCATTTGATACTTTGCAAAGGCCGCAATATCCTTGAGATAGACATTTTTTTTTTTCCTTGCTTCACCTGTTCAGTTCATATTAACTGTTAGTGTAGATATCAAAATGTACTGATGGCAAGGCCAGTTAGCTCTGAAGTATTTTGTTGACATGTGTTAAAGACTTTGTTGTGTATGTGGGCCTGTTTTAGGCTGTACTGGCCTAGGACAGTGTGCACTTGGCAAAATGCTTTTATCTTGGTGCTTTGTGTGCAGAACTACGAAGTCTGATACTTGTTAATTTTTTGCACTAACTGTGGCCTTACAGACAAATTGTTTGCCTGAACAAAGAGGGACTCGAGAGTGAGACTACCTTCTCACCTTGAAATGTTTAGTGCATGCAACTTCCATTGCTTTTTTGATAAGTTCTTACAAAATAGTCTGTTATGGCTTATTTTCTATAAGTGCTTCCACAGAAGAGTAGAATGTGATTGCAGTGATTGTTTGCACTGCTTTCCTATATGGTTTCTTGAGTTCAAATGTATGGCATATGCATGGGAGGAAGGTCAATGGTTTTGCCATACTCTTAGTGCTTAACTTTTTTTGAAGAGTTTAACTAGCTTCATGCATATCAGTTCCTCTGTGTGTGATCAGGTCTAGTAGATATACATGAGTAAAAATTGCAATTAAAAGTGGGTCAAGTTGCAAAATGCCTGGCTGGAATTGAGCTGCTACCCTCAGGGTAATTTTCACAAGCCTGTTTTCTGCAGTCAGCTTGACTCCTTTCTCTTATGTGATTGGGGCTTCTCTTTTTCACAATGGGGAGCAAGGCTTGATGGAAAGAGCCATTGGAGGTGACAGATCAACTGTTGTACAGGTCAAGTTTCTGTGTTAGCCACTCTCTTTTTTAACAAAAACATGAAGTAAAATACAGCATATGGGGAACCAGAGACATGACCAGCTGAACTTGCATTTTAGCAAAAGACAGCCATCTGTGTAATTCTAGTCAAAGGAGAAGACTAATCTCATTGAATCTATTATTTCTCATGAGATGATTTTCTTCCTTTGCTTAGCTCAATAAGGGTAATACTATTTTAATACTGTTTACTAGGCAAGATGTGTACTACTGGGTTTGACTGAAAGGCCTTGGTGTGGTGTCCTGGTAAACTTATGTAGAAGATTAACACAACTGTGCATAAACTCAGTTTTCAAGGCATTTTAAATGGAGCTTCAAAGCAAATGGAATCAATTGAGTGATTTATTGTAAAAAGTAATAATGGGAAGAAGAGAATATTGATTGTGAGTTAAGCCTGTGTTATAAAGACATAAAGATTTAATAAAGAGAAAAATGACAAGATGAGGTGTGCTCATGTGAGCTTTTCCAGTTGCAGACGCCACTTTCTCATTGAAATTTGTCTACTGTAAAAATGGTAGAATGTTTAGTTCAATGTTTGCTTGTACTGGGATTTTCTTAGACAGTTGAGCTGTATAGCTAATTTTAAGCCAGCCATAGAAGCTTGGATACGATCCAGATACTCTTCTGATTTCTGCCAGAAGAGTCCTGTTCAGAGCTTCTGGGGTATTTCTACCTGGCACTGCATTGTGGCACTTCAACACATGCCAAATGTTGAGTCTGTTTCTGCTACTGCTAATGTAGCATGTGCTTTCCCTTTCCTTTCTCTGCATCTGAGAAAAGAAGGAGCTGCAGCTGCTAATAGGAGATGTTAGAGGAGAAAAAAAAACAACACCCCAAACCAAATTATATTCCTTCTTAGCTTCACTAATTTCTTTTTATACCTCATCTTGTGTGGGTAAACAGGAAATGTTGCTGGTAATGAAAGTATCCTGGTCTGAGAAATGGCATTGCACATGGGACTTGCAGTGTTCCTAAAAGCAGCTGAGAGGATCTGTGAGGAGGATTCAGTAGCTAAAACATCAGAAAAGCAATTGCAGATACACTGGAAAATGCTTTTATTTCAGAATTGGACTACTGCCTCCTTTTTGACATTGTAATTTCAACATGCTTCTAGCTGATATAATCTCCTTCTAGAGTAGGGATTAACACTGAATGTGGTTTGGAAATGGATTATAAACTTTCACATGTTTGCTTTTAGTTCTGCAGGGTCAGCCTCATGAAATGACACGGGGATAGAAGGAAAAGAAAACAGAACATAAAATAAGAAGTCTTCTGTGTTTTAAAGTTCACTGGCTAGTCGATGTTGCTAAGACTAGTTATTAACCTAGAATTCAAGGAAACTATTAAATTTTTTTGGAAATACACATTTTCCAGGTCGGTTTATGTACTTAGAATCCTGAAGTTCATACTGACAATAAAAATGAGAACACTAAACAGCCCAGCACCTCTGAGAGCAATCCTGGGAAGAAAGGCTTATATTCTTAATTTGGATTTTGTTTTGACATTTTACAGGCAAAATTCCCAATAACTTCAGAGAAGAATTTTACTTCTTATCCAGTCCTGAGAAGTGATCACTGCACTGGTGTTTACCAGGGGTTCAACTAATGGTACATTAAAAAAAAAAAAAATCATCAGAGAGATGTATTGAGGAGGGTGGAGTGGCATAATAAGGTGAACAATCTTGACACATTAAGTCTTTATGTCAAGGTAAGAACCAAGGAGGGTTGTGGTTTTCCAGCAGATTCTGAGCAATACTCTCTACTGAGAGGCAGAATTGCAGAAGTGCACTTGAGATTTCTGTATGCCCTCTATCAGGGCTTCTTAATCTTGCAGGTCATTTTGAGAAAGGTCTGTTCTCTACTTTTCTGTGGAAGAAACACAAGTAAAGATGAATTTGGGTGCTGAGTGGGATGACTGTCCCCACAGTTTTCTATAAGGTGGTAATTTATTTCAGAAGATAATTGATCCCCTAAAGAATGTACTCAAAAGTGCTATTGCTGCTTTGAAATTTTTCTTCTCTGTAACTAATATGTGAAGGCTTCTCCAAATGCAGTGCCTCCTAGTATATTACGTTGGCCCACGTCAGAGGCAGATGTTGGTGGTATGACAGTAGAGGTTGAACCCTTCTGCCAGCATTCCGTTATCTTTTGTTGCTGTGTGACCAATGGCAGCAGAGGGGCCATCTGACAGAATGCTGTTTGGTGTGGATATGTGTATGAAGCAAAGATGTGGAGATGAATTCCTCCCCGTGGAAGAAATGGTACCCACTGACATTTATTGATGCTTGATGAACATTTATAGAGACCAAACTGTAATTGTTAGCACAATGATGTGAGCGGTGTGTTTCAGCAATGGTGACAGCAATGTGAAACGCAAGCCATGTTTCAGATGGCTATGCAGATTTTTACGTGTGGCATGCAGTCTTCTGTTTATCACTGGTGAAAATGGTGGTGGCTAGATTGACGAATAGTGTTTTCTAGCTCAGAATTTGCTCTTCTCCAACAGTTATTGTGCTCTTTGCATCTGTTGTAGTTTGCATGGAAAGAAATAGGAGACATTATGTTCAGAGCAACCTACGTATTTTATACAACTTTTCTGTAATACTTTTAGTGTCATATTTCAAAACCATTTCTTTTTTTTTTTTGATTGCTCAGCTATCTTTAGTAACACTCCAAATAGGACTTGAGATGAAAAACATAAAGTGTGTGGCAGGGAGGAGCAAATGCAATTTTAAACCTGGAGACAATTTGCAGGCAGAGCATCCTGTTGACATCCAAGAAATGTCATAGGTGCTTCAAGAAGCACTGCTGACAGCTGAGGCTTGGTAGAAGGCTTATTCTGCACCGAAGTCAGGTTTCTACAGTACCAGCTGGATCAAACTACTGATGAGTCCAATCCCTTTGAGATCCTGAGTGTTCAGCCTCAAGAGTGTACAGCCTCAATGTTTTCCATAAAAAAACATGTGGAAGAACTTCTTTACTTTAAGGTAGATGGAGCACTGCGACAGGCTGCATAGAGAGGTTGTGGAGTCTCCTCCTGTGGAGATACTCAAACTTGTCTGGATGCCTGCCTGTGTGACCTATTGTAGGGAACCTGCTTAGCAGAGGGGTTGGACTTGATGATCATCTCTTGAGATCCCTTCCAACCTCTGCAACTCAGTGTGTGATTCTGTGTGTGAAGAGGAGAAGCTTTCCTAAGGCAAGCAGATGTCAGATTAATCTTATCAGAAGCCATTCTGTGAGTCCTGTTCAAGAACACTTGCTGTGTGTGCTGGCAGTGTTGTTGTTGCAGTGAAGGCATGCCTCCTTAGGAGCTGCTTCTGCAAGCAGGCAAGTCTCAGTTTCTGGAGCAGTTGTGGTCCCTGCACAGCCAAATGGCAAGATGACATGCAGAGCGTGCACAGGTAGAAAAATTCAGGTGAACATGAGCTTATAACTGCAATCAACAGTCTGAGCATGAAAATTATCTACCACGGGTTGTAACCAAGAACAAGACTTTTGTCTGTTCTTTGCCCACCAAAAGAAGCATCCTGTAGCTAGAAGCGGTCTCTCCTCTCTCTGTCTCCTCCCTCCCTTTCTCTCTTTCTCTCTTTCTCTTCCTCTCTCACTGTCTCTCAAGCAAAAGATATTTTTCGTAGTGTTGTGAGAAGGAAAGGAGTAATCATAGAATCATGGAATCATTAAGATTGGAAAATACCTCTGAGATCATCTAGTCCAATCACCAACCCACCAATGCGATGGCTACCAACCATGTCCCTCAGTGCCCCATGTACATGAACACCCATGTTTCTTGAACAGCTCCAGGGACAGTGCCTGTGCCACTTCCCTGCTCAATCTGTTAATGACTGACTACTGACAAAATTGTACTACTTCATGTTATCAACAGTTCCTAGACTTAATTTCAGACATAAAGCAACTTTGAAGGTAGTCTTCTACTGCAAGTCTATCCACTGCTATCAGATTTGTAAAATTTATTTCACGCTGTAGTACGAAACTATGTCTGTGTTTGTTGTGTGAACACAAATAGACTTATTATTGAGCTTCTGAGTACCGGCTTCTACAACTAGTACCTGCAGATCTCAGAATGACTTGTAGAAACCCAAATGCATATCTGCATGCACATTTTGTGACTGTCTTTCAGGCGTGCCTTTTGTAGTCATGGTCTGTGCATTGCTGTTAGTCCTGGAAGGTAAGACAGGGGAGATGCGCAGACCCATCCAGCTCCTCACCTTCAATCTGGTTACATGTTCTGAAACAAATACCCTAACAAGACAGTCTGGTAAAGTGTGTTTTGACTTTTTCCTGCAAATTTGAAATCTGCAGTGGAGAATGGACTCACCTAATAATGATGGTTTAATGAGATGGTTAGGCTTGTCTTATTGCAGTGTCTGTCTGCACATCCTGTAACCCTTGGAAGTGACCTCAGAGGGTGTCACTGCATTCCTACAGTAGATGGCTTTGCAAATGGTGGGGTGGTTGGGGTAAACAAAAGTTCTGGTTTGCTGAAGGGGATCTCTTTAGGACAGATAGGGATTTTTATGGTTTAATGTAAGTTCATGAGTGAAAGGGAAATGTCATTGCCATCACATAATTAATTCTAGCTTTTTCCACTTGTTACCTAGCTGTCTGTAATTCTTCTAAGCAGTTTGTTGAGGACAATATCCTGCATAGTGGATTCCACAGAGAAAATGTATTGGATCTCTTCAGTTTCAGTGAAGAGAAAATCTTTTTTTTTTTTTCCTTTTCTGGTCATGCTATGCAGTAAGCAAATAAATCATTCACTGAATAAAGCTGTGCAGAGCTTTCTTCATCTGTGGCATTATTTTATTAAAGCAGGAATTGTTACTTGAACTAGTGATACTTATTTGAATAAGGTAAATGCTTTTGAGGGCCAAGTAGAAACAGCACAAATATGAATGCAACAAAGAGGTATACACTGAAATGCAAGTAGTAGTAGTATTTCCCTGTGTTTTAAGCACATTCTTAGCTGTTTGATGTTAGATAATTCAGAGTCCATATATCTTACCATAAGGATCTCAGCTTCTGCAATCCCTCTGTGTCATACAGTCGTGTTTGTTCATACTGATACCATAGCAGTTTGAGTGGAGCTGGTGAGATCTTTCTGTTAGATTTTTGTGCTCTCCTGTAGCTGTTGTTCTTGTAATAAAATGTTTAACCTCTAGTCACATACATTAAAAAGGTGAATTCATAGGGGGAGGCAGAATGGGGAGGTAAAACAAACATTACTGAGTGTGGAATACATTTAGTGATATCACCATGGAACTGTAGAATCATAGAATGGTTTGAGTTGGAAGGGACCTTAAAGATCATCCAGTTCCTACACCCTGCTGAGGGCAGGCTTGCCACCCGTTGGATCAGGCTGCCCAAGGCCCCATTCAACTTGGCCTTGAATGCCTCCATAGTTGGGGCATCCACAGCTTCTTTGGGCAGCCTGTGCCAGTGCCTCACTGCCCTCTGAGTAAATAATTTCTTCCTGACATCTATCCTAAATCTCTCCATTTCTAGTTCAAAATTGTTCTCCCTTGTCCCGTCCCTATCAGACCATGCAAAAAGTCTGTCTCATCCTACTGCTTGTCCTGGAAAGTGCAGAGTACTGCATATTCTGTTTTTCAGTTACCGTATTAGTGGTGATATTCAGTAACATTTGCTGGAGAAGCTGCACATGAAGTTCTTTTAATATGTTGGAAATCATTCATCTTGTGCTCAGAATTAGCATGTGTTTTGGATGTATCTCATGTTAATCAGTGCCAGTGTCTTCAAATTTAAGCTGCTGTTCTATTTTATGTTTTTTTTCTTTTTTTCTGGAAATCACCACTGATAGAAGCATAGTTCTTTCTGTCTTTAGGTTGCTACTCACTTTTTTATTTTTGTGGCTAAACCTCATGCAGTCTTTTTAACTATTTTTAACTTTTGTAGAAAAAGTGTGCTACAGTCCTTTGTTCTGTTGCCTCTGTCAGTCGTTAAACGTGTATGTCAGGGTAACTCTGGTGTAACCATGGTTCTTAGAGGATTTATTTATGGTTTAGGGTTTGTATACATGTGGGCTTCTTCACATGTTTGTAAGTTATAAATATTTCCTACATCCATACGTATGAAAAGCTATTTTGCATATAGTCGTTTGTGACAACTCCTGAGAATGTAAGTGGGAGGGTTGGGAGAGAAGATAAGCCTCTTCATCCTAATTAAATTTTGAGCTTCTGTTTTGATGTATTTTTAATCTTGTTATTGGTTGATGTAGATTAGTGGTTTTGATGCAATATATTTCTTCAAAGATATTTCACAGGTTAAGTCAGAAGTTGAACAGATGTTTGCAGTGAGTTGCTGCTGGCACACATGAATCATTTCAGAGGTGTTAAACTTCCAGGTTAGAAGGAGATGTATTGATTAATTTTGGAAAAGTAAGTAATTAAACAGAAAGTACTTTACTGTGAAACAGAGTTCTGCCTTAAAAATGAGACTTGGGATTTAGTATCCTGTCTAAGAGTCCCTGAACACCAAATACAGTAGTTTAAGCTGTCTGCAGATGAGCTACAAATCTGTTGCTGTATAGTGTGGAGCAGTTTTAAACCATAAAGCTGCTGAAAGAATCTAGTATGAATTGGAAACTAAATGGGGGGGCCACTGTCTGTGTGTGCTTGCAGCCTGGAAGGCTATCTCCTGGGCTGCATCAAAAAAGGGGCTGCCAGCAGGGAAAGGGATTGTCTCCCTCTGCTCTGCCCTTGTAAAACCCCACCTGCAGTACTGTGTCCAAGCCTGGGACAAGACCTGCACAACAAGACCTTGTCCAACCCTGCACAAGACCTTCAGCTGTTGGAGTGGTTCCAGAGGAGGGCCATGAAGATGATCAAAGAATTGGAGCATCTCTCCCGTAAAGAAAAGCTGAGGGAGCTGAGATTGTTCAGCCTGGAGAAAAGAAAGTTCTAGGCAGACCTTATTGCAGCCTTCTAGTACTTGAATGGAGCTTATAAACAGGAAGGGGACTGACTTTTTACGTAATCTGATAGTGATAGGACAAAGGGGAACGGTTTAAAACCTTCCCCTTCCTCTCCCTCTCTTCCCCTTCCTCTCTCTCCTTCTCCCTTCTAAAATACAGCAGTAAGTCACTGGGGAACAAGGAATCATAAAAATGTAAAGCTGATAGAATCATACAATGGCCTGGTTTGAAAAGGACCTCAAAGATCGTAAGGTTTCAACCCCCTGAGTGCAGGGTCACCAACCACTAGACCAGGCTGCCCAGAGCCACATCCAACTTGGCCTTGAATGCCTCCAGGGACGGGGCATCCACAACCTCCCTGGGCAACCTGTTCCAGTGCGTCACCACCCTCTGCCTCCTAATATCTAACCTAAATCTCCCCTGTCTTAGTTTAAAACCATTTCCCCTTGTCCTATCACTCTCTACCCATGTAAACAGTCATTCCTCCTCCTGTTTATACACTCCCTTCAAATACTGGAAGGCCACAATGAGGTCTCCCCGGAGCCTTCTCCAAGCTAAACAAGCCCAGATTCCTCAACCTTTCTTCATTGGAGAGGTGCTCCAGTGCATCGTCTTGGTGGCCCTCCTCTGAACTGGTTCCAAGAGCTACTTAACAGCTACTTTATCTCTAGTGTTGTCACATGTAGTTTACTTTGCAAAAATACTGTGTAGTGTTTTCAAGGAAGGGAAGAGGAATAACAAGAAGGAAAGAATTCCTTTATTCAAACCTTTACTGTAGCGAGCTGTTTATATTCCTGCTGTTTACTAATTTTACTACTTTTTTAACTTGCACTTCAATTCCTATGAAAATCTGCAGTTTTCTAGGGGGTGTAGACACTGATTTAGGAGGAACATGAGGTTTTATGTCTTTAAAATAGGAAGTTTCTCATACAATGCATCACAGTATTACTGACTGAGAGAGATCAGTATTGATTGCATGTATTTATAAAAAAATCTGCAAAACTTAAATTGAACAGCATAGCTGTAGTGCAGGGCTGCAGGGGTTAACTTCTTGTGCTTACACATGAAAATTGGTATGCAAGTGGGGAGTTGAATAAGTGGTGGGAGGCTTTTATCCCTACTCCCCAGAACTGTTTGGCAGAGCTTGTATGAAAGCAACAGGACACACTCCTCTATTGTCCTGTTAAAGAACAGTGGTCTTCTGTTGTATTCCTGTTAAATGCACCCTCTGTGGTATTTTTAACAGGGAGTAAATTCCTTGTTCATGCATGTTTCTGAAAGAATATGGTAAGCAGATGAATAAAGTTGTAGGTTGGTGTTACGTCACATAGCTACTAGCCAGACTGATTGGGAAACAAGCAGGATTGTCAGCTGGGGACACAAACTGGCATTTCTGCAAAACATTATTCTTCTGGGCCCATTGTAAATATGCTGAACAGGCTTGGTGCAGTGAGCTGATAAAGACCAAAATTAGTGTGGAGAAGGATGAAGTTAAGGATGTGAGCAGTAAATATGAACTTACAGTGCCTAGCGGTAGGGGTCTGTCTGCAGTGGCAGCCTGCTGCATGTATTTGTGTAGTTTACTCGTTTGTAGTGCACACAGAAGAGGAGGAGGGATACGATTATGCGTAAAGATTGAATCTTGGCTAATTCACTTAAATGCAGTTTAGGAAAACATCTGTGAGGTAAAAACCTAAAGGCCAAAGTGTAGTAGCTGTGGTTTTCAAAAATTTTCAAGAATTCCTGTTTCTTTGGGTTTGAATGCCGGGTGTGAGATGCAGGCAGGTACTGGACTTGCCTCCACCAAGAGTAAGTGAAATTTCTTTTCACTGCTGCAGGTTCCCACGTCTATCTCAGTTTCTAAAACGAGCCTCAAAGTGTCTTGATTTCCTTGGTGGTAGTTTCCATCGGAAAGATACTGTGAGAATGATGAATCCATTAACATTTTAGAAATGTTGAGTGACAGTGATATGACCTTGTATTGTGGTATAAAGTGAAGGGCTGCAAAACTTTCTGCGTACGTTTTGCAATGTTGTGATAAATGGCCAATTTGTTAATGTAATGGAGGCCTTGGTTAATTGGGCTTCTGCAGCTCTGTTCCATACAGATCCTTCAAAGGGCTTCTGTCATACCAGTTGCTTTTACCTAGCAAGTTCATGGTCCTTGATCTGCTGAATCTGAAAGCACAAGCCATTCTCTTATTCTCTGAGGAAACTACTGTAATGTTTAAGAGATAAATTTTCCATCATTTAGTACTGTCCATTCAATTTATATCTCCAGGTACTAAGTAAACATTTATAGAAAGGCAAACCTGTTTTCATGCTTATTTTGTTTCTTATTATGTTTTCTGCTAGAGGCATGTTCCATCTCAGCATCCTCATCTCCTTACTTGTACAATTGTGAGCTAAGGGATAGACCAATGGGAATTTTGTGCATGTTTTCTAAGTACAAGGATTTCAAAAACCTCCTTATTCTTTTTGTTGCAGAAAATATTAAGCAATCTCTCTGGACAGGAAAGCCTACTATAGTGAATCTGCAAATAAAGAGGAGGAAGGAGTGGGGGGAGAGAGGAATACTTCAGTCCTTCAAACCTTTCAGTTTTTCTTATGAACTAGAAGGGTATTCACTTTTTTTTTTTTTCCCCCTCTTGTTTATCTTTTTTTTCCTTAAGGGAGTAGGCACTGAAGACTTTTTTCCTTTCACTTTCTCTTGCCTTAGGCTTTCACACTAGTACCATGGTGACTGAAGTTTTTTGAAAACTGGCCCAGAGAACACTAATCCATGATGGTGTTTTCATCATATTCCATACAGCAATATTTCCGTTGATGCACTGCTTGTCACAAGGCTAAAAAACCTGAGGTAGAGACAGGCAGGCTGGAAAATAATTACTTGTGTACACAAGAGACGCTCTTTTATGGCTGGGTTAGGCAAACAAGTCAATGTGATAATATGTAGGTCTTTTTCCCTACTTGTGTGAAATTTGCTTAGATGCTCATAATGTGCACAAGTCTGACTTTCTGGAAGTCTGTAACCTTTCTTCTAAGACAGTAAAAGAAACTTCAGATAAAGTAATGGAAATACAGGTTTCATCTGATGTCTTCTGGACTGTTTAGATGTTTTAATGGTTGAATATTTTAAAAGGCTGTCTGTTTTTGAACCTAATTCTTGTATGGATTTTCGGAAGACAATATTTTTCTTTACAAAAAGATTGAAAATAAATTGATGAAGCCAGCTAATGGCTAGACTTCTTGTAGCCCTTTGTGCCTTAACTAGAACAAAAAGAGAGCAGCAAGAAGCTTGGTACTGCATACAGCTGTAGTGCTATGAATAAATCAGAGCTAACCAATGTATATCTGCTCTTTTGTGCATGTAGCAGTGATGTACAGTAACAAATACATTTCGCTTTCATATAAAGGTAGCTTTGTTATCTCTTGAGGTAGAGGCCTACATTTTTGTAACAGGAAGCCCCGGGTGGCAATGATCTGTGCTATTCTGGCTCAGTGCTGAATGTCCATAGAGCGTTTTGTAGGTGGCTGCTTGTCCTAGGCAGAAGATGATTTACTTGCTTATTTTATCGATTTATTTTGTACTGTAGAAGTGGTTGTTCATTCTAGTTAGTGGCCCAAACTCAAACTGGCTCAGCCCTGAATACAGCGCTTTTATACTGCTTACCTACCTGACAATGGTGTAGGGACAGGTGGTGGAGTAGCTCTGAGCTTACAGTACTGAGCTGAGTTTCACCCATGCCTGGACTGGGCCTTACTGGTTGCTGGGATGAGAGGCTGAAATACAGAAGCTTGTTGTAGGCTTCCTTTAGGTTGCTCTTTCGTACTGCTCTGCCTGTTAAAGGAGCAATATGGAGTAGGAGTGAAAATGTTTATTTTTTTTTCATTCCGTCCCTCTGATTGCTCTATCTTGCAGCTTTTCTAGGTGTCTGAACTCATTTTTAATCAGCTTCATGCATGCTCTAACCAAGAGGAAGCATCAGGATTTAAGCATCACCACGTGAGACAGAAATGCAGCCAGGTTTATGAACTAAGAAGGGATTTGTTTAGGTAAATTTTAAACCAAAATATAGAGAATAGCATGGAGCATAAAGAGTGATCACATCTGTTGCAGACATTTTTCAGTGCTAATAATCAGCTTTTTGAATCCGGTCAGTTTTTCACTGAAATAACTTCAAAATTACTTCAAATGCAGTTGGACTGAACACTTTGAGTAATCATACTCTGTGTGCTTCTGAAATGCGATGTAGAACAGGTCAGATTTTTTTATTTGAAACTGATGGTCTCTGAGAAGCCTTGTTTGCCTGATTCCCAGGCAGATTCTGCAAGGATGAACTTTTCTTCTTTGTAGAGCTCTTCTGATGCCAGTAGCATCTCTTGTTGGCTTCAACTGACTCCCCGAGACAACTTCAGAAATTTAGGACCTAGTGGTATGCACTCATGAATGTTAGGCTTAATTTAACTTTTCACTGGATGTGCATTGAAAAAGAGAGATAAAAGTTTAATCACAGAATTACTGAATCGTAGGAGTTGGAAGGAACCTCTGGAGATCAGAGTCCAACCCCCTGGTAGAGCAGCTTCCCTACAGCAGGGAAGGGACACCAGGGTCATGAATATCTCCAGAAAAGGAGACTTCACCATGTCTCTGGGGAACCTGTTCCATTGCTCTGTCACTCTGACAGTAAAGAAGTTCTTCATCAGGAAGGAAGTGGTTTTTTTTTTTCTTTTTTATTGCTTCTTTTTCTGAGAAAGGTAGTTGCCCTTTCTTTTAGAAGGTAGGAACAGTGCACTGAAAACAGCTGGGACAATGGAGTGATTTAAGGAAACAGTCACAGTGAACTTCCTTTCCAATGCCCCTGATTATGCATTTTCCTTTTTTAGGTAAACTTTTAGTGAGAGTTCAATACAAGTTTTTAAATTCAAAACAGTCATGATTTATATGTATATGTAGTTTAACATCGTATTCTTTACATTTCTAAACATTCTTTACAATTCTAAACATTTTTACCAGAATTTTCATAGGTAGTGTCTCTTCTATACCAACGTGATCCATAAAAGTAGTCAGTGTATATGAAAGAAGCAAGAATTTCCTATCAGCTCTGGTATGTGTGTATATATATGTATATACTGTATACTATATATATATGTACTGTAATTAGGTTTCTCGGTGTTTTTGTATGTGTAAATGCTGTCAAAACATCACTGATCAGTGCCTAAACAATAACAGAGTGTGAAAATGGGGAAAGGGTCATGCAGGCAGCGGTGCTGTCCATTACAAGTTTTACCTAAAAGAATAGCAAGAAAACCTTGGAGAAGAAAATGTTACTGTTTGAGAAGAATGTGCTTGTGGTTAGCAGCAGGCTCAGTCTTCACTCTGCATAGTGGTCACTTCTGCTATAAAAAGAGATCTTTAAAGTAGATCATAGTCCAATTAAAATGCTAGTATCCGTTCTATGCTGGTGCAGTTTTTTGTTTGATGTTCTGTTCTGTTTCAATTTTCCTGTCACCTTTTTCATGTTAAACTTTTCGTTTGTTTGTTTGCTTTGTTTAAAGAATTATTTACAGGTGCCTCAGTGAAAGAAATGGGGATCTGCTTTTAGGGTCAGAGTGAGGTCTGTAAGTCTCATGAGCTGTGGAGCATATGCTGTTCCACATTAGCTATTTGTGCAATGACACCCAGAGGAGAATTGATGAAGAAAAAGTGGTAGGTGGATCACTGAAATGCATGAAGCCACAGGACAATTCCTGTTAGTCTGCCACTGGAGTTAACACATGGAGGGCATGGCTGCAATACTGGCCAGAATGCTGCTTTGAATTGAGTTAACACTCCAGTCCCTCATTTACTGCATAAGTACCACAAGCAAAATCCGTTTGATTCATCTTATACATGAAGATAAAAAAATGACTCTAAGTGCTCCATTTTCTGGTTACATTGTTTTATCTAAATGACTTCTTTTTCAGCTGTAGGCAACAATATTTAAAACCCTCAGTGGTATATTAGTTAAATTTATTAAAGTGCTAACTGCAAAGACCCTGGCCAAGTTGTTTTAGAATGTACACTTACTCACTTGAAGTTTCTTTGGAAGTATTAGGTGTGCCAAAACATAAAGGTGAAAAGCTAGCATTTCTTGGAAAGAACAATTAAAGATTACAAGGGTCATACAAAACAGAGTCAGTCATATTATTCAGTTTCTAAGGGAATTTCAATGAAAATTTAAAGCCGTGTTTCTTTTAAAATATTTAAAATTTATGCAACTCATTGGTCATCTTACTTTTGAACTAATGAGCATAAAAGAAGATCTAATTAATTAGCTTTTCATCTTCAGAAAGCTTTAAACTTCATCAAAATCAAAGAAATTAATACACAGATGTCTTTGGTTTACATGAAGGGAGAATGAAGAGCTCAGGACACAGTTTTCTGTTTTGTTGCATAATTAATGCATACTGAGAAGTTCATTTACCTTGAAGGTGCCATTCCTCATGTTTTGCTGGTGCAAGTTCATACCTTCCATTGAAGAACACTTGATGTAATTGATAACTGCAATTGATAACTGGGAACAAACCTACTTTTTCTCTTCCCTTTGGGAATATAGTGAACTTTTCAAAGGCTCCTGCAGTAAGGAGGTTGAAGTGATCTGGCCCTTTTGTATCGAACGTTTTATCCTTGGTGTTTCCTATGCGTATCTCAGGGTCCTACGAATGCTGCACCTCCAAGCTCCTGCAGTGTAACATTCCTTGTAGTTGGTGGTAGTAAACTCTGTGTATTTGTACTCTTTCCACTGAATGCCTCTGAGCTATTGCTGAGTCTCATGAATGCTGCCAGTGTTTTTGGTTTTACCTACTCTACACTGAGGAAATGCAAGTCATCTGGGTAAGGAGCACCTTGGGACTACTCCTTTCTCTCTGTGGAAACTTGTGGCTTGTTCTCCTTATGCACTTTCCTGAGAATGTGTGGAACAGGCTCTCCAGGATAGCGTTCACAGCCCCAAACTGCTGGAGTTGAAGAAATGCTTGGACAATGCTTTTAGACATAGAGTTTGAGTTTTGGGTGGTCCTCTGTGGAGCTAGGTACTGTTCCTGATGACCCTTTTGGGTTCCTTCTGACTTGGTTATTCTGTGATTCTGAGAATGCATGATAATAACATGGTACATGCATGTATTTCAGATCTTCAGAAAGCTGCATGATTTGCAGTGCTGCATTTTGTGGTTAGTGCACTGAAAACACAGGAAGTTCAAGTTGAGAGAAAACATAGATCAACTTATTCATGTAAAGGCAAATACAAGAATTAGTGACTCTTGATCATGTTATATATATACCTTGAATTTTATTTAGACTAAAACAAGGGGAAATCTTTATTCTGCTGTGGGATTTGTGTACAAGATGTAGCTCCATAAATTAGCATGAAGAGGTCCTTTTGTGATGTGCAAATAACAGCTTGTGTGGTAGTCTGAGACACTGACCCGAAGCAGCAAAATGCTTTAGGTTGTTTTTTTTTTTTTTTCCCTTTTCTGCCCTTGTGGCTGTGAACTTGTTCTGCTTCCATAAAATGTAAAATTAAGGATGGATTTGACCTTTTGCAGAATTAAGCTCTGAATTTTTTAAAATAAAAGCAGACAGATTTGCAGGGTTGGGTCCATAATACATAATAAAAATACTGTCTTTGCAGGAGTGTTTCCCTAAAATCAGCCTAATTAAAAAAATTAATTTAAAAAATACAATTCAGAAACTAAATTATTTATTAAAAAATTAAAGTGACTTATTAAACTGCCTCAAAATTCTTCTCACACGTGTATTTTTGCAAGTAAGAAAAATTTCTCATGGTAGCCTGAAAGTCTGAGTTGTCAGCTCAGAAGTTAGCATTACTGAGCTGGTTCAACTTTAGACAGGTTGTGCTACCACTCTCACTGTTAGGTGCTTTAGGTATGGGACATCCTAAAGTGAGTTAGCATTACATATTTGAAGAATCTCCTACTTTTCCTCCATCTCAGATGGTAAAGCTAGCATAGAGCCAGTCTCTTAACATCTGTCAAGATCAGCCTGAGTCCGTTGCTGTATGCCTCCCTCCATGCCCTTGTAATCTTTTCCTCCTCCAGTATCATATGGCTCTGTGTTCACGTGCCATGTACAGCAGCATCCTGGCAGTACAATCATCTCCCTCTACTGAGCTGTTACTCGAATGATTGGCTGGGGGATAAAATGTTTTCTGTATTTTCTTTTTGTGATCTTTAGGATACATTCGGGCCACGACTAATGGTCAGAATAAGACCTCAAATTTGCTTTGATCTCTGAAAAAACAGTGTATGTAGGGAAGTTTTGCATTTCACCTAAAGCACTTTCTGGTTCTTTAGGATGGCAGTAAGAGCTTAGGCCATGACTGTCCAAACTTTTGGCTTGCCTGGGCTGCACTGAGTGAAGAAGAATTGTCTTGAGCTGCATAGATGTAGATGCTCCAAATTTAATGCCTCCTCTTTGTTTCGATGGAAACTACAGCAGATACAAAAAGCACAATAGCACTGTTTGATGGAGCAAATTCTCAGCTACAAAACACTCTTTTTTCAATGCAGTCACCACCATTAGCAATGCATTTTGACCAGCGAAGAACAAGAGCCTTCATATCATGCTAGTAAAAATCTGCACCAGCACAGGTGACCCACTCCTGCTGTAGTCACTGCTGAAATGCACCACCCACCTCCTCTCTGTGCTCACATCCACTGTTTGGTCTTCGAAAGCACTCAGCAAGTGTCAGTGAATGTCAGTGGGTACGCATTTTCCACACAGAGGAATTCAGTGTTACACCTTTGCTCCAGACTCACAGATGGCATTCTGGCAGACTGCCCCTCTGCTGTCATCTGTCACATGGCAACAACATGTAGTGCTGTGCTGGTGAGAAGCCTCAGCCTCTACTGTCGTGCCACCAACATCCATCACTGGCATTGGCATCCAACACTGGCATTGTGGGCTAAGGTAGTAAAATAAGAGGCATTACTTTTGGAGCAGCTCTCATAAAATATATAATACGGGTAATGTCTATAAGTAACAACACATCTTAATTTTTTTTTAATTTTATTTAAACGTATTAAAAGAGAGCAACAAAACCATAGAACTACTGGAATATTTGACCTTGTTTTTGTGAAACTAATCCATCAGTGTCTGGTTCAGTGGCAGTGATTGGAATTCATTAAGGTGTTTGTCAGAGATTTTTGATGAAATTTTATCTTCCTATGCTTCATTCTTCAAAATATTTGTTCATGAATGTACATATTGCCAAAAGTAGTAACAGGACTAAGGTGTGATTATGAAATCAGGGATATCTTCCTCTGGTAAGAGAGGGCTTATAAAATTCTAGAAGAGACACATGATCCAATTTTTGATTGCAGCTCTATACAATCGGTTCAAAAATTGGCAGGTAGTGTATTTATGTCACCTGAAAATGGAGTTGCAAGTATACAAATGATGATTTTTTTTTTGGCACTCTTGAAACCTATTCTCAAATTCCTTCATCACAGCAGAAAGCACGGCTGCATATTTTTTGCTGTTCACGGACTGCATTTTAGCCATTGTATCTAAATGCATACAGCTATTTGCCTTCAGTTGAGTAGGCACTGCACTGCGCCCTCCCCATTCCCTGGTCTTTGCCCAGGCAGTGCTGATTGCGCACTGGTATTTAATTGTTGTGAATGATGGTTCACCCCCATGGGGGAAGGCAGAGACACTACCATGATGGCACAGGGCAGAGGGTGGCTGCACTGCAAGCTGTGTGGCCTGTGGGCTGTGGGTTGGGCATATCTGCCTTTAGGCTTTCCCTTATCTTAGGACCCATGTGGCAAAGAGCTGGTTTACTTACATAGTTATGTTTCTGGGAGACATGCTCTGACATTCTGTGCTTCTGCTCTTGATCACTTAATTCTTTTTTTTATCAGAATAAAACAGATATCAACTTAGATATATTCCATCAGTGTGCTAGGCAGCCTTGCAATGTTCTTGTCAGCAGGCAGATTTCCCGTCCTAGCCTTCATGCAGCTTCTTTCTGTATGGGGTGTCAACGGTTTACGGGCATTAGGCCCGATTCCGTGACAAAGGGGACGGGGGACCCAAGGGCCCACGTCCCGGGAAAAGGGGAAAGGGGAAAAAGGGTGGGAGATGGCCCTGAGAGCAAAGAACAGCGGCAACAATCTGAGGAGAAACAAACTAATTTACTAAATAAAATATCGGAATGCAAAACAACACACTATAATACAATATAATTACAATTTAAGCTGATAAATCCAACACAGAGAGAGAGAATGTCCCAAAGTCAAGGTAGGCCTTACTCTACTACCGACGATAAGATGGCTGGAGAGCGAGGTGCTGCCAAGATGAGAGACGGCGGAAAAAGGGACGAGGTCTCGTGATCTGCAAGTTTTTATACTGCGAGCTTCTATCTTTTCCCTCTGGCTGGAAAATGGTAACAAAGGAGCAAAGTACCGTGGGGACTGTAGTAGTCCTTCTCTTCTGAGAACTAGGTATGTCCACTACATGATGTTATGATGTGGAATACCAATAACCGAAAATCACAAAACCATGACAAAGGGGTTGTATAATTCCTGTGTTTTTTGCATGGCCAGAAGACAATCATGATGTCTCTTATTACTATGAATACTTGGTAAGAGTTTACCCTCTAATTCTTTGATTAATTGTTCAGACTAGCCTAGAGTGATGCTGTTGTCTTAGTAGAAATGCTGGTGTTAGTGCACCAGGAGATGGAATGGATTGGTGATTAGATTATCAAGCAGCATAATGTCACTAAGCACCCAGACATTGTTGCCGTGTTTTGGGGTGTTCAGTGCTAAAAGAACATGGTAGGATAAGAATGACCTTTAAATGTTTGTTTTTTTCGCTGTCTAGACAGGAGAATATTGCATTAGGAAAGTAAAATCTTTGACATAGCTGAATATCTCTGTTTTCAGAAGAAAAACCTGAATTGATTCTAATTTATGTAGTCCTGACAGGATGCTATTGAAGGCTGATTGTTTACCGATACTGCTTGGATTGGATTAGTTTACTGCAAGTCATGCAAAATAGTTACTGTTCTTTTCCAATATTACCAATAGCAAATAAACAGAAATCACCCTGAACATGGCAAAACTGGCTTATAAGAACAGTAAACTGTATTTAAACAATGCAGTTTGCATCCTTATTAATTTTCTGCTATTTTGAGGCGGGCTGAGTAGGTTTTCCTTATCTTGGGGCTCATGTTTTGCTTGTTACTTTTTTAAAGTTCAAGAAGAGATTGTCTAATTTTGTAGCAGCTGAAACTTTCAGGCATGGATTGAGTTATCACTGCAATTTTAATACTTTAATGAGAACTGACACTGCCATTGTGCTAGCACTGCCCCTGACTCTAGATGATGTGCAACAGGAGACAGATGTTGCAGTGGAGGAAAATAGGATGATTGCTACTTGACTGTGCTGTTGAGGAGCTGAGTTTTGCTCTTGTTGTAATTGTTGTTTTGGAATATCAGTGATTTTACTGTTGATGATCAGAGAAAAACTGGAAAATGAGTATTAAGCTATATAGGTGCATAGTGTAGTCATCCAGTATTTTGACAAGTTGCAGAAACTCTGTGTTGGGTCTTTCTGTTAACTTTGAAGCTCTCCGGTAGAGTTCATAGGTTGGAGTAGTAGGTGAGGATGGATGAAGAAAACAGGGAAATGTAATTTTAATCAGGAGAAATTTAAAAAATGGCCACATTTTTTCTGCAAAATCTGTTTTCTGTTTGTTCCCTTAGCACAGTTATTTTTTATGCAACTTGATGAATATGAGTTTCAGCTCAAGTGCTTGGTGAATTGAAGTGCTTGGCTCTTTGAATTTCCCTTTTCTGTTTGCAGAGAGGAGTCAAGCATGTTTTTGCCCTTGATGTAGGGTAACATTAGAAAGGTGCTGTAGTAAAGTGAGAAAGGAACTGCAACATCGCACAGCCAGGCTGACATTCACTCCCGTGTCATTTTGCAGTTGGGGCACACACCATAATTTCCACCCAGGCTGCCTGCCTGCCTTATGTCTCACTAATCTGTCAGTAACTCCTTGGAAATGGGAGCTTGAGTGCAACAGCAAATGTTTCCGCTTGAGGTCCACAACATATTTGTGGTCTGCAGAAGCCAGTGGAGGGGTTGGGCGAGGTCTCTGAAATGCACTGGGACAAAACCTGTACTTGAGCAAGGGGCTGGAAACTCAGTGGATTCAGCAAAGCTGTTCTCAAATCAAATAATGGCTTTGCCTGGCAATTGTAAGAAACTGCAAGTTGGTAACTCTTACCTGAAATGATGTTTAGAACAAGCTAACTCTTTCAGCATAAATTAAGCAGCTGAACTAATTACCATGTGGGATTCTTCTCAAATGCTTACTGTTCTGTTCATAATTCTGGGATTTACAGCAGTTTGAAGTATCAGGAGCTGTTGGAATGGTGACATTTTGCATAATTTTAAAGGACCATGCTGAAAAACAAGGTAGATATAGTTTTGCTGGTCTGGGAAAAGTCTCACCCAATACAGTTCTTCAAGATGGCTGCTCATAGCCATTTTAGGGACTCAGTAAAATAAAAATGAGTTTATATTTTAAAGCTTATTAGCAAAAGTTGTGCTTAAAACTTTGCAAAGGGTTCTGGTTCATGAGAATGCGGACATTATTAAATATGACAGCGTATATATATTTAAAAATAATTGGTTTTGAATGCTGTCAAATAGATCATGGTCCATCACTAAATCCATCTGATGAAAGGAGATTGTTCTAGGTAGCTCTAATTGTTTCAGAATTTTTATTTTAGTAAAAAGTATTTGTAAGCAATTATGGTACTCCTTGGTGTCATGCAGACAGTTTAACTGAAGCGTAATTTTTCTGAGTTTGTTTTTTCAAAGCTTATAATGCAGTAGAATAAACCAGTGACAGTCTTTCAATTTCTTTTTTTTATAGTTGTAAATTACTATTGACTGTCACAGCTGAAGACAGGCTGTACAAAAATAAGATTATTGAGCTTGACAAAAAATAAAGCTAGTTAGAATGGGGCATAAAATGGATAAAATAGTATTTTACAAATTTTACAGACAGCCAAATGATTTAATGCCATTCTTTAATATTAGAATACTTCAATCCTTTTCCTTGATGTCTTTCTTATATATTTATAAAGTGTTTGTATGTGTGCATGCTCACATAGACACAAATGCTTGGAAGTGTGGCGTGTGTACGTGTGAGAGGTGTCAAATATGCATTATAAGCCAGACAAGGAAGTGCATTTAATCACTTGAATACCTGATGTTCACCAGTTTTGATCTGTGAGCCATTGATACTGTAGGACCTTAAAATTAATATTTCAAGACTATCATCTGTTATATTCCAAGATAGCTATGTATGAGTGTGTAGTGTGCAACTCAGTGGAGTCACTATATAAACAAATGGAAATAAATATCAGTAGGTAGTTACTGAAATGTCTTTCAACAACATTGTGAACCTTTGCCCTCCATTTTATTTCTGTTGTCTATGCACTGCTGACTACTTACACCTGCTTTCATGCAGTGCCCGTAACTCACTGTATATGGATGATTGGAGCTTGCTAGATGAAATTCATTCACTTTTGGTTTTCCATTTTCTCTCTATGCTGGGAGCCCTGGTGGATTCTTCCCACATGGTGGACAAGGTCTGGCCACGTGCTGCTTCATGCCAAGGAGGGTGATGGGCAGGACTGGAAAGGGCTGTGGAAGACCAAGTGCTGGGGACAGGGCAGTCAAGAGAAGCATTTCGATAACACTCCCAGACATAGGGTTTGAATTCTGGGAGGTCCATGTGGAGCTAGGAGTTAGACTCAATGATCCTTGTGGATCTCTTCCAACTCAGGATACTCTGTGAGGGGGTGTTACTCCTGTTCTCGAGATTTAACTCCTTGTGAAAAAGGAGAGTTTCTGCCTTGTCCGGAAGAATAGATGTATGGTCATTCAGCTGGGTCTCCTGTATCTTGAATACTGTTAGTGCTTTCTGAGCTGACTGAGGAATCTAGCCCTTTCTCTGAGGCTGAGTGTGTGGCAGTGGTTTGCATTACTGATGGAAGTGCCCGTGGTAGAGGAGCCTTCCCCTGTTCCTGGGCCTGCCTCCCAGCCTGCATCAGGTGCATGGCTGGGTGTTGTTTCTGCATCTCAGAGGAGGTATGCAAGAAGCCCTGCTTGCTCTATTGCCCTTGCCTGTCCCAAACTGTTTCTTATTTTATTTCCTGAAGGTCATTTTTTTTTGTCAGGCAGACTGAGAAATCCAAAGTAGTCTTATGCTGTAAAACAGAAGTACCTTCTTTGGTGTCATCTCCTTGTTTATGTATCTTCTTCAACTTTGAAAATCATTATAAAATAGTTGCATCCTGAGATTTTGCAGTCAATTTTGGCTCAGCAGGTATGAAGCTATCAGAACTTTGCTTGTTATAATCTGCATGTCAACATTGTGCTGGCTCTGGCTCTTTCTGAGAGATTTTTTTGACATGAGCCCATATATGCTGTGAGTGATCTGGGTGAAGAGAAGTAATATTCAAAACTATTTATTCAGTTTTCAGTTCCTTCAGTTTTCTTCCTGATCTTTGGTCTAGCTTTGCTTTTGCTCAGTATGACAGGAATGGAAAGAGAGACAACAGGTGACCTGTGAACTGCCTTACAATGTATTTATGGATGTTAATATTAGACTACTTGACTGGTCTTACCCCCTGACAAGACTTGTTTTCCAAAGTTTGCTTTGATGGTTAAATACGACAAAACAAGTACTTCAATTCTTTTATTTTTTATTTAAAATTTTTTATTTCCTGTTTAAGAGCTTTGACTTACTTGAAGAGACTTGTTTGAGAGAACTATGCATTCCTCAATTGCCTACAGAATGTAATTTTCTGTGGATGGCTTTCTTACACATTAATTAAATGAATAAAGGTGTTTCTGTTTAGTATCCTCCTCTGGTCTTAGTTTAAGGAGTTATCTTCAGCTGTAAAAGGGAGCAAGGACAGTTAAAGGAAACTGGTCAGTGTTTATAAAGATCCTTTGCATCATATGCAATGACTGAGTGTCTTTACAATGCTTTTGAAATATGTTATCCAGTGTGGAATAATTATTTGCCTTCACTTGAGTTGGCACTGCACTGTGCACTCCCCATGCCCTGGTTTCAGCCCAGAGTGCTGATTGCACACCGATGTTTGGTTGTTGTGAGTGATGGGTGCGTGCAGGTGCCAGGCCTCTATTCTGCTCAGTGGAATAGGGCTGTCACCATGATGGCATGGGGCAGGAATGGCTGCAGGTGGGCTGTGCTGAGCTGCATGTGGGCTGTAGACTGCAGTTTGGGCAGGTCTAAGTTAATGGAACAAGGTTGTAGAGTCTTCTGTTTGGATTTTTGCCACCTACTTTTTAAATTGTTTTTTGTCTTTTGTTATCTGTATTTAAAAGAAATTAAGAAGTAACTTCTGCTTTAGATTTGGTTTATATCCAGTTGTTCTTAGAAGAATCATAAAATACTTACCACAGTTGTAATTTCCTGAGGTGACTCTTAGAAATGAAAGAGGAATTTGTTCTGACTGTGCTATCAGATAGAAGTCTTATTTTTGGTAGTGCTAATGTTGCAGTTCATGTATCATTCAAGTACTGAATGACCTCCATAAAAAGAGAAAGTAAGAGAAAAATCAATCCAATTCCCCCCCCCCCCCAACCTACAAAAAAGAATTGCGAGCTGAGAACTTTTTTTTTTTTGCATAGAGACAGAAGCTTGTATAGCACAGAGCATGAATTCCTCCTCTGATGCTGGTAACTGGCTTTAATCAGACAGTACTGGGGGGCATTGGCATATACACTTTGTCAAACGAACGCTTATGTAGGATTGTCTTTCTCCACAGTTTTCAATCTACCATAAATTTGCTTTTCTGAGGATTGGATGTCTTCATGCAAGTTTCATGTTGTTTGTTTTCCTTCACCACAGGCCTTTAGTATCTCACACTACTACAAGATGGTGGAGGTTGTGGTCGGGAGTATCGATGAAAAGTTCTTTTTTGTATAATTCTAATAGGAAAATAAAATAATGCTCGTATGTCTATGAAGCAGTAGCTGAACAGTTTGGAAATTATTTTTTATGGTAAAAAAATTTCTGTCAATTCACTTTGTGCCTAAAGAGAGTCAAGAGATAAAACAGTTTAGCAAGTGGGAAATGACACAACATATTCCTTAAAGTTACAAAATTCCAGCAGTAAAAACACGTGGGAGAAATGAGAGGACATAGTGCAATACTGATAAAACCAAATAGTTTTATCATAAAAGGAATTATTTACCTTGGAGAGTTGAGGCAGATGAGAATTTGAAAGAAAAAATTTGTTGATGGATACTAAATTACTAAAAAGTGGGAGTGATTTTTGTTTGTCCTCCCACTCTTCAAATCCATAATTATCTTTCCAGATATCCTCCAAAGTTATTAGACAGGTATATCCTCTGAAGCATTATGATATGATTATATGGTATGACTGTCAGACAGTTCAAGTGCATAGGATGGTGAGTCTTCCTCAGTTAGGCAGAAGTTTTTATCTAGGCCCTTATCACATTATATCAGTGTATGAGTTACACTTTTAGCTAGTTCTCTGGGAGCTGTTGACTTTGCCACCATGGCTGAGGGTCATTATCTCTGATTTGCAGGACTTGGACTGATTCAGCATGCTTCAGGACTGCTATTACCAGACCACTGACTACACGGCTGAGCTTGTGACTCTGGAGTAATCCACCTAATGGTGGATTAGATTCCAGTACTAACTTGTCATACATTCTGTTCTTTATGTAAGCTCTTAGCCTTGCATATCACTCTGATAGCCTTTCAAATGGGCATTAATCCAGCACTTTTCCTGTCTCCCTCTCTCTGGGGATTATCTTCTGTGATCTTCCTTTTCTTTCTTTTTCCTTCCCAGAGCAGGCTGGACACTCAGTGTCTTGCTTGCAAGCATTCACGCTGTTCTTCCCCAAGGAGAGGAGCAGGGGTGTAACCACAGCTCCAGGGGATCTACCAGTGTGTTCAGGGGCTCCAGCTGCCTGTGGCAACATCAGCTTCACTGTTCTGTTCCTTTCTTTATCCAGCTTGCCCTTTCCTGCTGTGGTTCTGTGTTCCCATTTGGTGTGGAAACAGCTGCGTAGTTGTTCCTGCATAACCCTCATCATGGTTTGGATGTAGTATGGGCAGCTGAGGTATTCTCTCGCCTTTGCTCAGGGAAGCGTCTCAATTGGATGGCAGTAAATTTTCATTGCTTTTCTTTTTTGAAGTACTTGTTTTTCTGTATGAAGTGCACAGTACTTTCTAGCTGTTAGAAAAGGTGTAAATAATGAGTTGTCTTTGGAGCAGAATATATGGGAGTCCTCATTATTTGGAGCTGCTAAACCCAGAAGACTCAGAATTGCACATATCTGGAGAAATGATTTTGTTCTTGTGAACATGTGGACTTTTTTTGCCTAAAATCTTATTTGGCTTTTTGTTGATTGGGGCTGAGACCTCATTCTTGGAATCTCTCATGTGCTTTGCTAGATGTGACATGATGGCGCCTGCTAGCTGCATCTTCCATGCTAGTTTTGATCTTGAGGATAGAAGAGAGCAAGTGGTGTTAGCTTTCCCAAATAATGCTGGAAATTGAATAAAAGGGTTGGAAGATTTGTTGACAGAAGCACTCATTGCTTTTAAAAAATCAATAGTGCCTCAGATGGCATCACAAATGCTACACTAATGGAAGCTGCTACCAGACGTGAGCAGTTAGAGCTGCAAGCCTTCTGTGAGGCCATCACTTCAGGGACGTAAAACCTAAATGGCCAAGTATTGCCCATGTGCAGAGGGACAGGAAATGATGATGAGTGCTGTAAATGAGCATTGCGTCTGTGGTTTCTTCAGTGTCTGCCTGTCTGGCTGGTGGAGGCTTTTGAGAACTGCATATGTGAACAATAAATATTTCTTTCTATCATTTATAATTTAGTCCTAGGTCAGAGTAATTTACTTGCAGAACAAGTAAATTGTTCACTGAGGTCGAGAGCTTATTTTGTGAAAGCACAGTCTCTCTCCTTTTGTCATGTTCACTCCTGCCACCTGGGTTTTATTGCATGATGGAATGCAATTTTCATTTTCCATATGATTTTCTGTTTATGATAGTTTCCATTGCATAGGCTAGCATGCTAGAATTTTTCTGTGGTGTTTTTTTTTTTTAATCCTTTATTTAAACAATATCATCTAACAATAACTTCTAATTTTGTGGAAGGCAAAAATACAGTCTGGTGTGGACAGATTTTTTCCATCCAGCTGTTGCAAATAAATAGTGCAAAACCAAAGAGAAATAAGTAACCTTGAATAACACCCTTTATTTCCCAACAGAGGTAGCATGCCACAGGAACTGTCTTTGATAAATTTATTTCTAGCCTCACTATGGCAGATATTTCTGGGTGAATTTTCAGTGCTGTGTACATTTAGCTATGCAGTTTCATTTAAGATTAATAGAGCTTCCACAGCTGCACTTGCACATACAGCCTTGTCATTGCTCTACACTTTTTTTCTTGTCAGCATAGACACTTACTTTTGTTCTTTGCTTTCTCCTTTATCTTTGAGTTGTGTTTTGTATACTTGTTGCTCAAATAAGTAGGAAGATATATTTAATTTAGTTCTGTTAATTGATTTGTAGCACTTGGGGCTAAACTGATAATTAATTAAGGGCTCAGAAATTTGAGCATCAAGTCTGCTAATTTTGTGAAAATTATGTTCTTGAAAGCTCATTTTGAAAAACTCATAGCTGATGAGTTTGGAAAGTGGAGGCGCGCCCATCATGAGTGAGAAATTGTCATACGTTATCTCTGTTGTTCATTTCTAGCCGTTCTGCTAAAATAAATCCATTAGACATTTTTTCTGGGGGGAGAAGGGGGAACTGTAGTGTAAGTTTGTGCTTTTGTGTGTGCACATCTGTTTTTTTTTCCCTTTCTAAATAGTTCCTGAAATTTATATCGTAAGATATTGCACTTTGGAGTAAAAGCACTATAGTTTCTCTTAAGTTCCTATTTTCTGTTGTCATTAGGGAGAAATACAACTTCACTACAGAAATCTGGGAAAGACAAAACCTGAAGGTTAAATGCTTTTGCAACATAACAAAAAGTTTAATTAACAGCAAAAAATCTCATAAAAGTTCCTTTAGAAAGCCATTTTTCTTCTTTGTGCAGGCTTGTTCGAACTGTATTTCCTGGCTAAACAGCACCTATCAAAAAGGTTAGAAGGGGGTGGTTGAAATCAGAGCCTTGGGCTAAATATTTCCTCCTCTGTGCTTATGCTGAACTCCTCATATGGAATGGTGCTCTTTTACAGTGTAACTGTGGAAATAGTAGTTTGTTCCTGACTTGAGGCATTCTTGTGGCAAATAATCTTACTCATGAAGCCAGCAGCTAAGTGTTAGTATAGCTCTTCTTTTTTTATGTCTTGATATTAAAGGGTGTGTTTGAGTCTTGTGCATCACTGTGTTGGGTTGCCACTCTCTTCCCTAGAGGATTTTCCTGTAAATCCCTCTGTTCCCCACATTTCCTGAGAAAGACTCTTGTCATTCAGCTCTATGTGGGTGACATTAGCAAATGGATGGTGTTGGGGCTTAATTTCCAAAACTGTATTCCCAATTTTTCCCTTCCCTAAACAAAGATAATGAGAACTTTGCTATGGAGAGGGTGTTCTTTGGCTATTTCTTCTGGATTAGGTGAGTGATGCAGTTCTTCAGAAAGACCTGGACACAGATAAAAGCTTTTTACAAAAGCTAACTCCATTAAGTTGTGTAGTGAAATGGGTAAATGTCTGCATGAGAAGATGTATTAACAGGTACAGATTGAAAAATTCATCCTTGCCAACATTTTACAGTTAGGAAATGTTGATACAAATTATGGTTAGGTAATTGAATATACAGAATGAAATATGTCATTTGCAAGACATAAGCCATAAATGATAGCGTATGGAAGAGTACTGCTATAATTAAATCAATGCCAACCGCTTTATTGCAATGTTCTTTTTGATCCTTTTATTAAAGAAGACTGTTTTGTCCCCCTTTGTTTCAGGTTTGTAGAAATACAATTCCCACACTGTAAAGAAAAGAAGATTCTATTATAAAGCTTTTATTTCTAAAATGAAGTCTGCCAGTTCCAAGTTAGAGCAGAAAAATTCCCTGTCCTCCTCCCCCAAATTTAATTAAAAAAAAAAACACCTCAAAATGCCAAAAAAAAAAATCTTGAGTTTTCTTACAATTGACAAAATTTTCCATTAAAATAGGTATAATAGATTTCCTGTGTGTTTCCATGTAATTTAAAGTGTTGGAGAATGCTAATTATAAGAAGAAAGTCCTTTTGAAGGGTTATCGCATTTTACTACAGGAATGAATTATGCATGTTTTTAATCTTTATATTTTGAGGGCATTATGCAATGTAAAGTTCTCACAAACCAGCTGCAGAAGTATTTTCCTATTACTGTCTTAAAATAAAGGCGAAGGCTGCCAGGGTGTCCACCTCATGTCTACACATGCTGTCATCCGTAGTCTCAGTGAATCCATAAAGCAAAAGAGCTGTAACAAGCCTGCTCCGGGTGCTTGAAGTTGCCATCTTGAAGCTAAGCCAATGCCACCTTGCTGCCTTAAGCTGCAGCGGGGCTGGGATTTCTCTCCTCATGCTGCTGTTGAGTCAGGACTTAAAAATTTGGCTTGGAAGATTTAAATTTTTAGTAGTGCTGTGTGGGAGTTCAACTCGATTATCACATTAGCATATTGTTTCATGTTGGTTTAGCAGTATGATTCTTGTTTAGGGTGTGAGACGTCCAGGGTTCATAATCCCAAATGAGCCCTTATTTTAGGCAGAGAGGAACCTCATGAGGTTCAGCAAGAGCCCAAGTGTAGGCTTCTGCGCCTGGGGAGGAATAACTATATGCACCAATCCAGGTTAGGGGCTGCTCTGCTGGAAAGGAGCTCTGCAAAGAAAGAGAAGCTGGGTGTCCTTTCTTCTGTGGGCAGCAAGCATTGACCGGGAGCCCAGCAGAGCGCGCCCTTGTGGCTTAGAAGGCCAAGACAGGTGGCGGCAGAGGAAGTGGTGAAAACATGAATCTCTGTCCCTTTTTCGTCAGCTGTGGCACTTCAGTAGTTTATTTTTCAGTGGGTAAAGCTGCTTTATGGGTTACTTTCTGGGAACAACTTTTTTGCTGTTGTTGTTTTCTGACCTGGATATGTTTAATTCTATGAAGGTGTTACAATTGTTTTTGAATTCAATGTTTAGGTTTTTTTTGTAGGTCCATAGGGCTTTGAAATATTCCATGTACTAAGAAAACAAGCATTCAAGGCATCCTGGGGTGCTTTGAAAAGAGTGTGGCCAGCAGGTCAAGGGAGGTGATCCTCCCCTTGTACTCCGTCGTGGTGAGGTCACATCTGAAATACTGTCTCCAGTTCTGCATTTCCCACAGATTTCAAGAAAAACATGGAACTTCTGGTGAGACTCCAGCAGAGGACTGACAAGGTGATGAGGGGCCTGGAGGGGCCTTTCCTTGTGAGAAAAGACTGAGAGACTTGGGACTGTTCAGCCTGAAGAGGAGAGGACTGAGAGGGGATCTTGTCACTGTTTATAAATATCTAAAGTGCAGAAGTCAAATCCATGGGGCCAGACTCTTTTCAGTGACATGCAGCAGTAAAGCAAGGGACAATGGGCACAAACTGGAACACAGAAAATTCCTTCTGGACACGAGGAGGAACTTCTTTACTGTGAGAGTGACAGAGCCCTGGAACACGCTGCCCAGAAAGGTTGTGGAGTCTTTTTCTCTGGAGATATTCAAAACCCACCTGGACACCTGTGCAATCTCTTGTAGGGAACTTGCTTGAGGGGGGGGATTGGGCTCAGTCACAGAATCATAGAACAGAATTGCTCAGTTTGGAAAAGACCTTCAAGATCATCAAGTCCAACCGCAACCTAACCATATTACCCTAACAACCCACCTCTAAATCATGTCCCTGATCACCACATCGAAACGGTTTTTAAACACATTCAGGGATGGTGACTCAACCACCTCCCTGGGGAGCCTATTTGAGTGCCTAACAACCCTTTCTGTAAAGACGTTTTTACTGATATCCAACCTAAATCTCCCCTGGTGCCACTTGAGGCCATTTCCCCTTGTCCTGTCACCTGTCACCAGTGAGAAGAGACCAACCCCGCTCTCACTGCAATCACCTTTCAGGTATTTGAAAAGAGCAATAAGGTCTCCCCTCAGCCTCCTCTTCCCCAGACTAAACAGCCCCAGTTCCTTTAGTCTCAGCTCGTAGGGCATCTTCTCCAAGCCCTTCACCAGCCTTGTTGCCCTTCTTTGGACCTGCTCCAGCACCTCCATGTCCTTTCTGTACTGAGGTGCCCAAATCTGTACACAGTACTTGAGGTGGGGCCTCACTAGTGCTGAGTACAGGGGTAGGGTTACTTCCCTAGTCCTGCTCACCACACCATTCCTGATCCAAGCCAGGATGCCATTGGCCTTCTTGCCCACCTGAGCACACTGCTGGCTCATATTCAGCCAACTGTCCATCAGCACACCAAGGTCCCTTTCCGTCAGGCAGCTTTCCAGCCACTCCTCCCCAAGCCTCTAGGGTTGCCTGGGGTTGTTGTGGCCAAAGTGCAGGACCCAACACTTGGCCCTCGGTTGGTTTCATACAGTTTACCTCAGCCCATCAGTCCGGTCTATTCAGGTCCCTCTGTAGTGCCTTTCTACCTTCCAGCAGATCAGCACTCCCTCCCAACTTAGTACTGTCCACCAGATCTCCAGAGGTCCCTTCCAAACCCTGCAGTTCTGTGATTCTGTGAAGATGCTGTGAAATTGAGACATCCCAAGGCGCTCTCCTTCTCTGTGCCTTCATTGCTTCCTATTTAGCTCCCAAGGGCTGATTTTCTACTAACCGTATTCTCCTAGCACATGCCCAGTGCTGCTTGGTGAGTTTCATCACTGTGCCACTGGGAAAAAAAAAATGCAAACACAATGGAAGTGCCCCAAAACTGAAATGAACAGGGAATTTTTTCCAGGTGTCTGTTTACAGCTGCGTTTCTGCAGGTCCCAGTACCAAGCCACAGAACAACTGATGGCAGGTCTGAGACTATTGGGATTCAAGGTATTTCTCTTGCAAAAAGCCTAGAAGTATGGCTGCACCAGCAGAGCAGGATCTTGCTCTGTCGGAGAAGAAGTCAGAAATGAGAGATGTGGCAGCTGAGGGAGCAGTGTAAGTGTAAATCTCTGTTGCTTTTTGTCAGCTGTGATGTTGCACTAGTTCATTTTTCAATGGGTAAAGCTGCTTTTTGAGTTACTTTCTGGGAACTTCTTTTTTTTTTGTTTGTTTTCTGACCCAGTTCTGTTTCATTCTGTGAAGGTATTACGATTGTTTAGTTTTTTTAGGTCCATAGGACATTAAAATATGCCATACACTAAATAAAGCAATCATTCAAAACCAGACATTCTTCCTGCATTGCTTCAGAGCCAATTATTAAAAAATATTGGTTTAATTATTGCTTTAATTTCTTCTTCCTCTTCTTTTTATTTTTTTAGCGTGGATTTACATTACTCTTGCAAATGCTTTGGTTTATGAGCAGCTTTACACAGAAGGTCCCTGTTGGATACTGTTCACACAAGTAAAGACACTTGTGGGAAAGGGATTGAAAACCCTGCACAAATCAACACTGTGTTTATAACATGGTGATGTCAGTGGTTCCTGACTGATACAAGGACAGCTGGCAGGGCTTCAGTAGATAGGTAACAGAGCAGAAGTGTTGTTTAATTTGCTTGTGACTTGCTTCCTTGTGACAATGTGCAGATAAATAGACCCAGATCTTCACAGTGAAACAAAAGCAGATAGAGGAGAATGGAAGATTTTAAACTTCTGCACATGGTTTTCCTCTCACTTTCAAAATTCTGAAACAGTAACAAATGTTTTGTGGTCTCATTTGAGATTCAATTGGCAGAACAAGATATACTCTCCCTTGATTTTTCACTTGCACAAGGAAACTAGGAATAAAAAAAAAAGAAAACTCAGAAGCAAGATCAAGAGTGGATTATTACTTTTGTGTTAGGTTGAAAGTGCCCAGGAGCCACTGAGACCTTTGTTTGGATTAGTTTCTGCATAATAATGGAGTTATCGCAGAACTGGGTTACTCAGTCATAAATTTTCAGAGTAGCAGAAATGGAAACAGTAATAATAGTATCTGGCCATGAAAATAAAGCATTTCCTCAGTGTCTTCATCAGTTCCTAGAGCTAGGGGAGGAAAATGCAGGCAAGATTGTCCTGTGAGTCCATTGATGGAGAGCTGGATGACCATGTTTTGTTGGAATGGAAAAAGTTCCTTGTTTTGCTTAACTTTTTTTCTTTTTCTTTTGCAGCTCAGAAAGCAAATTTTCACAGTTATTTGCATGTTGATCTTCTATGTTCCAGGATTCTGTCATTTACGTGGTGTTATATCCCTTGCATGTGTTTTGGTTTGTTTTGGGATTTTAGTGGTATTAAGGTCAGATATTCAAATGCCACCTTAGGAAAAACATATCCATCTTGTCTGTACCTACTTATTGAAACAGAAAAAATAGGCATTTTTCAAATTGTTTATAGAAGTCCCCAAGGACCTGTTTTTATGTACACATGTGGAAAGGCTCCTTATAAAACTTTAAAGCTTTTTAAAAACACTTTTTATAGGGTCACAGAAATCTGAAAGAAAGTGTAACTCAGTGGACCTAAGTACTGTATTTAAATTAAAGGGTGTAGGAAAAAGTGGCTTGATCAAATACCTTCTTATTCTCTGATTGGAAGAAAAAAAAAAGTATTGATTAAAATCCATGCCAGTGTGGCTCTCTTGCTTATGCATTCTGGTGCCAGTTGTTTCTGCTTGGGCTGCTCTTTTCTGCTTGAGAATACTTGATATTTTCTGGGTGAGATATGGTATAATTATCTGCCTCAAAGCCTTCAGAAATCTGACTTGATTTTTGCTCTCAGATTCCTATGATCTATTGCTGACATTTTTTTCATACTGTTTCAAATAATGGCTTTTTTTATGATGTCATTTTTGTTATGTTCTGACAAAGTAATGAAATGTAGCATAAAAATATTTTTTTGAGTTGGTAGAGTACTTAAAAGAGAGAGATCATTTAATTGGAAAGCTACATAGCAACTGTGTGAAGTCTCAGGCAATATTTTATATTCATTATTCTGTGACCCAAATCCATTTTTGTGTTCTGTTGTGGATGACTGGCAGTTCTTAATTTAATTTATCCATCTTCTTTCACAAATTAGGATAAGCTCTGGATTTAATATATTCTTTTGTACTATAATATGTAATAAGTATATCAAAGAATGCAGAAGACAGCAAAGATTATCTGATGCTAAAGCTCAGGAGAATTTGGAGCATTGTTAGAGCAATATGGAAAATGTTTATAGATCGTGTTAGCAGAGAACAAAAAGAACAACCATTGCCCGCCCCTCTTGATAGCCTATCTGTTTTGAATTGAAATTTAAGGTGCTCTGTGCTACATGGAAATTTTTTTTCTTAGTATGAAATACGGTCTGCATTTTATTTTAAACAAGTATTTTAAAATCATAATAGTGGAGTCGTTAACATAGAATTTCTTACAACAGCAGTAATTATATGATGTGTGTATTTAGGCACTTTTATCAATTTAGAATCTTTTCTAAAGTCTGGTAATGAATTGTGTGGAACTTGAAGCCTGAGTGAATAGCACTACTAACTGAAGTATATGTTAACCAAAGGTGGAGTTATTAACTACTCCTGTTTATTATCCATGGAGGGTTCAAAGATTCCTAGAGCATGAATTTAGCTTAGAGGCTTTTGTTTGCTCTTTTTTTTGTTCAGCTTATTTCTATCATCTACCTTTCAAGCAAGAAGAATTAGGACAGCAGTTCATTTAAGAAAGGGAGCTTTTTTGTTGGACTGAAAATCACAGTATGTGTCCTAGCCTTTTATCTGATTCCGCAAGAACTTGTATGTTTTCTGTGATTATTTATGTGGATAAAGCCAATGACTTGTTAAATGAATGGATTACAGTGTGAGCCTGTAGAAACTGGTAGGTTTATTGACTATTCTTCCAGTAATGTGCTTTAATGTTGTCAGATGAAAATCTGATATCAATCGTTTATGAGCTGGTTTGGCCCGGTTCCGTGACTAACGGGGTGGGGGAACTCATGGATCCATGCCCTGGGAAAAAAGGCAAGGGGGAAAGGGGAAAGGGCAGGGAGATGGGCCTAGAAACAAAACAGTGGCAACGATCGGAGGAGAAACGAACTAATTTACTAAATAAGATATCAGAATACAGGATAACACAATATAATACAATATAATTGGAATTGAAGCTAATAAAGCAAATAAAACAACAGTGTGCAAAAACCAAAAGGCCTTACTCTAATGCTGGTGGCAAGACAGCTAGGGAGAGAGACGTTGCCAGGACAAGCCGGATGATCAAAAACAGGGGACGTCTCGTGATATGCAAACATTTTTATCTTTCGCTCTGAACGGAAAATGGTAACAGAACAGCAAGCAGTCCTCTGGGAAATGTAGTTCTTATTCTCTTCTGAGAACCAGATACCTGGAACTATCCATGAACCATGGAACGGGAGCATTAACTCTTTAATTCCCAGTGCACTACATGATGTTATGATGTGGTATACCGATAACCACAAATCATAATAGTCCATTTTCATCTTTTACAGTGTTCTAAAAATTAGATTTATTTTATACACTGTTGTCAATAAAATCTATTTTCATGTTTATCTGTACCTGAGTTACTCAGGAGCTTTTATTCCCCGTTGCTATTACATTCATTGTATGTTCATCTTAAAACTGCGTGGAGCTGCAATTTCATTCACATTTTTTCACATTTTTTCTTACAGCCTATGTATTTAAATGTCACAGTGCAATTTTGTCTTAATATTTTGATTCTCTTGCTTATAGCATAGTCACAAAAATTTGCAGAGACTTCTTGGAGTATGAGATAAATACTTTACTGAGACATGGCTGCATAAATATAGTCCTGTAGGAGAATTTTTTTTCTCTCAATCACAGGAGCAGCAGTTTTCTTCTTATGCTTTCCAGTCTGCTATCCTGGCTTTGCCTTTTAGAGGAGTCCTTCTCTATGCTGTCACTAGCATGCTCTTACCTGTAACTGTGTAGTGTAAAAAGTCAGCATACCTGTTAACTTTTCCTAACAGTAAACAAGCAATTTTTTAAAAATATCTGGAGGCTGTAGAGAAACAATTAATTACAGAAGAAAATGAGTTGCAGCTATGTTGCAAGGAAGACGGTAGCAGCACAAGACGCAAAGCATGAAGCTGAGGAAGCATTTACAGAAACACATTGGGTTAACATCCCTTGAGACTTCCTTTTTAAAAGAAGGAAAACAAAGTGCTGAAATACATGGCACAAACAAGGTAGTGGTTTCCTTAAGTAGTGCATGGAAGAGTGAAGGACATGCAGAGGAGGGTTAAATACGTGGGAAGTGGAAGGGAGTAGAAGGAAGGTGTGGTGAGAGTAGGTGGCTTATGCTGTAGGAAGGGAAGCAGAGGCCTCACATCCATGAAACAACACCCGGAGAGAAATGAGCACTTCCCTTGTGGCTGGAGGTGATCTCAGGAGGAGAGAAAGTCCATGGGGCAAGGAAGGGGTCAGTGCAGCAGCCCCCAGCACACAGGAGGGACTGTGCAGCACTCTGGTGGTAGCTTAACTGAGAGTGCTTTGTAATTAGTTCACAGATGGAGTGGGCATACAAGCAACTATATCTATGTCATAATGTCTTATTATTTGAAAAAGTAACGGAATACCTATTAAAACAGAGTTGTAGTATTCTTATTTGTTTAACGCTTCAGTCCTGAAGCTGCAGTACTGTATCCAGTTCTGGGGTCCCTAGTTCAAAAAAGACAAGAAACTACTGGAGAGAGTCCAGCAGATGGCCACAAAGATTATCAGGGGCCTGAAGCATCTCCCTTATGAGGAAAGGCTGAGCCGTCTGGGGCTGTTCAGCCTGGAGAAGAGAAGGCTGAGCAGGGATCTCATCAATATTTATAAATACCTGAAGGGCAGGTAACGAGTGGATGAAGCCGGGCTCTTTTTGGTGGTGCCCAGTGACAGGAAAAGGGGTAGCAGGCACAGGAAATTCCATCAGAACATGCAAAAGGACTTCTGTACTGTGAGGGTGACAGAGCACTGGAACAGGCTGCCCAGAGAGGTTGTGAAGTCTCCTTGTGTGGAGGCATTCAAAACCCACCTGTACAGTTTCTTGTGCAGCCTTCTCTAGGGAACTTGCTTTCGTAGGGGGGTTGGACATGATGATCTCCAGAGGGTCCCTTCCAACCTGTAGGATTTTGTAATTCTATGATTCTGTATCTTGTGTTTTCTTTGGGAAGCAGTAGGTCTCGCCTGTCTGTAGTGGTCACACTGCCATTCCTTCCTGTGCTCTGCAGAGCACGTCCTTGGACTGGTTGTAGTGCTTTTCCTGTCTTAGCTGCTCCTGTGTGAAACCTAGGAGGTAATGACTTCCAGTTTTGTAAACGACCTTGCGAAATGCAGGAGCTACCTGTTAATTTTTCCATAGCCATGCTGTTCATAGTTTAGACTGCCTCTTAGCATCTTAAAGAAAGATTGAGGAAGGCATAGCATTTAGTTTGCAAGGAACCTTTTGGAGGAACAGTTAAATATTTTTTTATATGTTGTGATTGTGTATCCCATGTAGTTTCACTTTTGTAGACATTTAAGTATTAAGTTCAAGGACTCAGGTAGAAGAAGGGGCAGAAATGCAGAGAAGTACCTCTGCATCCTAAGGATTGGATGTTCTAGCTGTAGACTTTTGGCCCAGTGTTAATGCTTACACATACCACAGTTTGCTGGTAATAGAATAAAAAAAAAATCGTATTTCTTGAATGAGAAGAAAAGTGAAGATTCATGGAGATTCTCCATGTCAGCTGGTAGATTAAGGAGAGATGTGCAATGCTATGAAGATTGAAGAAAGCAGAAATAAAGAATGAAGTTGTTAACTAAGCATTGTGTGTAGAGCTGGTTTCCTTATGGCTGTTGCTACCCAGTGGCAATGCAAAGAGTAAAATGTGAGATCATTCTTCTGCATATTACTGCTACTGTCGTGCTGTGGTTGGGTCTCTTTTGCTGTGGGTATTGTATAAGCATCCAGTAAACAGCCAAAACTGCTTGCAAGCTTGGGGACTCAGAACGCTACACACCATTTTGGAATTCTGTATGTAAATGGATGTATGTTATGCCATTACAGCATGAGGTGGAAATGAGGCTACCAGTACTATATTAAATGTAATAAATGAGCAGCTGTTAGAGTAGCTGTTCTGAGGCAGAAGTAGTAATAGTATTTTCTTAAGGAGTTGCTTTGGGAATGTGCAGGGAGTATATTGATCACTAGTCTGCTGCATCTTTTAGAGGAAACAAATACTCATGTTCTCTTGTGAATTTCATTGAGCTCTTTTTGTGAATTTCATGAGCTCTTTTTTGTGACACTTTGCTTAGATGTTATTATAGAAAATGATTTAGAATATGCAGAATAATATATCAATTCTGTCTCTTTACAGAAGGAAACGAAAGGTCAATTTCTCATAGATCACATCTGCAACTACTACAGCTTGCTGGAAAAGGACTATTTTGGCATTCGATATGTTGACCCTGAGAAGCAGAGGGTATGTATATGAACTCTGAGTACATTTGTTTTAAAGTAATGATATATTATTATTTTTCTCAATAAACAGGCAAATTCTAAGGCAAACTTAAGTGTCTATGAACATAATCCATAGATGTTCCACAGAGTAGCGTTATTAGATTAATTTTTCCCTCGCTTCATGTATTTAGTTTCAGTTAAATTGATATATTCTGATTTGTGTAATTCTTCCGAAGGTAGAAAAGACTTACAGGCATGACTTAGAGGTAGCACAAGATAGCTCTAGGCTATGGCAATGCACTGGAATATGGTATTTCTCTTTTTTTGTCAAGTATGTTTCTTGGGAGATGTAGATAGGAATCTTGTTGAGCTTAACGACTAGAAATAGTAATTCCATTCTACTTTTCACAGAATGAATAGGCTTAGATTTAATACACAAAATAGATAAGTTTTGTCAGGTTGCAAGATGTTCTTCAGATTTGTTCTCCCTTTGATCATCCTTATATTTGCGCAGTAAAGTTTCCTAGCCTCTTCTCTGGGCAGCTACATGGACAGCGATTAGTAATCTCTCTTAGGTGAAAGACGATCCTGCAGGTTGTGATCTGTACGTGATTTGCTACTGTCAGTCCCTGTTTGGTTTCACACGACTGTTGCTAGGTGAGAATGAGAAGGGATGGTCAACACAGGAAGCAGAAGTCTTCAAAAGTGAAATTCAGAAGTGCTTCTCCTGGTCTTAGGATTAAGACTTTAATATGACTTTTAGCATGGAGGGCATTTATTGGCATTTAATCTCTGGAAATTGTCACCTCTTTGAAATTGCTATGATCGAGGAGGAGAAACATAGTTTTCCAAGTATGTCTTGCAACACCAAAATTAGTTACCTCAAAAATCACTGATATCAGCACTCTCTGCTCAAAATTATAAGACTGGAATAGCTTTACTAAGCTGCAGCAGGTTATTTCCATTACATCCTCCTTTTAAAATTAAACCTGCCTTCAGGTCTGGGACTCCCAGCACAAGAAAGACATAAATCTGTTGAACTGAGTCCAGAGGAGGCCATGAAGATCATTGGAGGGCTGTAGCACCTCTCCTTGGAAGACAGGCTGAGGGAGCTGGGCTTGTTCAGCCTAGAGAAAAGAAGGCTGTGGGGAGACCTCATTGTGCCTTTCCAGTACTTAAAAGGAGTTTATGAAGAGGGGGGAGATGAACTTTTTACACAGGCAGATAGTGAGAGCACAAGGGAAACGGCTTTGAACTAAAATAGGGGAGGTTTAGATTAAATGTCAGGAGGAAATTTTTTACTTGAAGGTGATGAGGCACTGGCACAGGCTGCCCAGAGAAGCTGTGGATGCCCTATCCCTGGAGGTGTTCAAGGCCAGGTTGGATGGGGCCCTGCGCAGGCTGATCTGGTGCAGAGCAGCCCTCTCCACAGTAGGGAGTTGGAATCTTTAATGTCCCTTCAACCAAAACCATTCTATGATTCTTTGATTATATTAAAGAAATAGTAGAATAATTAGCAGTTGTTTCAATCTCTGTACTTGATCATTTGTGATCAGTAAAGCTCTAGAAATTTTAACCTGGTTGGAATTGGTAGGAGGTGAAATGCTGGATTAGGCTATGACTAGCCTAGTGGTTTGCTTACCTGAGTTTTATCTCTGTATCAGATGCATGAGTACCTCCAAATTAAATACAGGAAAACAGTGAAACTATTACTACAGTTTTTTTCCTATCAACAGAAGACTATTTTGGTCTTATTCTACACTAAAAATCTCCTATGCTCCTATAATGACATGATTAAGTAAGCTGAGGCCTAAACATTGTAGCTAGATGAAGTTGATCAGTAAATGGATCAGCAGAAAACTAGAAGAAAATCATGATTTTGAAATGGTAAAGTAAGTGATGACACTTTCCACAATTTGTATTTTGATAGTTGTGAGTTTATCTTGCACAAATAAATTAAAAACAAAAACAAAAGCAAAAAACCCAGTCCTGAGATATGTGGTTATAGAGATAAGCTGCAGCAAACAGTAAGTGTAGATCAGTAAATATCTGTAAGTGGAACTCACTATATGCTTGTTTTAAAACATACATTTGTATTTCTTTTTAAGAGCTTACTTCCAAAGTTACAGCTGATGATTTGACGGAGAACAATTGCTTTGAATGGAGGTGATAATTCATCCAAAAATACTTTAGGATAAATCATCCTAAGCTTGACTCTGAACTTGTGAGGAATTTAGTGTTCCAGCTGGATGCACTTCAGTCTATTTGGCCCAATGGGATTCATCCAAGAGTACTGAAAAAGCTGGCTCATGTCGTAAGAAAACCTTTCTCAATTATTTTTCAATGGTGTTGGGAATCTGGAGGGGTCTTAGTCGACTGGAAGCTGGAAAAGATTATGGACATTTTCAAGGAGGGCAAGAAGGAAGATCCTGGTAATTACAGACCTATCCCTTATAGTAAAAGTAATAAACTACCCCACTGTTATCAGGTGTAACTAATCTAAAGTTGCTAACCAAAATTTGAGTGCTGGGCAGTCACCAACTATGTGAAGTTTAAAAAGAGCAAATGCCAGAGTCTGCACCAGGGACGGACAACCCTGGCTGTATGTACGGATGGGAGATGAAATGCTGGAGAGCAATCCTGTGGAAAAGAATCTGGAGGCTCTGGCTGACAGCAAGCTGAACTACTAGTTAAAAGACACTTGGTTCTACTCCATCTGTGCTCTTTGAATGTTCCTTTGGGGAAAGTGTGCCTTAGGGTAGCTTGGGAAAAGCCAGGATTATACTAAGTTTGCAGTAAATTGCAGTATGCCACTTTATGTTTAATTGCACTGTAGTGGGAAAATATGAGTTCTTAGTTCTGTTGAATTTTTAGCGTGGATTCCTGTGAAAACTAGGTATGTAGGATCATCATACCTTTCTTCTGCACTCTCACCTGTAGTAACTTTTGAAGCTGGTTTCAGTCAAATTTTGCTGAGGATATAGGTCTGAAGTATTTCCATAAGATTTCACAAAGATGAGCTGCCACGTCTATAAGTAAAATCCTTTTACTCCTCTTACTAAGGGAAGTGCTGCAGGGCAAACCCACCCTATGGGGATTCCAAGGAGACTGGGGAGAAAGGCAGTCCAGGAATCCAGGAACCTTCATTTGGAGTCTGTATTTTTTTTATTAATACGTGGAGAGATCACCTTGAGGAGGTGCTAATAATTCTGCTACTCAAGGAACTATGTATTGATACTTTTTCCATGCACTAGCTATTATACTGAGGCCATCTATTGCACTGTCGCCCTTGAGGAAGTGCAGCGTAGCTAATTCTGTACCAAAGGCCCCAGGCCAACAGAGCAACTTGTTAGGTCTTTGTACTTTTATGGAAATAGGATTGAGTAATGCAGCTGCTGTTCAGCATCTCTCATGAGAAAGAGGATTCCTGTTGAAGGAGACCGCTGGTGTTGAGGATAGTGGAGGACTGGGTTGAAGGAATAAGGCAGTATACTGAAATTTATTCTTTAAATTTCTTCAGGAGGGCACCTGAGCAGAGATTTAAAGCTGGAAATGCTTAAATTTTAGCTTTGTGTTTTTTTAGTCTTCCCCTCCCCCCCCCAGTGGGTGGATTTGAGCATGTGAATGTGATTTTGTTTTTGAATTAGAACATATGTAGTGGTAGATATGTAAAAATGCCTTGGAATTAACAAAGGGGTATGTTGAAAGAATTATGTGATATGAAAAGAACTTGTAGGTCTGTAAAGTGTCTGTGAGGTCATACCAGTTGCTGTAGTAGTGTTTGAGACTAAAATCACTCTGAAGCATCAAGATACTTTCTCATTTGGATAGGTTGTTGGGTTATTTGGGAACAGTAGTGGGTGAAGTAGTTCTAATTCTGCACGTTTATGCCTGGCAGTATTAAAAGAAAACTATTAACTCAGTGAAATTGCTGTATAAATATACTCCCACTAACAGAATGGGTGTTCAATAGTGTCTGTGACTACATTGAGATTTTCTGACATCCCCAGAGCATGGCGCCTGGCTCTGTGTATTGTTAGAAAGATGACATTGGACACCAGTGCCTTGCTGGTACACTGCCTGTAATTTCCTTAAAGAACAGTCACAAATCCAATCTCCATTTTGCTTTCAGACTTAGAAACACTGAAAGCTGATAGGCCCAACTTCACACAGGCAGATTTTCTGACAGATCGCATATGCTCATTTCACTAGTAAGGCGCTGGAAAATCCACTTTATAGTCTAAAATACATCATGTATAACAGACCTGGACAGAGTATTTGTTGAACCTTACAGCCAAAATTGTTCAGCGCTGTCTCAGTATTTACTAATAAAGGAAATTGGAGGCTCCTGTCCTAGAGTAAGAGATTCTTTTACCATGATATAGTAGTTCTGCTTTTAATGGGGCGTGTACACAAAATGTACAGCAGTGCCTCATCAAAGAGACCTTTTGAAGGAGTCAGCAAGTCTTGGGTACAGCTGATCTCTGCTTTAACAGCAGCAGCTATTTAATGTTCTTCAAAGTGTGCACTTGTTTCCACGTGAGGGTGGTGAAGGTTGACAGAAAGAGAGAAAAGAACATTTCCAACCTCAGTTAACAAAGCTGGATTTTTGTGTAATGGCTTGCAAGGCTTCATGCAGCTGTAGAAGGGGAATGGTAGAGTGCTTGAGCCACGGGTTAATTAAAATTTTAATGCTTCACTGTGTATATGAATCTGTCATCCTGTACAGGATGTTGATATGGTACTGATTCGTGCCTACAGGTAAGGTTATGCTGTTTCAGAAAATATTGTAAAATTAGAAACGAGAAGGCCACAAGAATTACATAAAATAGGAATGGCTTTCATACAAAAAGAGATGGATTAGACTAGAATAATTCATCCAGGAAAAGGTGTAACAGATTGAGTAGGAGATACAGTATAAAATGGCTTGGAGAGAGTAACCAGGTGAAGATAGTTAAGTAATTCTTGGAACTAAAGGCACTTAGCAAAATCATGAAGCAGTTGATGTACTGAAAGGCTATTTTTTAAATACTATCCTTAGTCATAAATATATTATTGTAAATGCCAAAATTATATTAAAAAAAAGTTGAAAAATAAATATTTAGACAAATTGCTGAAAGTCTACAAAGACTAACAAATAAGTGGAGCCTAAAATGGGTGCTGTTGGAAGACAGGACCAGTGACTAAACCAGCAACTACTCTTGTTCTTTTTTGAAAAGTGTTTACTTCAGGCTATTTTCAGGGCCAGAGTGCTGAGTTAAATAGGTACTTTTCTCTGCCAGTGTAAGTGAATTTATGAATCCTAAATAAAAATATGACACATAAGTGGTAGTGTGAATATATGCACACAATTCAGCAGTAATGCTACTAATTGAAATATCTTTTGTGAAGATTAGTAACCTTGTAAACTGAATCATTGTGCAGGCTGTTCTAATAAAAACAGAGATTACTCTTCCATCATTGTAAAGCTGTTCAGGTTGTGAGTGTGTGGCAATTCAAGCATACATCAATACATGAAGATTTTAAAGACAGATGCTCAACTAATGTAGAGGTTTGGGTCGGCTGAGCTGCTCTAACTTACAACATTGGACGTTCTCTGAAATAGTCAGTGTAACTGTAATAGCAGAGCGAGAGTTTAGAAAAATTTTAAATAAATTCCAGCTCATAATTGTACAAAAGGTGCTTCTGTTCCAGTGAGTGGCACTGTTTCTGATCTGTTGTTACTTCTTGCTTGGCACACCACTGACCAGAGTTGTCTTAATTTTGAGAAGAGTAGGGAAGAGTGCTTTTGCTGCAATAGAACAGTATCAATATCCTTGTTTTAGAGTCTCCTGAGGGCATAAAAAAAATGTCAGTCCTACCGCATGAAGAAGGAGGCAAGCAGGTACCATGGATCATTTGGCTGGTATAGAGTAGGCGCACAATTAATTTTCTTGTCTGAAAGCTGCCGTTACCTTTGGATACTGTTGCAATTTTTTTAAAAGTTTAAATTTTGTCAGGCACTGACCTGGTGCAAGCTGCTGCCTTGAGGCTAAAGCAAATTGATTTTGCTTTTGCTTTTTATTAAAGGGAAAGGTTAGGCATTCATTCTAATGATTAATATATGGTTGAGGTTTAAATAAAATAGTTTTGTTACTTTTCTATTTTGCTACTTTTCTATTTTTCCATGTTCCTACTGTCTTATATCCCTTAAAATCTTCAAGTCTACTCCATTATTGGCCAGAGTATTACTGTGATGTCTGCTGGTTCTTCTAATTGTTTCACCATAGGCATTTCTGAGCACTGTGTAGTGCTAGCTGAAAAAAAAAAAACTTAAATATTTATGATATTTCAGCTGTTTTAGTTGTCCATTTGCTACTGTTAATTTTGCAAACACGTGGATTAAATCAAAACCCTCTACTGTTAAGGAAGAGGGAGACATCACTGAATGTGCTAGTCAGGTCCCAACTGCCTGTCTTGGCAATTATTTAGAACGTTAGCTTTGTTTTAGGCCAAGCTTGTACTGGAGTCCATAGGAAGAGGAAATGGAGCACTGTAGAGTTGCTGTCACAATGTGGAGGAAGAATGGTATGGGAATTATAATTTATGGCACCTGACCCCTCACAAGAGCTGTGAGAATAGATACAGAACATAATGCGCTCTTTCCTTGCCCCTTTTTCTTCTAAAAGCCTTATCCCTGTGCTGTACTGAAACCAAACTCAGTCTTGGCGTAGCTTTGCAATAAATGATTTCATTCAGGGCAGCTTACTGGTTGCCATATCTTTGCTAGATACACGTTAGCATTTGCAGAGTTGAATCCACTTACCAGAATGGAGCTTTTACCCTTGTGTGGTGTTCTTGTTTAGTGGAAACTGGTAGCATGTCAGCTACTCACCATTTGTGAGTAAGCAGGCATACACCTAGCCTCACTAATGACTACTCAGTGCCTCTTAAATGCTGATCAGAGGTAAGAGTTCCATTTACAAAGTAAAAATTACTCTAGTCTGAAACACGCTTTGCAGTTGCAAGGAGCCCTTAGTGGGAGAGCCTGTAGTTACTGAAGGACAGATGCAGAAAAAAATTGTAAGTGCATTTTACAATCCCAAGACCAAAGGTGATTATCTGTAATATTTTGCTTACTCATAGCTGGCACTTAAAGCATCAAGAGTCAGTAGCTATCTTTGTGATAGATCTTCAGTATCTCTAAATGACTTGCTCTCTGCCTTCTGTTTTTGCAAGGGCATCTGGCTGACCATCCAGATACCCAGCCCCCATTCAAACTACTTTCAGCAGAAGAGATTAGAAATTGTTGATGTTGGACATGAATCTTGTTGCAAGGTCTTTGGTAATAGTAGGTGCTGGCTGGATGAGAATTAAAGTCTTCTATACTGCGTATGGACTGTGTTGCTAGTGTGCTGTTTGGGAAATGAGAGACTCAGCCTCTTGCAGGAATGCTTTCTAATCATAAAGGTTGGAAAAAATAGCTATGATCTAGTCCAATTGTCAAGCCAGCACCACCATGCCCACTAACTGTGTCCCTAAGTGCCACATCTACCCTGGTGAAAAGATGCAGGCCATCATCCAATTAAGCAACCTGTGTGTGAAATTTATGAGACAAATATAAAGCTGTTTTTTTTTTTCCCCAGGTTTGTACGTTTCCCTAGAAGAAAAGAAATTAAATTCTTGTATGGGGTTCCAGATTTAAGTCTGGCTTAATTTGCTTATTTATTTGTCTTAGGAGACGTCAGCCTTACAAGAAAATTTTAAATACTTGTGGTCTGTTCCCACAAGACCGCTTGTTATATTGTTATATGGTAGTAGTGAAACATTTTTGTAATTGAAAATCTAAAGTTATTTTTAGAAGTTGCTTGATAAACTAACTCAAAATGAAATGTTACATTTTTCTTTCAACTGCTGATTTTTTTATTTTCCAGAAAAAATGTTGAAAAAGGTGTAAGTTTGATACATAGAAAACATATTTTGCAATTTTTCAATTGCGATTTGCCGCAAAAAGCCTTGGGTGAACTTATAGGAACCTTAATCTGGTCCTAGTTATAACAGCTAATTAATCTTGGAATAAATATAGTATGAATATAGAAGAGATGAGGCACAATTATTAATAATTAATAGTTAACGCTGTAAGACTTGAAGATAAGTACTTGAGGGAAGATCTTTCCTACAGCTAAAACTGAAATATGCAGACAACTATAGGGGTGGGTATTTTCAGAAGTACTGGCATTGATGAGGTGTTTATATTCCCTGACATTCACATAGCACTAGACACCTAATTGCTGTGTGTTTGAAAATCTCCAAAAATTGTAAGGTAACTACATAGTTTTCTGGAAGATTCAACTGAATTGCCTACATGTTTCCATCAACAAAGGTCACCATGGAAATCTGAGCTTCTAAAAGCTGCCTGACAGTTCCCTGACTTCCAAGTGAAAATCTATACTGCTTAATTGCTCTATTTGCTCTGTTTTTAACCCACAAAAGCCAAGACTTACCGAAACATGGAAGTTTGGTGCGTGGGGAGTTTTTCTCTGTTTGCACTGCCTCTTTTATATGGTGCTTGGGGATATTTTTCAGTACTTGCTTGTTCTTGACTCCCTTAATTAAATAAAAAAGATAAGTGCATTAATTATTTTGTCCACCTTGCCCTTTTCCTTATTCATGAATTGTGAGGATTTCATATTTGCTGTTTTTTATTTTTTACTTTAGAATAAGTAATTGACTTTTTCAAATAGCTATAAGAGCTGACCTGTGTGATGGTTTTTTTAGCTTGGCCTTTCAAAAAGAAATACCAAACAAAAGGTGGCCTGCTCTTGCTAGATGAAAATATTGAGAAGCCTCTTAATTCTCCACCCTCTGGGAACAGTACAGGACTATTCCTTGTCAAGTTCCTCTTTTTTCTGTCTGATTCTTTGGTGAGAACTGTCTGGATCCTGGTGACAGTGAGGTGGGCCTTTTGAATAGGTTAAGGAAAGTAAATTTGCGTCTATATGTCTTAAGTGCTTTCCTATCTGTTAGTTCATTCTGGATCTAAGAAGTGCTACATCAAATTTCTTTAATTACTTTACCTTTTTATGAACAACCATCATCCCCACGCCATTCACCATTCTTCAGAGCAAGATAAAGAAATAACGTATCTGTGTGACAGAGTCAAATGAGCTAGACGTTTGTGTTAAGTTGGTGATCCAGGCATTGTTTTCTCAGTAATTCTTCATTCCCTCACAAAATATATATATATATACTGCTCAGTATATATATATAATATATATATATATTATAACTATAATACTATAATATTATATATTTATGTAATAATATTAATATATTGTAATATATTATATTATATTATAACTATATATATAACTATAATACTATAATAGTATTTTTGCTTTTTGTTTTTTGTTAGAATAAGTAATTGACTTTTTCAAATAGCTATAAGAGCTATATTATAGCTATAGCTATATAACAGCTATATAATATATATATTATAGTTATAATATATATATAATACTATATATAGTATATATGTATATATATACTGAGCAGAAGGGAAAGGAAGAAATTGTGTAAGTTTTTTTTGGTTGATCGGGGCTTGGGATTGTTGTTCTTGTTCTTGTGGTTTTTTTTTTTTTTTTAATGTGAGTACTAGGTTTCCATAACAGTCTCACAGCAGTAAGAGAGTTTCAAGCAGAAGTACATAATAATGCTTATCTCCAAATCTTCAATATTGGTGTTAACTATGTATGAGAGCTCCTGACAAGCCATAGAATTTGTAAATGTTCTTTTAAAGGTATTTTAAATATTACATATGGTTATACAGTTACTAAGTTTTCTTTTTGAAGTAGATGGTAGGGTTTTAGAGCTACAATGAAAAGGGTTAAAAATACAGCTCCTCCCCTCCCCTTGGTCTAAGGCCCTCCAGTGTTGATGATGCTTATTAAAGCTGAATAGTACGATTTTTGACCAGCTGCTTCTGCAGCACAAATCTCATTTTAGTGTGGAGATTTTTTGCTTACTGGAAAAATCCTTCTACAAATGCTTTTGGCTGTGGTCAGAAGTGGTACTTGAATATCAGCATGTTCTTTTGTCAATCAAGACATCCTCCTGAACAGTTCAGCTAGTGCTAGCAGGAGATGTGCTAAGGCTCTTAACTGAAGTGTGAGGCTAGCTTTTCATCACCGAAGCATTTGGGTTTATTTTCCAGGAGAATGAAAACCAGAAAGTTTTCTTTCCATTGCAGTCCTTCCCCACAAAGTTAGAAACCAACTGGTTAGCATCCTTACCTCTCCATTGTGCTTTCGCTGTCCACAAAGTAAATGTTTTGTGGAAAATACACTTTTTGGCTGGAAAAAAGTGTACCTATCAAATTTTTAGCTCATCCTAAAAATGAACAACTGTTTGTTTTCTGAGAGTATTGACTGAGAATATATTATTTATACGTGCTTTAGTTACATAGGGACTGTAGAAGACAGCAGTAATGAACAGAAAATGTTTACGTTTCTGAACAGTTTATACAGTGCAATTACAGTATTAGAACAGCATGGAGATGGTTTTACCAGTTTGCGTGCATGGTGAAAGAAAAAATCCTACTCCCTATTTTTGTTACCACATACACCTTCAAGGATTTTGCTGCCTCCTATGATCTGTATTAACCTCTAATCTCTGCTTTGCCCTTCCAGCACTGGCTTGAGCCCAACAAGTCCATCTTCAAGCAAATGAAATGTAAGTGTTGAGACCTCGTGGTTTTTTTTCTGTTTTTGAAATTCTTAAAGGTTTTTCTGTGCTTTAATGCAGTAATTTAGAGTGCACTTTATTTACTTCCTGTTGGAGAGCAGCCTTTCATGGCCTATCTAGAATCTCCCCAAACCTTTATTTCACTGTTTTTTTCACAACTCTGCACATCAAGAGCTTTCTCTTATTATGCAAGGCAGGAGCCAGGGGCCAGCTGACGTTTGTGGAGTGGCAGATCTGATGAGGAGAAGACTTGTATGCTCTGGCTCTCTATTTCAGTCAGCTTAGTCAAACACTGGAAGGTGGCAATGAAATATGGAGTGTGGCAATCTACTGTGGTTACTGGTTTTTGTTGTTGTTTGTTTGTTTGTTTGCTTGCTTTCCACAGCTCAGTGCTTCCTGCTAATGCAGAGCATTGGTTTAAAATCATTGTTGCTGCAAATAAATCTAAGTGCTGGGTAGCTGTGAATTACTGCTATAGACAAGGGGAAAATTACAGCTGTTTTTTTTTTTTTTTTTATAAAAGTACTCCTTAAAATAGAAATGTATCATTTTAACTGTCTGTTTGAAATGTTACGATCTGGCTCATCCTTTCCGTTAGATAGTCCAACTGTGAAAACTTCGTCATTAAACGTAAATACTTCAATAGTCAGAAGCTTATATCCAGCAGCAGAAGAGGCTGTTTATTTGGCTGTTGCTGGAGATTTGATTTAGGGCTCTGAGAGTTGCATCTTGTCTAATAAAAGTTGTTGTCTATCAACTTAGATTATGAAATGAAGGAGAGTTTTACTCACATACCTCTTTGTATGCAATTGCTTTGTTTTTTAAGTATGAATACAAAAAATATTTTATTTGGGAGACTGCTTATTTTAAAACATTATGAATCTAAAGAGATTGTCAAATATGTAAAAATAAACAAAGAAAAACTCCTAGGAATTCTCCCATTAATGCTGCACTAGTGTATGGGAACTGCTGAGTCATGGCCTGAACCACTGATTGAGCACCTGGAGGAAAGACCCAGTCAGCCCTGGGAGCACAGGTGAAGGCAATTCACCTGTGCAACCAGAAGGGGTGGAGCAGTTCCCATACAAGCAGTAATATTCATAAAGAATAGTTTTGTCATCTGCTCTCTTCTCCCTTTTTTGCCCTATTCATTTTTAAGGTTATTTGTATAATAAATATGCAACTATCCTGTACCCAGTTTTGTGAGAAATAGCTAACTGTGTGGGTTTTGTTCTTGATGACAGTGGAAGAGAATCAATCTTGCTGCTCTGTGTTCAAAATGCACACATTTTTCTTACTGTTTTACATCTCAGATGATCTGAGAGAGTAGTGCAGAAAGGATGTTCTACTGTATCACTCCACTGGAGTTTGCTAAGAGACTTTAATTTCCTTCAATTCTAATGCTTTCATTAAATGGGCAAATAGCTGAAATGAACCAGAGGAAGCAAGAATGCAGGTGTAGAAATGGACTGTGCAAAGCTTTCTTACAGATTCTTAAACTAACTAATTAATCACGGATTTTTCCATGCCTCAGTACAAATCTGAAAAAAAAAAGTTTAATCAAATATGAGGTTTGTAAATGCATGTATAGTGAAAAAAGGAAGTTTCATGTGATTTTTGGGCACAAATCTGAGTGCTCTATGTTCTTTATCTTTGACTCCACGATGGTTTAATAACACTACTTGAAGAATGATAATAATTGGCTGATGATAATCCCTCTTGCCTAGTGTTCTACCATGACTAATTAAATGTGATGAGGAAGACTCCACAGTTGGAGGTCTATGATAGATCAGCTATCTCTTATACATAAAATAAAACCACAGAGTAGTGTTCTGCCTTAAACATCCTCAGCCAGTTGTGTGGATAAACATCTGATTCACTTGGTAAAGGAAGAGATATATGAAATCAGCAGCATATGTCCTAGGGTTCTCCAGAGGTCCTTCTGCAGCAACAGTGAACCTGAAGGCAGCTGGAGTATAGATACAGATATTTCCAATGAGCACTAAATGTTGGTGAGATAATGTAGTTCAGAGAATCTACGACATCAAAGAGAGAGACAGGATGTTTTCTGCCATATTGCATCCTCAAGGTTTTGAAGACAACTTAAACATGTGCTTTTGGTACCTGTCAAAACTCCACATTTAATAGAAAATAAATAAATAAAAGCACTGCCAATACAGATCTCTGCAGAAGCTAGTATTTATGTTGGTTGAAAAGCAGGTTGTTAAAAAACGAAGAGGAATCAAACACTTCTAGAACTTCTATCAAGTTTTTCACTGTATTTTTAAAAAGATTTTTTCTCATACATAAATATTTCTTCTCTTGTTATTTCAGATTTTCTGCCAATGAAGGACATGATAATATAAATGTGTAGTTTTTCTTAGGCTTATCATTCCTGTAAGCATTTTGTATATAAAGCCAACTTAAGTGATAAAGGAGGCCTTGCTTAAAAATAGATGGACTGAGTCCCGTGTCCCGTGTCCCTGTTTGTTTTGGACAGGATGCTGGGGGTTTGGTTTTCAACTAAGAGCTCCTTACTGTTAAATGCACACTGGATAGTTTCTCTTTGTTAAAGGCAATCAAAATATTAAAAATGTGCAATCTTGCCACGAAAAACCTTGCATGCTGTGTGTGCAAGTTCTTTCATGAGGGTTTAGGGCAAGCTGTGGAAGGTTTCAGCGTTTGACATAATTAAAGTAGGTTTTATTCTTTCTTTGCCTTCATATTTTATGTACTGTTAACAGGTAATCTGGCAAATTAATAGCCGTATTGAAATGGATTTTGCAGTCAGTACTGTTCTAAGTGATAAAATCCTTTGAAATGATTATAACTGTGACTCTTTTTTAGTAAGAAAGGAAAGCATGCAATGGTAGGATATTCTGATAAACCCTTGGGCATTTCCCTACACCAGCTGCTCCTTATCTGATAGATGAAGGACCAATTGGAGAGAAAAGGCTTAGAGCTATTATAACCCTGATTTTATTCAGACTAGTTCAGTGTTGAAGAGACATTCTTCTGAAAATTGAGTTCTGTTTTGGGACAGATTGTTGTTGTTGTTAGTGCATCCACTTGAGTAAGAGTTAGAAAGTAATTTTAATTTCAAGGAATTGAGGAATCGTTGGGCTTGACAATCTCATTTTCTGAGCTGGTACAATCCATTGACTGTCTTGCTTTTCACCACAAGAATATACAGAATGAAAGAATGTCAGGTTCTCTTTCGTGTTTCTCTAGTGCTGTAAAATCAATGATAGAAAGGCCTTTCTAAACATTTGCATATCTCCATACGGGTTTTTGGACGAACATTATGGTATATTTTAAACTTAAGTTAGAAAAGAAAGTGGATGGTTGTGTGTGTTTTCTCCCTCCCTCTTGCTTCAAATGTTTGTTGTGGCTTATTTTCTAATTGAGAAAAAGGGTCTGGAAAAGAGAATCCTCTTTCCTTCTGTAGCAGAAGGGTGCCTTGTTGTAACGCTTCTGGAGATTAATGGAATGTATGATGTCATATTCTTTCTAATATTTCAAAATGCAATTTGGGATTGTGTCATTCGTGTGTGTTGCAGAAAAAGGACATCTATTTAGCAGGCTGCAGGAGCCTTGTTTTGTATTGCTTGCTGCTCTCCCGAGGAGTAGCCTAGGAAAAGGCTTGCAAGTTGGCTTCAAATTCCATGCCCAGACTCTTGCATATTCTGAGTGTTTAAATATACTTCTGTACATGCTGCTGTGGTGCAAGGACGAGGTTTCTGTTACAAACTTAGCTATTGACTGACTGTGAGCTTTCTTTGCTTTGATACTCTTTGCACAGGGAGCATTTTTGCTTTTCGGTGGCTGCCCCATAAGGTCAGAGTTTGGCTCTTCTGCCATAACTTTCTTTTCTTTGTCACAGCCAAAGTTTCAATCACTTCACTGACATAAAAAAATTGCTTAAAGTTTTAGGGTCTTCTTTAGGCACATGCTAACTTGGGCCTTTCTGCATCCCTGTTTCAAGCAGAAACAAATTCTATATCTATCTGGAGACTTAAGTCTTTTTCTCATTGAGGAGAAGTTTTTCTTAACCATTTAATACAAGCTATCTCTTTTATCAAGTTTTCTAAGCAGAAGCATATTCTCAAAGTGCAAAATTTTGTCCCTTACTTAGTTGTAAGAATCCTATTAAGAAGAGACAGACCATTTAAAATGACAAACATTATCTGTTGCTTTGCCCAGGCAGTCTGACTCCTTCATTTTCCTTCATGGGACATTGAGTTCAGTTTGCCACTAAAGGGCAGGAAGGACCTAGCAACGTTGTATGTTTTACAGAAAATTTCCAATCTCTTTAAGACAGCCCTCTCATCACATGTAAGATGACAAAGCCCACAGAAAGTAGTGTTAATGTTTCTCTTGCCTTCAGCGTCCTTGTCCAGATTTTGTTACCTTGAATGTTCAGACATAGCAAACATGTAAGGTTTTTTTTCTTTCTCCATTCCCTCTTGTTACTTCTTCCTTGATTTCTTTTTTTTGTCTGTATTTTTCACCTCTCATTCTCTGTCTCTTCTGTCATTCTACCTTGTGTATGAAATAAGTTATTTAAACGAGGAAGAAAATGTGAAATCAACTTTTTTTTAATTAAATTGAGGCTAACTGTATTAAGAAAAAGTGTGTCATGAAGCCTTGAAAGGGGAAAATATTCCTCCGTGTTCAAAAGCAGTTGTACTTTCCAAAAGATAAGAATCATCATAATGCATTTTTATTTTCTGTTGCTTTTGCACATCCCATGGAATTATGTGATATCCACAGATGTGTTTCTGGAAATTTGTAGTGGACAGGTAAATACTGCAGCTGAGGTAGCATCAATAACATTGGGATTGTTGAACCATTTATTATTTGCAGTTTGTACAAGCCAGTGAGGCAGTAAGGTTGAGGAGATGCTATACTATGCTGGTAGTTCAGTAATTACTGTTAAGAGATTACAATAACTAAAACATAATTCTGTGTTTCAGTTGTTTTTTTCTTCTATTATCACTATATTTTTCTTTTGTCCTCTTCTCTTTCTCTTCTCCTTGTATAAAAGCAGTATCTCTCCAAGATTCAGGAAGGTTAGATTGACTGTGCCTTGAGTGTATGTTAAGATGAAGGGACTTTTGAAACTAGCTAGACTACTGTATATAGGTACTTCACTATAACATAAAGTCTTCCTTAAAAAAGTTAACTTAAAAAAGAAAGAATAAAATCTAGTTAAAAATTAGAGTCTATAAGGGTAGAGTATTACTGTAATTGTTGAAAATTATATTTGTATGTTAATTTTTTTAATAAAAGGATTCTATGCTTGGATCCAGGACACTTTCCCAAATAAGCACAGTGATCACATGTTCCCATTTTGCATGAAGCTTCATCTGCTCTTCTACTACTGGCTGTCTAGAAATGACAGTGCAAGTAAACATTTTGGTAAAGAAGTCTCTTGGGCTGCTGGCAGAGCTGAGGTCCTTGCTTCTCAGGCAGCAGGTCTGCCTTTGTGTGTGCTCCATCCCTACGCTCTGTTACCTGCAGATCTGCCAGTTACCTTGGCTTGTGTGATAGTGCTGTAGTTTTTATCTCCACACCATTTACTTTTTGAAGATGCAGGATTTTCCTCCTTAATTCTTACCGGAATCCAAAAAAAACCCATGAATGTTATCAGGCTACAGATAGTCCTTGAGGGCTTTCCGTACCATGCCTGATATATTTTTAAACCTTCAGTGTGGTTTTCACACTTCTTTTCTCCTAACATGATATTTGCAGGATGCTCTTTCATTAGAATAATGGTATTTTGTTTGCATTCAACCCCTTTATAATCACCAAATGATCACTAGCTTTGGGTTAGATAGTATCTTGAATGCTATCAAAGATGCAATGGTAGGATATAAAGCTGTGTTCATTGTGTAGAGCTGAGAGACACGTTGCTGAAGTTAAATCTTTTCATTTAATGTAATTTTCTTTCTTTCTTTTTTTCTTTTTTCTTTTTCTGTTTTTTTTAAAGTGAAAGTGTATTTAAAGTCCGTGGCTGAAGTGGACCTGGTAGAAGTAGATAATGTAGTCCTGTTAAGTACAGGGAACAGAAACAATTCTTTCTCTAACTTCCTTAGCTAAATTTAGTTAATGTTTCCTTCTATTTTTGTTGTCTTAACATTATCATTACTAGGAATAACAATTAATCATAACATCTTCATACCTCATTGTAACTAAATACAAATGCTTCCTGTTTATCAATTGCCAAAAGAAAAAAAAAAAGAACAAAAATAAAAATAATGAGCAGTTCAGATGCTTTTTTTGGTATTGCTTATGAGGTGCAAAACCGTGTATAAACTGATTTGCATAGATTTCTTGTATTTGGCACATGCTTTCATCTTTGTTGTTTATTCTGTTCGTTTCATGCGCATTTATAGTATGTATTTTTTTTTTATCCCTGCCTAATTCTTCAGAGCTAACCTTCACATAGGCTTCTTTGTAGGACTCTTGGAGGCCACTTCTTCAGAGTGGCTAAGGCAATGTTGTTTACTACTGATCTCATGCTTTTTCTTTATAATGTTTCAGCTCATCCACCATATACCATGTGCTTTAGAGTGAAATTCTACCCTCATGAACCCCTGAAGATTAAAGAAGAGCTCACCAGGTATTACTTTTGTCTGTTCATTTAATGTGAATTCTTTTACAAATTCAAAATAAGACAGCTTGTTGGGTAGACTAGGGTTCTCATTGTGCTGAAATGCACTATTTGCACTATTGGTAATTTTTTAAATTTATTGTGTACCTGCGGACTTTAAAAAGTAGCTTAAGGGGACTTTTCCTAACATACAGAGAAGTAGTGATGCTCTTAGAGGACTTTCTGACAGAGAAGCAGTGATCAAATGGTTGGCAAATATGCTGACTCTTCTGCATGGAAGGATTTTGGTCTGGAATAAGTTCATTTTGTTTCTTAGGTTTTCTTTTGTGTGTTGTGAAACAAGCTTTGAATTTAATTCAGTAACATTTCTCTTTCAACAGGAACAGGAATTTTCTTTCTTTCTTTCTTTCTTTTTTTTTTCCGATTGAAGTGTCTGTCATTAGAACCAGAAACACTACAGTATTTTTAAACCGGGGACCAACTTTCTTTAGGAAACTGATGTAGAGGTGAAATATTTTTATATTTTTAAAGTATAGCTATGTTAGAAGTTTTGTTGCATATACTGGAATTTTTCAATGCTTTGAAAACACACCTGTGCAACAGTACAATTTTATTTAATGAATGAGATTTCTGTCCTTCCTTCTAGCCTTTGTTAATATTCTGTGGCTCTGGATATTTCTCAAGAAAATTACTGAGGAAAAAATGTAGCAGGGTTTTTACATCTGCACCAGCTGTGCAGGACTGTATGTCACCCTTACTACACCAATAGTCAGCAGGTCACACCACTAACTACTAAGTGTTGCAGAAGTACAGAGTAATGGAGCACTTGTTGCCTTGAGATCTTCATTGATACTTTCCCCAACCTTTGCAAATGCTTGTGCTCATGAATCACTTTGTGAATGGGAGTAATCCCATTATCCTTGGTCTCACAGTTTCAGGAACAGCTTGCATTCTCCCAAATGGTAAGTTTTCAATTTGTATAGAGCAGCTTGAACATCCTGTCATATTGCAACTGTTTATCTCCAATCAGGTACTGCAACTGTTTAGCTGAGGGAACAGGTTGTAAAACCAGGGAGCCAAGGAATTTTCAGTATTTGTTAATGTTTGCCCTTGAATGAATATTTTACTTTTCATGAACTTTCTAGGAAGATCTTCGTTATTTGAGACCCTGAATTTTTTTTCTTTTAACTTCTTGGATGCTCACTCAGGAAAAGTTTTATCAAAACTCAAAGCACCTTGAAGTAGTTCACTGACATATATTGCGCTGCCAGTATATTTTAGTCTTTGCTGGAACGCTTTAAAAAACAATTTGAGTCAAGCTGTTTGAAAAATATTTTTTGATCTTTTGTTAGAACTATTACTAGTAAGGTACTAGATAGCTTTAAAACAGAGAAATAATCTTTTTTTCATATATTCACCTAATGTACATGATACCTTTTTGTATCTGATCAGCTTCATAGTTTCCTGCTGTTGCTGTTCAGAAAGCTTTGCTTGTTGTCTGCCAGGTCTCTAACACAATGACGAGGGATGGGAAGTACTCATGAAATGAGCAAGTAAAGTGTAAAGTCATGTAACTTGGTTCTGAGAGTTTGCTTCATTGAGTAAAGAAGGAGGTCAGAATCAAGATAATGCTCGAAATTGGTCGGAGTTTTTTTTTTTTCTTTCTTAATTACAATGACTAGTGAAACCAGGAAGAATTCCGATTAATATTTGACAGAGGGCAGTTATGAAACCTGGATGGCTGATTATCTGTTCGGTATGTTTTTTTTGGTGGCAGGGGTTGTTTTCAATTTTAAGACCTCTGCTCTGATCACATGTTCTTTGCAGTGTGTGCTTCAGATGATTTGAAAATAAATTAGTAATACTGCTGCCCTTTGACTTACAGGCCACTGTACTTTATAACTGTATTTATGGTCAGATGAGTCATAATAAAATTGTGCATTTGCATTTCTCATTCTGTACATGCCTAAATGTATCACAGAGATGCTCTCTTGCTTTTTCAGCTGGGTGGAAATAGGATGGGTGCCACAGTCCCCACTTAGATGAAAAAATTAAGACAGTGGGACTTATCCTGCCACATTGCCATATTACTGTTTTATTCAGAATATTAATTAACCCTGTCGAAATCCCCCATGGGAATTATTGTCAATGTAGTCTTTACAAAAGCCTTATAAGAGTAAATCTTTAATGAAGTATCTTAGAGACATCAGGGAGAAGTACAGCTGGTTAAAAGAGCTGTATTTTTTGCTATTCCGTGGCAATATTTGCTATAAAAATCATATATTTGGTACATGAAACTGTGTGGAAGGGACAAATGGTATGATTTCCGTGAATATAGTACAAAGTAGAGAGACATAGTTTCAGACATTTCTAGCAGGAAGAAACCTCCTTGGATTACTGCTGCTTCATTTCTGACCTGCCTTGGGTAGGCTGGACTGTAATCCTTAAGGTATTCTGTTGTTTTACAGTAGGAGATGTTTTCAGAAAATTAACCTAGCTGACGTCACTCCTCTGTCTACAATATTATAGAAAAGAAGCTGTAAGAATCTGAAAATGTGTGCACACCACATATTCAGAGACTGGGAATGCCCTGGGCAAATCATTGAACTGTGCACTTGCCTGTCATTACACTTAGTTCCACTGTTCAGGACATGCATGAATATTGTCAGTCACATTATACCATTCCACTTGCTTTCTTTCATCTTCCCTCTTTTTAATTAATGATAACTTCCATGCTTTTGAAATAAAATCAGTGCCTACTGCTGGATGTTAAAGCACTTTGAGATAAAGCACTGCTAAATAAATTCTGTGAACTTCAAACAAAGTTTCAACATATTCCCGGAGACTTAGGTTTTATGTGGTCCTTGATCACCGTGTACTCTCTGCAGTTGGTTAATGCTACAATTGAGTGTGCCTTTGAATTTAATTGCAGGTACACTGGAGGTTCAGCAGATTGCAATACAAAGAGTGAATGTAGATTTTTTAGTAGTTTCACTTAACGTCCCTAACTGCGAGTAATAACAACTGGTTTTTAATTAGGCAACAGCAACGTAACAAGCAGGCCCTCACATCTCACTTGTTTCCTGCCACATATACCTGTAAAAGATTGGTTCAATTTCTTTTCTCATTAAATCAGCGTCTACTCTACAGCCTGTTTTCTGGCTTATGCTCCACAGGACTGGGTGGAGGACTTGATACATAGACTTCCAGTATTGTTGCTAATTTCTCTTTCCGCTTTATTTGCTGTCTCTTCATCTTTCACTGCACTGCATTTCAGTTGTTTTTGCAAACAGCATGATAGTCTTGATGGAGAGAGCATCCAGGGTTCACTATAATGGTTAAGATTAGTCTTCTGGCTTGACACGCAAAAATGTAAAATTGCCGTGAAAAGAAGTTTTAACTACAGAGGCCATTCAGTTTGCTGTACAAACAGCATCCCAGTGCATTTCTGCAAAGCACAGATGTTTTTGCTCTGTGCCTCTTTTCACTATTCTTTGATCACAGGCCAGAGTCTTGGGAGAGTCTGCAGCTGTGTAAGCATAAGATGCTGCACGTCAACAGATTGCGAACAGTCAAGGGAGTGTGGACAGATGGATCCAGCAACCCATCGCACATGGGCACAGATTTTTACTGTTTATTTCTTTTCAGTGTTCTTGTTTAGGTAATAAATAAATCAGTGCTTTTTCTTTCTTATGTAATAAAGCAGCCCAAGGCCTCATGCCTTCTTATCTCTAAATCCCTACATTATACTGTGTATGCATAATTAAAATGAGAAAATATGAAGTCATTTGAGGTCCCAAAGGATTGATCTAGAATGGTACAGATAATACTGTGTCAACAATAATCCATGATTATTGTAGAAAAAAATGGGTCATGGGTGAGTAGCTAGTGGAATTAACCAAAGATGGATTATTTCAACTAGCTGTCATCATGCACTTTTTTCCTAATCCATGTTTCCTAATCCAAGAAGCAGTTCTTCAATCACTAGGCTGTCATAAGACAGTGTAATAGGTACTTGGTACAAGAGAAGCAGATGAAAAGTGCTTAACTGGAAATGGTATAAAATAGCAAAGACCGAGGGAATGTAAACATGGCAAATTAAAGAGCCCTGAGTGAGCTAGTCTGACTGAGGAAGAACAGTACAGCTGCATGCATGCAGGGCTTAACTAGCCCTGTTGCAATCAGCTATACTCAATGCTGCTTTTTGTCAGAAAAGCCTGGCACTTTTCCCTCCAAAAGTGGGGCGCTGGTTGAGGCCAGTAATGCCTGTGTAGTATTTAAGTATCAAACTAGATATTTGCAAGATGAAAGTCTTGCAGTAAGCTAGTCCTTTTCAAAGATGAGCTAGTATTGGGTAGACCTGTTCTGCAGAAATCTGTTCCTGGTATAATTTAGGACGAACTCTAATGCTCTGGGTGCCCTTCTGAGCTATTCTGAAGATGTGTAATGGTAGCTATTCCAAAGCTTCTGCAAGTCCACTTGTGTGTTTTGGCTTTCTGGAGGCCATACTGGCAGTTATCCAATGAGTTTGTGGCTTTAATAGTATAGGACTCTCAGTCAAATACCATAGGTCTTAAAAATGAATGAGATGTTAGTAAGAGCTTGCAGCTAGCATTCAGGGTGGAAAAAAAAAAATCCAGTAGAGCTCTGGATTTTTTGGTGAAGCTTGTGCCTGTTGGTGAAGGAGAGCTGGGAGGTTCAGAGTTCCTCTTGTGTCTCTTAGGGAAATGCAAGAGAACTGAGAAGATGCAGTTCTGTTTCAGAAGCCTATGGAGAATAATCTATTCCTGTGCTGTGTTGAGGCTTTTCAACTACTATTCAAAACAAAGCTGCAGACTGTTTCTTCTTGCTTCTTTGTCCTTTAATTGTTTCCCCTGTAACCAGTGTTGTCAAGCAGTTGTGTATGTAACAGTAATGTTTTAAATGTATGTAAATGTTTTAAAAAGTATGTAACAGTAATGTTACATACTTTTTCCTTTTCCCAAGGAAAGACCATGTGTAGTAATGCAGACCTTGACCAGCTCTGAAGTCAGGACAAGCCCATTTATTGCTGGATGCAGGTGGTCTTAAATAGGTAAATAAATAGGCAATTAAAGAGTTGCAAACATGATGTCTGAAAGCAAGAACAGATATTTCTGACCCTCCATCCACAGTTCCTGAAAGAGTTTGGCTAACTTAGAGTTGAGTCATCTGTATTGCAAATGTGTTAGATGGAAATAAGGTTATTGAATGATAGACAATTGTGAACATAAATGCTAGAAGCATATTTTTATTGGCTTGCTGGTAAGCCTGAGTTCTTATTCAGGACTGTAAATCAGGCTATAAATTGTGCTAGGGCTTGCAAAAACATAGCAGTGGTGGAAGGGCACAAGAAGCAGCTAAAACAGATTGAATCTGTAAGTTATTTGAATCTGTTAAGTGTAGGCAATTTTAAGAAGTTACATAGGCCTTACTGAAGTAAGTAGTCAGGTGTTTGTTGACCTTGGACATAAATTACTTTATGAGGATTATAGAAAGCATCTGAGGTTGAGACAAATTCTTGCACAGCTTACAACTTTGACTTTCAGTCCAAAGTGCATATATCTCCTTTCAGGAGAACTCCATAATGTCTAGGTTTTGTTCTAAACTGTCCTAGCAAAGTGCCTGAAGAAGATGAACAATATCCAATGCAGCTTGCTGTGTGGGTGATCTCTGAAAAAAAAAAACAAACAAAAAAACCCAAAACATGCACAATCTGCATGGATATATGCATGGATTTTTTCCCTGCCCTTTTTCTAAGCTCAAGTGCTTCCCTGGTGTCCCAGCCAACAATTTTTCTAGTCTCTTCTGGGAACTGTGTTCTGTGCTGCTTTTCCCCTCTTGACTGCTGCCTTCTGTCTTGTCAACGGTTTACGGGCATTCAGCCCGGTTCCATGACGAAGGGGACGGGGGATCCACGGGTCCATGCCCCGGGAAAAGGGAAAAGGGGAAAAGGGTAAAGAGATGGCCCTGAGAGCAAAGAACAGCGGCAACAATCTGAGGAGAAACAAACTAATTTACTAAATAAGATATCGGAATGCAGAACAACACACTATAATACAATATAATTACAATTTAAGCTGATAAATCCAATACAGAGAGAGAGAATGTCCCAAAATCAAGGTAGGCCTTACTCTACTACCGACGATAAGACGGCTGGAGAGCGAGGTGCTGCCAAGACGAGAGACGGGTGGAAAAAGGGACGAGGTCTCGTGATCTGCAAGTTTTTATACTGCGAGCTTTTATCTTTTCCCTCCGGCTGGAAAATGGTAACAGAGGAGCAAAGTGCTGTGGGGAATGTAGTAGTCCTTCTCTTCTGAGAACCAGGTACATTCACTACATGATGTTATGATGTGGAGTACCAATAACCGAAAATCATAAAACCATGACATGTCTTCAAAATGGCTTTTATCCAGAAGTGAAGTTATTCTCTGAAAGTGCAGTTTAGAACCATTTAAGTTTTTGAAAGATGTCAGGCCACAGCTAGTTTTCTTTACTTGGATTTCAGTGGTCAAATGCAGGCAACAACACAGTAGCATAGAAACTTAGTGACAGAAAAAAATAAATTTTAGTATTATTGTTTCAAAAATTATTAACGTAATAGGAATGTGTGTGAAATGAAGTAGGAAGATAGGTGAACAATTTAACAGATCCCACCTCCAAAACAAGTGAAACATTGCAAGATTCAGCCTTGAGAAAAGAAGACTGAGAGGTGATCTTATTAATGTTTATAAATATCTTAAGTGTGGGAGTCAAAGGGGCATGGCCAACCTCTTTTCAGCGGTCTGTGGGGAGAGAACAAGGGGAAACGGCCATAAACTTGAGCATAGGAAGTTCCACACCAATATGCAAAGGAACTTTTTCATGGTGAGGGTGATAGAGCACTGGAACAGGCTGCCCAGTTAGGTGTGGATTAACCTTCTCTGAAGATATTCAAAACCTGTCTGACACCTACCTGTGCAGCGTGCTGCAGGGAGCCTGCTTTGCAAGGGGCTTGGACTTGATGATCTCTAGAGGTCCCTTCCAACCCCTACAATTCTGTGAATCTGTGCAAAAAACAAAAACCCTTTCATTTATGGGAAAAAAATAAAATAAATATAAATAAAATAAAACCCTTGAGGTTAGAGAGGCATTGCAGAGAGATCTTGACAGAAGGCTGAGCAGTCACCAATGCATGGAATTTAAGAAGTGCAAATGGAGAATTCTGTACCAGAGATGGTACAACCCTGGATACGTGTACAGAGAGAGAGCAGTCCTGTGGAATGGGATATGGGTGTTCTGGTTGACAGCAAGTTGAACGTGAGCCAGCAGCGTGCCCTGGCAGTCCAAAGGCCAACCGTACCTGGGATGCAGCAGGCCCAGCACTGCCAGCAGATGAGGGGAAGGGCTGTCTTCTCTGCTCTGCTCTGCGCTGTGCAGCCTCACTTCCAGCACTGGGTGCAGCACTGGATGCCACAATAGAAGGGCATAAAACTATGAGAGAGTGTCCAAAGGAGGGCTACAAAGATAGTGAAGGGTCTAGACAGTGAAATGTGTGACGAACAGCTGAGATCCCTTGGTTTGCTCAGCCCAGAGCCGGGCAGGCTGACAGGAGGCCTCATGGTGGGTGCAGCTTGTCCAGCTCCTCACAGGGAGCAGAGGGCAGCGCTGAGCTCTACTCTGTGGTGACAGCGACAGGGCCTGAGGGAGCGCCATGGAGCTGTGTCACAGGAGGGTCACTCTTCACTTGAGGATGTTTGGGCACTGGAACAGGCTCTTCAGGGCAGTGGTCATGGCACCAAGCCTGCTGGAGTCAAATAAGTGTTTGGACAGTGCTCTTAGACACGGAGTTTGAATATTAGGTGATTCTGTGTGGAGCTAGAAGTTGTTGCTGATGATCCTGATGATCCCTCACAATTTGGAATATGCAGTGATTTTGATTCTGTTTTCTTATAAATGTCACATGTATGCACACTCCCACCCAAACACCCATGTTCATCTTCATGGAATTTTAGTGGAATGCATAGAAATGAGTTTTTGGCCTCTTTCTGTGGGCTTTCTGTTGCTGCTGCCGTCATCTTTGATCCTAAGTGCCAGTGTAATATCATAGTGACTCATCACAAACTTGTGTTTAGGGCTGTCCCCTTGTATTAAGGAAACTTGTTCTAAATTAAATTAAATTAGTGTATGTGTATTTTGGAACTTGCTCTCCTAAAATTGCTGCTTGTGGGAGAGAGAGCGAATCCCTGCCGTCTCAATTCAGGAATCTTAACTTCTTATTTAGTGCATTGTATTAAATGGAGGCATGGGAGGAAGTAAGAGTGACCCTGACTCTTGAATATGGGCTTTGAGTCAATTCCCAAATATATTCCATTCACCCTTAGCTTTGAAGATAGTGGCCTGGAATGGGTGGCTCAAATTTGACAGTACTGGTGCACGGTCCTGTTACAGAGGAAAGAATTTCTTGTAAAGCTTAATTTTTCTTCTTTTAAATTACAAAATACTTGTAGAATAGTTAATTGTTGATGGTACTTGCTCCCATCCGTGCTGCTGGAGACTTGTACCTGGTGCAACTCTGAGACTCAGATTTACGTTTCTCATCTCAGCCTTATGTCTGCATATGTGGGTTGGAAGCAGCAGGTTAATATGCTTTTCCACAATCCTGTTTGCTTTCTTATCTCTTTATAGTCATTTTCAAACTCAAAAACCATAATTGTGCAGTGTCTTTGGATACCTGTTGACCTTATGACAGACTAGCAAGACATGCTGTGACATCCTGGGTGGCTTTTTCAACATTTCTTAATAGGGGAAATGCAGTTTGGCCTCAAGCTAATGGTTGCTCTTCAGAGAATTGCAACCTGATTATTCACGCTGGCAAAACTTGCAAGAAATTTAGGACTGAGACTTGCTTATTTGCACAAGTTCTGTGTGGTATCTTAATGAATATACATTTCAGTGGTTTTCAGTAAACTCTCCTTGCAAATCAAGAATTTTTACTGCATCTCACTGAGGCCATTGGTTCACCCTGCTGCAAGTATATTCTCTTCAGAACTATGCACAATCAAGCAATTATGGAAGTGAAACAGAGATCAGCTACTGAGTGCTGACTACAGGGGGCAAACAAGTGTTGCAATAAAAAGCCTTGAAGATCAAGATTCCAGCAGAAGTTTGTAATACTGTAGCACAGTGAAGGGATGTGTTCACACTAAAAACAAGTTGCTTTTCTTTGTGATTGTCCTGTTTTTACGTAGCATTAGTAACAGTCTAAGGAGAGGAGGCAAATTTCTCTTGCCTTTCAGGTAATGCTTGCAGTCTTGCTCTAATCTACGGCTCATGTTAAATTTCACATAAGGTGTTTGGTACAGGAATTCATGGTACGCATAGAACCAAGCAACTTGGATGTAAAGCAAGTTTTTGTTGGCTATGCTGTAGCTTAAGCTTGAACAGGACTCCCTGCATCAGTGGACCTGCTGAGGATAAGCAGAATTCACTGACACTGCTAAAACCATAGACCTGCTCCCCCCATGCAGGTCTGTGATTCCCTGCACTGCTCAGGGAGTGTACTGCCTCAAAATGTCTGTGAGGATCACTCACAGATTAAAGAAAGACGAAGTAAGTAATAGTTTCCATTGTGGTCAGTTTGCTGTATGAAGCTGTATTTAATGAGGGTCTGCTCAAGAAAATCTGAAATACTGTAATTTCTTTCATGCTACTAATAAGCATTGCAATAGCTGTATGTTTCTGATAAAATACTCTCCATGCTGTCTGTTAGTAGAATTTTGTTACTTCTGCTGCCATTATGTCATTTTTCATGGGAAAAAAAATCTTTTAAGACCTAGTTTTTCCTGTGGTTAACCATTACCTTTTTCCTGACATTCAAGTAGCAAGAGAAAGATTCAGAATATTTGCACGGATGGTTTCAGTTGAATCTGCTATAGAAAAATACCACATTGTTTCTTTTTTAATGTTTCAGATACCTCTTATACCTGCAAATAAAAAGGGATATTTTCCATGGCCGTTTGCTGTGTTCTTTTTCTGATGCTGCTTACCTGGGTGCCTGTATTGTCCAAGGTAAGTACTAGCAGTAGATTTGTGAGAAATAATTCATAACTCTTAAGAGCAATCGATATAAAGAGAAATGCAAAATTGGTGTGAGATTGGTGATGAGAAAAGCAATAACTTTTTTTTTTACCTGTACTGTTTGTTTCCTTGCATTGGTGATCATCTTTTAGCAGAAGAACCAGATACTGTGGGACATCTTTAAACAATGGTGCAGACTGCGTTCCTCTGCTGGAATAGAATTAGGTCAATCTGTACAAGTAAGGATGAATTGGTGTAGAAAACAGCATGGTCTGGTATACATTGTTTTTGTTCTGCCTAGTACCAGAATGATAAGTAGTAAAAGGGGGAGGGTTTCCTATGTCTTCTTCACAGACCATTTTCTGGCAAAGATGATATTTTAAGATTGCTAATTACTTATGCAATTAATAAAACATGAAATTTGCTTGAAACTCAGTGATTGTAGTTTTAGCTAGCTACAAGTTCTTCAAAGCAGCATTTCTTCAGAGATGCTTCATTCTTACAGTCCCTGAATTACACTGTTTACTTTTTCTTCTAGCTTTGCAATTTAATTTTTCTGTTCTATTTTGTGTTTTGAATCTGTTTAGCTGAACTTGGTGATTATGATCCTGATGAACACCCAGAGAATTATATCAATGACTTCAAGATTTTTCCCAAACAGTCACAAAAGCTTGAGAAGAAAATAGCTGAAATACATAAAAATGAATTCAGGTAATTTAGAGTGCTGCTTAGTGAAGTTGGCTAAGGATTATTTTATCTGTTTCTGCATAGTGTGTATTATCGCAGGAGGGTTTATTCCTTCAATTTTAATAGGTGTTCTACCAGTGTACTGTTTAATATGCTGAATTTGAAAATTCAGTTTCAGCTTAGTGGGTTTTATTTTCCTAATAACCTTCATTAATCATAGCTGATTCCCACATGTGTGCTGGTAATTTCATGACTGCATTTGCTTGAAAGATGAGTCTGGTTATTGGGAGTCACTCACATAATGGATGCTGCAATTGATTAACAGAGTGACATCTTTCAGTTAGGGATCAGAGTTATGTGGAAGACTGTCTTTTGGTGTGAAATATCTAAATGTAATGCAGTTACAGAATTCTAGATAGATATTGATTGTAATGGAACTGTAATTAAGTTCTTATACCACTATTTTGTTGACAAAGTATGAATTGTACAGAAATGTATTTAAATTGGTTCTATGCAAAACAAAGGTGGTTAAATTGAGAACTATACACAAACCTTTTGTCCTAAACTTTCAATTCTGTGTCAGGGAGGAGTGGACAAAGATAGCTTAATCTCTCTTTAGGTTACAAAACTGAATGTGTCCCTAAAGTTTTGTATTTTAGAAGAGAAGTAGCAGTGCTTTGTGCAACTGTACCCCCTTCAGGACTGTCAGTGAGTAACATGCACAGCAGCAGTGACAGAAACTACTCATCATTTTGCATGGTGGACAGTGTTCCTCTGAGAACCAGGAGAGGAATAGGATGTGAAGAAAATTAAATAAACAATTAAATTAAGAGGACAATTTATATTCGAAGATTATGAGGTTCATTGCACTTCCTTGAAACACGCCAATCTTGTTTTACTAAAAGAATATGATGAATCATCAACTCCTCCCCCCCACCAAAAAGAAAAGGAAAAAAAAAAAAAATTATTTTCAGAGGAGTTAAAAGTGCAAAACATGTTTTTTTTTTTTTTTTTCCCAGAAGTCTATCATATATGTTGTTCAATCATAAGGTAAAATGACCGACAATGACTTTGCCAGAATTAATGTCTTCCCTTTTTTTTTCCTTAAACTTATGTGTTTTGCTTATATTTCTTTCAGCAAAACAATATTTTAAATAGTGCATCTATGGCTATATTTTTAGAGTAGTCCAGGCTGAACTTTACACAGCTCCAAAGAGATGCTGTTTAAAAAACAAAACAATTAAGCACTAGTCCACATAATTGCTGCAGGTTTCCAAAAGCTAAATACAACCTTTAAAAACCAAGATTTTTTCATCATTTAAGCCATGGTGAGATTGGGAAGATTTTGATCCATTCAGTTTGGCAAGAACAGACTAGTCTTTTATTTAAAGTTAAGAGGGAAATTAAGGCTTGTTAGAGGAAGCTGATGGCTTTTGTGTTTAACAGCCTTGGGAAGAGGTGTATTTTTCTCAGTTGTGTTTTTCGCTTGTGCGTAATTCTGCCCATGCGTCATGAATTTAACCTGCTAGTTACTCTGTTATGAATAATCAGGCACATTTTTAGCTCATTTTTAAATCCCCTGTTCTGATTAAAATAGTATTCCTCATCCTGTTACAGTGATTGTTACGAGCCTTCGCTCAGGTCTGTCTAGGATTCTGCTAGGGTCCATTTCTGCCCCTCTGTTCCTCCCATCACTGCCTGTGTGAATATCCCCTGAATTTCTTCAGTAGTCTTAGTGAGGGACACCATCAATTATTGCCTTTTGGAAATTCAAGCAAATTGTATCAGCTCAGTTTCCTTTCCCTGCTGATTTCTTCAAAGAATCCCAGGAAGTGTTTGAGGGAGAACTTTGATATATAGCAGAACTCACCATACATCCCATTTCTGTCTGTGCTGATAATTCTCTGTAGTAGGTTTTAACAATTTGTACACTATTAATGTTAGACTTAGTGGCTTATAGCTCTTTCTAGCCCCAAGGAACAGTTTTCTTCTCTCTCCCTCTCCTTCCTGACCATTTTTTTTTCTTATTACCAGCATACAGTGTTCTTTATATATTTGCCTGGCTACAAAGACAGTTTGAGAGCTGTCTGCATAGCTGCTGCTTGGTCCTGGCAATTTGCGTCTCTAGCTCTGCCTTCCCAAAATTGATAACCCTATTACACTTCTTTACATCAAACATTCAGTTGTCACATAAAAGTTTTACCTTTTTCAGAATATTTAATTCCTTGAATCTCTATTCTAGGAGTACAAATGAATAAAACATATCTGTCATATAATGAACTATATACAGAAAGGTCTAGTGCTAGATAATTATATTCCAGTATCTAGCTATAAAAAAGATTATTAGAAAAAACCACTGAGTTCTCAAGCTTCTAGTTCTTATTTATCAGCACGTGTTTCACTGCATACAGTAGAATTTTTTTTTTATGGAATTAGTATTTTGCTTCTCAGTGAGTATTGTTAAAAATGCTGAAGAAGGTCCCCAGGCCTTATCTTTAAAAGGCACTTGAATGAATCTCCTAGTGAATAGGAGAACAGAAGAGACAAAACCATTTTCATCCACTTGCCATTTGGCTGTCTTTGAAAGAGTTACTTCTGAGTGTCATCACTGCAGATGAATCTGTCCCTTCATTTTCTTCACACATGTAAACAAAAATGATGGCATCTGTCTCCTGCAGCAAGCTTCTGTGTATTCAAAGCCCTGTGGCTTGGAGGGTGCCAGATCTCAACTGAATCCTATCTCAGCATTCTCATCCTCGAGGTCCTACAGCGTGCTGGAAGAATTTGCCTTTTAAAAGTCACATGAGAACAGTGAGAGGAATGTCTGGGAAACAGCCATAGGGTGCTCTGTCAGCTGCCAGTGACTTAATGACTTTTTTGTGTCATTTAGAAGTCTTGTTCTGATTAGTTAAAACAGATGTAAGATGTGGTGCTTCTATTTCTTACTCTGTTTGCCTATGCAAACATCACTAGATTTTAGCAAAATTCAGCCTTTCTTATAACCATCTTCTTCACCTGGTTGCAAAAATTATAAACGTGATGGATAGACAAACGTGTGAAAGCTTTATTGTGCTGTGATTCATTGTCTTGTAAGTAGTTATTCTCACTGAGAAAGGGAGAGGTACAGTAGTAATTTAATTGATCTTTACCAGTGACTGGGCAAACAAATGCTACGATGTCATATTCTCATTCCATGTAAGATCTCTTTTGAAACACGACGTACTGCTGAGAGAAAGAGAGATAATGGTCTTTTGGCATAGCAGCTTAGAATGTATGAGGATACATTAGGAATGGATGTGGAGACTTGTTCTTGAAAGATTCAAAGTTGATTTGATCATTATTTGTTTGGGTATGGATATAATGGCGTAGCTACGGAATTCATAGCTACTTGCATTTCTGTTGCCCATCACTTTTAACAGATTGGAAGAGATTTTGGCCATAAAAAACTAGATATTCAATGAGTATATCATTTTATACTTTCTTCTTCAAGTGAAGTGAATGTTTATGTATGTCTCCAGGTTATTCATTTTATGTCCTCTTTTAGCTAGACTAGTGCAAGTATTTATAAGTCTGCATTACAAATCACATCACTGAAACAATCCAAAGAAAAATATTTTTTATTTTTTGCTTGACTTTCAAGGAAAAGTACGTGGAACCAGACATGCAATTCTCAGATATTTTGGCAGTATTTTGGCAGTATCAAGGATATTTTACATGCTGTACCATCTTCAGTGTATAAAACTGTAGTTTATTTCTGGTGACCAAAAAAATCCCAGCTTAACAAAATTATGGTAAAGGATACTGTGCAGATTTGTGAGGGAAGAAAACAAAACCACAAAAAATCTAATCCATCAAGTGAGCTTAAACAGAATCGTGAAATCTTCTTGATAGAGGAGAGGGAAGATCACCCAGGTGGTCTTGATTTCTTTGGCATTTCAGAGCTTGTTTTTAGCACGTTAGTAATGTTAAAACTGTACCCGAAGTAGTTGTACTTTTTCCACTGTACACTTGAGCAACTAACTTTAGTTCCTGGCACTGTTTTGATCATTGCTATTGGATTTTACAGGCTCCTCTCACAAGTAAATGGAGTTCATATGTCTACACATACCTGTTGTCAGTTCCTAATTCCAAATTTACTTCTGTGTTGTTACAAATGTGTCATTTGTTTCAAATGATGGATTAAAACTTCAGATGCTTTTACTACATTCACAGTGCCTTCGCTTTTCTCCAAGATAAAAATTTATTCTATCTCGAATCTTCTGTCTTTAAACCGAGTGTTTATAACTCTGTTAAATTCCCTGTACTTAGTGGATGAGGCTAAAGTTTTTTTTGTATTCCACCTGAAAACTGCTTCTGATATCAAGTCATGTAACTTAGATGAGAGTATTATGTAAACAAGTATTAATTTACATAGAAGCCCTAAGGAAACATAATTTTGCCAATTAAATTATGGACCAATTCAAGTAGCTATTTCTCAGGCCTATTTCATAGCTAATTTCAAATTATTTATCATTACTTGGGGTTGCTGATGTGGATACAGGCTCAAGGTTGTTGACTGCTACTTACTTGGCTATCCTCTCCAGTGTATGACACTGCAAACACTGCTTACTTTTCTAGATTCTGCAAAAGTTTTATGTGGGAGGAAATCTTTTGGGAGAAGAAGAGATTTCCGCTGAGGGCATGAAATCGCTGGCATGTTCTGTTAATAACTATGTTAAAAGAAATTTAAACTTTTCAGTTAAAGGGTAGTATTTTTGTGAAAACCAGCTTAACAAATTCTTGTCTTTGATGAAAGTTAAATGAGGAGTGTTATTTAAATTTGTTTTGAAAGGTGTGTAATATCTACATAATCTATATTGTTTCTATGAACTGTTGACTTAAGCATTTTTAACTTAACTCGACTGCTCTAATTCTTTCTTTATTCCCTTCACCATCCCATCAGTTACTGTGGGTGCTCATACTGGTGTGAGGGTTATAGGGTTTCCAGGTCTGCACTGATCTGCTCTCCGGCTCTCGTCTCTAGACATAGAGCTACCAGTGGAGTTGTTGGCAAGCTTAACTACGATTATTACTATCAGAGTATATTCTGGGAGCCTGTCTTAGGAGACTTGGCAAGGGTTGCTAGAAAATGATTTTCTTTGTAGGTGTTAATATTGCTTAATCCAAAATTAAAGTAACTTTTTGCACGCTATTAAATGTATTAAAAAAGAGCTAAAACTGAATTTCTGTTTAGCACATCTGGACCAAAAGTGGATTTTATATGATATTTAAAAGCTTCTTTCAATTAAAAGTACATATTTTCTGCTGTTATGTGTTTAGTTCTGGTACCACACTCATCGATGCACTGTATTTTGCTTCTTGTACCACCCTAATGACATTTGTATCCAATGGCCTCAGACAGATGAGAGTAATCCAATCAAAATGACATATGTTATGCACCAATACTTTCTGTCATAGCATAGAAGATAGAAGCCAGTCGTCTGGGAATCTGGAATCTGTTGTCATTTACATGGATGGGAGAGGATTCTGGAAGAGAAGAGGATTTGGGCTCAGGGATAGCTGACTTACATGCTCAAGAAGCCAAAATCTTTGTAGTTCTCATCTATGCAAAGTATATCAAAGACTTTGGAGAGTTGAGGAGGATGTGTAGAGGGAATTCACAGGCAGATTGTCATGCCAGCTGTTTGGGGTCCCACCTACATTACAGCCGGGACTATGTGAATGCCTTCTTCATTTCAGCCTTGATACCCTGTGGTGGCTCACTTTATTTCCTAGTGTATGCGCTTGTTTTTATCATCAGGCTGTATGTTGGCATATGCTACTGCAAATTCAAATTCTTTCTAATATAACAATCTGGTTTTAACATGCTGTTTTTTATGCTTTAGTGGGTGGAAAACATTGTTTCTGTTTAGCTGTATTTTCCTGGTGTGTTATTCCACTCCATAATTCTTCTTAGCAGTAGTGATTTGATTGAATTAGAGAGGTGACTGGAACGTGTGTTTCATAGATACATAGAATTTTCATAGGATGGCTTGGGTTAGAAGGGACCTTGAAGACTGTCCAGTTCCAGCTCCCTGTCATGGGCAAGGTTGCTACCCACTAGATCAGAACCATTACAGAAACATAGTTGGATCACTCCCATGACTGGAGTGCTGCAGTGGGTGGATACAAGCTCTCTAAAAGGGATAAGCAAAGAATGAGGGGTGGTGGTGTTGCTCTCTAGATTAGAGAGTGTTCTGATGTTGTTGTGCTTGGGGCTGGGAAAGATGAAGTTGGATCTCTATGGGTAATGATCAGGAGGAGGGCCAACAAGGCAGACAGCCTGGTGGGGGTCTGTTATACTTTGCCTAACCAGGATGAAGAGACAGGTGGGACGTTCTATGAACAGCTGGCAGAAGTTGCATGATCGCCAGCCCTTGTTCTGATGGGGGACTTCAGCTTCCTTGGTATATGCTGGAATTACAATATAGTACAGAAGAAGCAGTCTGGGAGTTTTCTGGAGTGTATGGAAGATAACTTCCTGATGCAGCTGGTAAGAGAGCCTACGAGGGGAGGTGCCCTGCTAGACCTGCTGTTCACAACCAGAGAAGGACTAGTGGGAGATGGGAAGGTCAGGAGCTGTCTTGGACAGAGTGATCATGAAATGGTAGAGTTCTCAATTCTTGGTAAAGTCAGGAGAGGGAGCAGCAAAGCTGCTACCTTGGATTTCCAGAGGATGGACTTTGAACTGTTCAGAATACTGGCAAGAGAGAGTGTCTTGGGATTCAGTCCTGAAGGGTAAAGGGGTCCCGGAAGACTGGTCACTCCTCAAGAAGGAAGTTTTAAAGGTGCAGGAGCAGGCTATCCTCCTGTGCTGCAAGATGAGTCAGTGGGGAAGAGGATGGTTTGGGTGAACAGGGGGCTTTTTCTGAGGCTCCAGCAGAAAAAGAGAATCTTCCTCCTGTGGAAGAAGGGATGGGCAACTCAAGGAGAGTACAGACATTGTTAGGATGTGCGGGGAGAAAATTGGAAAGGCAAAAGCCCAGCTTGAACTCAACTTGGCCACTGGGGTAAAAGAGAACAAAAAACTTGCTTACAAATGTGTTAACAGTAAGAGGAGGGCTAAGGAGAATCTCAGTCCTTCAGTGGATGTGGCAGAGATCGTGACCAGTGAAGATAAGGAAAAGGCTGAGGTTCTCAGTGCCTTCATTACATCTGTCCTTAAAACTCAGAGCAGTTATCCTTGGGGTACTCTACCCATTGACCTAGAAATCTTGAATGGGAAGCAGAATAAATCCCCCACTATTCAAATGGAAACAGTAGAGACCTACTACTCCACCTGGACTGCCACAATTCCATGGGGCCCCCTGGCGTCCACCTGAGGGTGCTTAGGGAGCTGGCAGAAGTGATAGCCAAGCTGCTTTCTGTCATCTGTCAGTGTTCCTGGTCAACTGGAGAGGTCTTAGAGGATTGGAGACTTGCCAGTGTGACTCCCATCTACAAGAAGGGTCATAAGGAGGATCTGGGGAACTACAGGGCTGTCAGCCTGATCTCGGTGCCAGGGAAGGTTATGGAGCAGATTGTCTTGAGGGAGATCACAGGGCATGTGTGGGATAACTGGGGGATCAGGCCCAGCCAGCATGGGTTCATGAAAGGCAGGTGCTGCTTGACCAATCTGTTCTTCTATGATCGAATGACCTGACTGGTGGATGAAGAAAAGGCTGTTGATGTGGTCTTACCTAGACTTCAGCAAAGTCTTTGCCACTGTCTCCTATAGTATTCTCCTGGAGAGGGTGGCAGTCTGTGACTTGGACAGATACACTCTTCGCTGGATAAAGAACTGGCTGGATGGCTGGGCCCAGAGAATGGTGGTGAATGGAGTTAAATCCAGCTGGCAGTCTAAGGAGTAGTGTTCCCCAGGGGTCGGTGCTGGGGCCTGTCCTGTTCAGTATCTTTACTGATGACCTGGGTGAGGGCATTGAGTGCACCCTCAGTAAGCCTGCTGATGACACCAAGTTTGGAGGAAGTGTTGATCTGCCTGTGGGTAGGAAGGCTGTACAGAGTGATCTGGACAGGCTGGATCTCTGGGCTGAAGCCAGTGGGATGAAGTTCAACAAGACCAAGTGCCAGGTTCTGCACTTTGGCCACAGCAACTGAATGCTACAGGCTTGGGACAGAGTGGCTGGAGGACTGTGTAGAGGAAACAGATCTGGGGGTATTGGTCAACACTTGGCTGAGTGTGAGCCAGCAGTGTGCCCAGGTGGCCAAGAAGGCCAATGGCATCCTGGCTTGTATCAGAAGTCATGTTGCCAGCAGGAGCAGAGAAGTGATCATTCCTCTGTAACCAGCCCTGGTGAGGCTGCACCTTGCTTCCTGAAGGTGGTGGTAGTGAGCTGGGGGTTGGCCACTTCTCCCATGTAACTAGCGATAGGACTAGAGGGAATGGCCTCAAGTTGCACCATGGGAAGACTCGGGTTCGACTTTAGGAAATACTTCTTCTCCAAGAGAGTGGTCATGCTCTGAAATGGGCTGCCCTGGGAGGTGGTGGAGTCACTGACCCCGGAGGTGTTAAAGAACTTTTTAGATGCTGTACTGAGTGACATGATTTAGTGGGAAATATTGGTGATAGGTGGACGGTTGGACTGGATGATCTTAGAGGTCTTTTCCAACTTTGGTAATGCTGTGATTCTTCAGGACTCTGAGACATATGTCATCTGGTTCCATAGACTTATACACATTCAGTGTCATCAGGTAATCTTGAGTTTGTGTTTCTCTCACAGTAGGAGGGATTTTGCTCATCTAAGCCCTGCCCACAGGTTCAGGAGATTAACGTGGTATCGATTAGAAGTATTTCAATACTGATTGATCAGTATAGTTTAGAAGTTGTGAATAACAGGCTCTCCTGATTACCTAGTCCATTCCTGAAGAATGACGTGTGTGCTGCATTCCTCAGAGCTTTGCTCCTCAGAACCATTTTTTTAAATTACCACAATGTGCTTAAAGAAAACAATAAAAATTAAGAAGCATTGCCTTTAATTCTGGATGCATTTACTAGAACATGGTAGGAGTGAGATGCTGTTTTTTTGCTTTGGTGTTTTCATAGCATAGAGAGTATTTCCAGAAGCATTATGGTGGGGAGCAAGTTTACGCCCTTACGGAAGATGGAGTTACAGAGGTAATCTAAAAGCTGATTATTCACAGATGAGCCAGATGTCTTTTTCCTCCCTTCTCTCTTCCCAAAGGTTTTTCTGAGACAGTGAAAAAACAACATGAGATCAATCCATGTATTTTTTCTTTTTGTGAGAATTCCAAGACTGATTCACTAGAAGGTGTAGTTTATTATCATTGAAAAATTTATTTTATTGTGATAATGATATTGTTGCCTTTTATTTAAAGGGGGAAAAAAAAGCACCTACACACTCATGCAACAAAGGAGAAGATTAAAAAAAATAATTCTCCTGAAAATAGCAGTCATAATTGTGTTCCACCGGTGTCATTTTCTTTACCGAGCTGCTTCTTTCCAGTCTCATGGTGAGATTTTGATTCAGTTTCCACACATTTAGCATACTGGTATGTTCAGATGTATGTATGAATCCCCAAACTCTAGGAATTTCTTCATCTGCTGAAAGGACCTTTGTCCTTCGCTTCTGCCCTCCCTCCCCACCACATTTTTTATCTGGGAGAAGGCCTTAAGTGTTAGGTATATCTAAAACTAGCAGAATGTATCTACTGTGCTATTAACAACACATCTCAGTAGATTTCCTTGTATCATGGAAATAGATTTTAATTTAAGTACATAAAGGCCACATCTGAGCTAGAAGTTTGTGTCTCATGAATAGGCTTAAAGGTCTTTGTGTCACTGCATCAGTTGTTGAAGTAAAATTGAGATACAAATACCTAAACAGACTTAGGAGCAACTGCGTCAGCCAGGTCTCTGATACCACGCAAATAATTCAAAGAATTCTGCTAGAGGGAGTTATATAAGAGTTACATATTAACAGAGTGCAAGATGTAAAATTAAGCATTTAATAGACTCAGTAAAAGAAGTTGATTATTGCTTTAATGCAATTATGTAGGTTTTTCTCTTTCTCTGTATCCAGAACTCTGTCAGGAAGGAAAAATGTTTTGTGATAAAAGTTCAAATTGGTATTTACATTTTCTAATTTTCCAGGCCCTAGGTTTTATATGTTCCTGCACCACTTCAGCAATTCAGCTAACTGATAATCTTTCTTTTCATATGCAGGCCTGTTTAAATGCTTTTCTCTCTCCAGAACTGCCAGGGCAGTTCTAAGGGCATTGTTATTGCACAGGGTAAGTGCAAAGCCTTGCCTTGCTGCTCTGACAAATTGAGCTGCAGCCTAAAAGCAATTTCATTTGCTAGTGTCTTCATTTAGCACTTTTCTTTGAAATTATCATCACCATTTTGCTATTACGGCCATCACAGCTGTAACACAGATAATTTCAGTAGATTTCAGTCGTGCTTTAGTACCACTCAAGTCTTAGCACCTTCATTGTGTCTAAAGTATTAGCAGATATACTGTATGAAAAGAATCTCTAATGTCTGCTAAAATCTCCTGAGCTTAGATCAAAAGTAAAACTACTCAGGATCTTTAGCACTATAATTGTATAGCTGTTAGGCACTCAACCACTGGTAGGTTTAAAGAAACAGCAAACCTTAGCCTTGTGGTAGGTAGCTCTGACATCAGTATATGATATAGCTAAATGTATAACTTCTTCACGCAAAATTCTGACTTCTTTAAAGGAAATCCACATAGCCCTTGTTCTGCTGAAGGATGCTTTGTACAAGATGTGGGATGCAGCAAGGACAGGATTTCATAGGTGGGCATCATCATTTAAATAGTCATTGTTGTCTCTCCTGAGACTGCAGTGAAGGATGTTCTGGGGCGAGGCGAAGGATATTTGGTGGAGATTGACCCTATGTTATTTAAAGCTTTATGACTTTGTTTTTTTCCAGGTTTGTAAAGAGAGGAGTATGAAACATTTCTTGAAGCCAGATTGTTGAATATATATTTAATTATGTGAATTAATTACCTTTAAACACCCTTTAAACCATAAACATCCAGAAATGATTCCTACAAGGGGCATGCTCAAGTATTGTGAATCTACTGTATTCTCCATCTGGTAACTCTGATAAACAGAAGTGAAACAAAAGGGTGCAGAATAGTTACGCTTTTTATTATGAGTCATATATTAATAGTAGATTAATAGTAGTGTTTCAAAGCTCTTCATGAGTCAGTAAGAGAAATCACAGAACACAGGTGAAATGACTCGAATAAGGTCATTCAAAATGGGGCTGAAAATGCTTTTTGCTGTTATTGCTATGTAATCTTCTCCATTTATTGACAGGAATTCATGCTTGATCATGGGCATCAGGTAACCTCAAATGAAAGATATGAAGTATAGAAAATTCTAGAGTTAGCCAGCAAAGCAAGTAGATCATTGCTGTGACACATCTTGAAAGCATTCCCTGTTGTGCATCGTGGTCTTTGAAATCTTTCAGGGCTGGAGGCTCTTTGGGGAACAAACAGAGTTTGTGCATCCTTTTGGGTGTAATCTTTATGAGCCTAAAGGAAAAAATAAAGCCTGCTGCAGACTTCTCAGTCTTCTTAAAGTCTTTGATAAAAATTTTTATTGGGAACTTTTTGATTGATTGATTGATTCCTGGCATGAATAATTAATTCATTGCTAACAGCTGTGGAGATCTAATTTTACAGATAATTCTTATTTTATTATTTGATAATTTGTACAGAAAATTTTCTTTGTAATCTGTTACTGGTCCTGCTCCAAAACTTTGTCTTGAGGGAGCTGGCTACTAGAATGGTTGCAACGTATAAAAGTGGGATTCATCTTCAGTTTAATACTGAATACATATTGACTAAGTTGAGGTAATCACATAAGATCAAAAGGAGTGACTGCACTTTCATTACTTCATGGGCTGCATCCTCCTTCAGGCAACGCTGACTTCTGCACTGTGGGCTTCTCCGTGCCTACATGTGGAGATCGGCTCCGTGTGGTGCCCGCGGGCTGCAGGGAGCAGCCTGCTCCTCTGTGGGCCTCTCCTGGGCTGCAGTGAGCTGCTGCTCTGCGCCTGGAGCTCCTCCTGCCCTCCTCCTGCACAGACCTTGGGGGCTGCAGGGCAGTTCTCTCACATTTCTCCCTCTGCTCTCCCAGCTGCTGTTGTGCAGCTGTTTTTCCTTTCCTTAAATCTGTTTTCCCAGAGGCACACCCAGCATCACTCATGGCTCAGCTCTGGCAGTAGCAGATGTCTTTTGGAGCAACTGGAGCTGGCTCTGTTTTGACACGGGGCATCTGCTGGGCTCTGTTCTCACAGAGGCCACCCCTGCAGGGCCCTGTTTGTTAATGTGAGAGGTTGCTTGCTCTGAATAGAAACTTTGAAGGCTTTTTAGCAAAGCCAATAAAACAACTATCTATTGTGAAATTAGTGATTAACATTAAATGCTGGCTTTTGTTTGCTGATAGCATTCCCTATAGATACCTTTTTATTTAGTAAAGAAAATTTCATTACTAAGTTACAAATGAAAAGCGTATTACGAAGGTTGAGTATTATTCCCTTGGTAAGAGATGAATTTTTTTTTTTCATTTTGTATTACACAGATCTCTTCTGCTTTGTGCTGTTCTCTTAAGGCTTTCCACAGTACCTGTTTGATTTGCCTGTAATCTGGTAGCATTAAACTTGTCAATTTTGTCTGCTTTTTTTCAAGTATCACAGCTCTACAGCTCTTTCCACCTGATATGCGAAAAGACAGCTTAGTTTCAGAGATTGTAGATGAGAGGAGCTTGTTAATTCTTTCTTTTACTGTTTCTTCTTGCTTTAATAATGATTGCAAGGTAGTAGTGCTTTTTTCCCGTTTGGAAATGCCAATTCCAAACAACCCAAACCCATAAATCACATTATTTCTAGTTGTTTACCACTTCTCAGTCTTTTCAAACTAAAAGACTGTCTGTTTTCCTTTGAGCCAGCAAAGGGAGTGGTGGAAAATTTGATTTTATAAGTTATTATTTTTCTGTAAGGCTTAGCTTCCAATCAGCAATCAGATCTTACATTTGTTTGACTTCTCCCTATGCAGCATAAGCAATCTAAGTAATTTAGGTCAATTTAGTTAATTACTTCTATTCTGTGCAGTTGGTAGGTACAGGAAACAAACTTGCTCTATAAGAACTCAACAATTATGATTTATTGGTATTGAAAAGGAACAGAAAATGTCAAGTGGAGCCTTAAAAAGTTAATTGGGAAAAATAAGCTTGTTTGGTTTTGTTTGCTGCTTTCATGCAGTCTTTTAAAATATGTAGCTGTGCAAAGGCACATTTCCAATTTTTTGTGTTCCCTTTGATACGTGTTCTTCTCTGTTAGATACTGATGACGGAAGGAGAAAGGCACTTCTTTAATTTTGGTGGGTTTTTATTTAAAAAAAAAAAAAGTTCTGAAATGAATTGCAAGTAGTGTAGTATCGAGGAGGTCCAAAAGCCATGTTGGGGGTTAAAGGACACTGGAGTCCAGATGAGAATGAGTTAAAACCTTGTAACAACAAAGGTTAATGATATTGCCACAGGGCATTAATGTGGTAGATTCAAAGTAGGATTTGATATCTATAAGTATGCTAGAATCATTATCAGAGTTCAAATGAACTTTGGGCAGGTTGTTGAAACTTATATGTCAGAGTCTTTTATTTTCTAGCTGTTGTAGGGATGGGAGAAACTGCTACAAGGGAAATTATTCTACATCACTGCACTGAGTGTCAGTGCTCATTCCTTTGTGGCACGGGACACTGAGTGATAATGGGTGCCAAAGTGGAGGCGCATGATAAAGTATGACCAGTCCTGTGTTCCTTGAAGGATTGTCAGTGCTCCATTTCTGGAATAATGTGTATGAGAAGGTTTATGTGGTCTGGCTTTCTAAAGGTCCTGAGCAGTGCTTGTCATAAAACTGTATATCTGTCAGAATCATGTTCTTCAGTCATACAGATATCTAAACAGAATAATACTCAAAACAGTTCTCTTTCAAACAGGCATTGCTAATTCATGTTAGGACTCAGGGTAACATGACTTAGAGGATCTAAAAGGAAATAATAAAACTTCATAACTCAAGGTTTCCATGCCGTGTTTGAGGCTTTAGTCTATATTCACGGTTGATTATAGATACCCTAAAAATAGGGGCATATAATGGAAATGCTGACAGATTTTAAACTATCATCATGGTAACAGACACTGCTATAATTAGGCGTGCATCTGAGTAGACTGTAATATGATTACTGTGTTTATGTCCTGTGCTGGAAGGAATGTTTGTTAATCTGGACAATCCTTTTAGATGAGTTTGGGAGCAAGAGTTTATGGAAAAAAGATGCTGAAGCATACTTGAATATTCCGGGTGATGTGCTTCTGTATCAAAAGGCAAGAAATATCTGCAGGATCATGACTCTTGTTAACTGTGTAACATGCTTGTATCCCCAAGTGATAAAAAAAAAAAATCAGTCAAAATTTACCTGAAAAGATGCAGCATTCGATAGTTCAGTTCTGGAAGTGACATTAGAAGTTTTATATCTTTACATTATAAACTGAACATTATTGTATTGAATTGTACTGAAATTGTTTATATTTCATTGAGAGTTTTTCTTTTCAGAGGTCAGAGCCCAGCTGTTTCTGAATTTAAATTGCTCCTGAAAGCACATTCGTTAGAAACTTATGGTGTTGATCCTCATCCTTGCAAGGTAACAGGTTTTTTTAACTAACATCTAATAAAAAGCCATTAATTGAATTTATTTAGCTCTATTTTTTTTTATTTAGATGTAAACAGGGAGTCAGTTATAAAATATCTTAACCCTTGTGCTGCATTTAAGCCATAGAAGAACATTTAAATCCATACAACAGGCAAAGAAAAGGTTTCTACAGAAGAACCAGGCTGTCACAGGACAATATAGTTGAGTGCCATGCCAGAAGCTATGACTATGCTTGAGAGTTTCTTTGCACTTACTGCAAAGGTTTCATAAATGCTCCAGGTATTAAATACTCGCTTGCCAGGAATTTCAAGATTCAGGCTTACTGTTATCCAGAAGTTGAAGCAAATAGTTAGACCTTGGCAGAATAATTTTTCAAATACCATCAGAATATGTAAGTCTTAGGAAGAACAGCAAATTAAGTGATTCTTTTGTGGTTCTTTAAAGGAAGGTGACTTTAGTTACCAGTTCTGATTGTCCCTTGCACCTACATTTTTAATTACTTGTTTTTATCCACATGCTCTGCAGTCTGTTAGTTTTCAATTTTTGCTGCTTCATTTTTTAATTACTGCTTTTAATTTTAGTCTACCTTGCATACTGTCTAATTTGGTCAAACAGAAGTGTGTACTGCTGTCCATTTGGCTCCTCTGATGATGAGTGCCTTCAAGCAGTCACCTCTAACATAAAGCTGCTTCAGATTTCACATATACTATGCTAGGAATGGTGTTCCTGTGTGAAATACAGGGTCTGATTCAGAGATGAGTGAAGTCGGTGACATTGTAAACTTCAGTTCAAAGCTGCATTGCAGATTTTCAGAGGACGTTTCTGAGTCTTATGTTGGCATTTAGGGCAGAATCAGAATTCGTTCAGCATCTCCTCTTTATCTGTGTAGCAGTACTTATAGCGTGGGGACATGCAGGAATTCATGGCCTGTGATGAAGGAAAAGTTTGTAGTCTTCTGGAAGTAGACTACAAAGCACAGTGACTCCTTACAAGATGCTCCTTCCAGTTGTCTCTTTCTCAAGAGACAAATTAGTTTCTGATTATTCTCATCTTCTTGACTGATTGAGCATAAGGCACAGATAAACTTTAACAAGGAGAGGGTCTGGGACTTGGGATGGGCAGAAACTCCAGTTAATACCAAACTCACTTGATTCTTTGCTCAGAAAAGTTGAGGCAGAACTTTTATTGTGGAACTAAAAAGTTTTTAAAAAAGGTTTTTCATAATTTAAAGGCAACTATCACTAAATGTTCTGGTTTATACTCAAGAGTGCTTGCTTACTGTAATAAATGTCTTTTAAAACTACTGTCATGTTAGAAATCTCAAGGGAAGAAGGTATTGTGAAATCTTAAAATTATCAGTGTTGAATGAGTTATGAATCCTTGGTTTGTAGTTAGTCTGTACAGTAAGGACAGGCAAACAAAACAATACAGTTTAAACAAAATTAATAAGTATGCCCTAATATACTTTTGTTGCCATGAGCCAAAAATAAACAAAGCATAAGTTTCTGTTACTCTTTTAAACACATAGACATAAATGAGACTTGTTTTGCCTTTATTTGTTCCTTAGAAGTGTATAGCTTGGAAGAAAATTTATTTTGAAAAGGAGAATAAAATACAGGTAGCCTATAATGTAATTTTAACTTCTGCCATCAGTAACAATTGCCTCACTGGATAAAGGCAAAATTATATTTCTTTTTTCTCTTTCAAGGACTCAACGGGGACAACTACATTTTTAGGATTCACAGCTGCAGGATTTGTAGTTTTTCAGGGGAACAAACGAATTCATTTGTTAAAATGGTAAGCATGTAAGAGTACATTAATATTCAAGAGACTTTTCTCCTTTGTTTTCCTTTCTATTATTTTCACCTGTATTTGCTTTCTTTAAGGTGAACCAGTTGAACGTTCCTTCTCTTGCTTCATCATGTTTTTTTTTTTTTTTTTAAAGGACCTCAAATAAGAAGCAGAATAATTTTTGTTCTTCCTCCAATGACACTGATTTAACAGGGCACTTTAGTCAACATAATGTAAAAATGCTAAAATGAGTAAGCTGATTTTTCAACTCCGCTGTAAATTGCCAATGAAGTGTATTGACAGAGATGTCTGGAAAAGTTTACAGAATTCCACTTGCACTTTTATATGACTCTTAAAAATCTGATTGTTTCCTCATTCAATTAACCTCCTTCAATTCAAACAGTGTTTAATAAGCAGAGGATGAGATAATAATGATAATGCCTTTGAATTGCCATTTCTCATCATATTTTTTAAAGGAGCGGACACTTGGACAGTTGCCCTTTGAGTCTTTCTTTTCATTGGTGTTGGTTTTTTTTTCATAGAATCATGGAATGGTTTGGGCTGGAAGGGACCTTTGAGATCATCTAGTTCCAACTCCCCTGCCATAGGCAGGGACACCTCTCTCTAGACCAGATTGCTCCAAGCCCTATCCATGGCCTTGAGTGCCTCCAAGGTGAGAGCATCCACAACCTCGCTGGGCAACCTGTTCCAGTGTCTCACCACACTCACAATAAAGAATTTCTTTCTAATATCTAGTGTAAATCTACCCTCTTCCAGTTTAAAATAATTTCTCCTCATCCTGTAGTACGTGCTCTTATAAATAGTCCCTCCCCATCTTTCCTGTAGGCCCCCTTCAGGTGCTGGAAGGCCGCTATAAAGTCCTGGAGCCTTCTCTTCTCCAGGCTGAAGAGCCCCAGCTCTCTCAGCCTGTCCTCACAGGGGAGGTGCTCCAGCCCTCCTATGGACCTGCTCCAACAACTCCATGTCCTTCTTGTGTTGGGGGCTCCAGAACTGGGCACAGTACTCCAGGTGGGGTCTCACAAAAGCAGAGTAGAGGAACACAATCACCTCCCTCAACCTGCTGATCACACTTGATGCAACCCAGGATATGGTTGGCTTTCTGGGCTGCAAGTGCCATATTGAATCTTTCATCAACGAACACTCTCAAATCCTTCTCCTCAGGGCTGCTCTCAAGCCATTCTCCACCCAACCTGTATCTGTGCTTGAGATCACCCCAACCCAGATGCATGACTTTGCACCTCCTCTGGACGTGCTCCAACAGCTCAATGCCCTTCTTGTGTTTGGAGCCCCAGAACTGGGCTTTCTCTTCTTACTTTGTCCTTCTATATTCTTTTCAATCTTTTTTTTTCTTTCTTTGAGGGAGGGTTTTTTTTTCCTGTTTTTTTTTCTCCTTTTCAGTTCTTCTCCCTGCCACCCCCACTTCTCTCCTTTAAAATATTTGACTTAGTTGTCCAGCTTCAGCTATGTTTAAGGCAGAGATAAAACTGAGCTTCTACAGATGGTGTGACAGGAGATGGCTGTACTCTCAGCAGTGTAGTGCAGAGTGTGTACAGGCATGCTCAGAAGTTCATGAATCTCATTTTGGTCCTGCTGCTAAACTCGTGACAACATCAGATACCTAGAAGCACTCTCAGCCTTTCTTGTGGGAAGGAGGTGTGGTGGAGGTGAGCAAATGGTGAGGCAGCTGTTTATATAGAAATAGGCTCTCTTATGTCTATAGAAATCTCCCTGAGAGCTGAATAGTCTGAAATCCTCAGAGGTACAAAGTCAGTGTAGTTGTACATGTAACATTCATTTCTTCATAGAGCTCTGGGGATGTTTGTGCATAAATTCTGTGCATTTATGGTCCTGGATTCATATCGTAGTTGCCCTAGGTTTAAGATCAGGTTTCTCTAGTAAGAATGTTTAAGTGGTGTGTGCTTTTGGCATCATGTCCAGATAACTGTACTGTCATTCTATGATAGAAGAAGGGAGTATCTCTTGCCAAGCTTATATCCACCATACTGTGGGAACTGGGCTTCAGCGTGCTTTATTTTTTTTGTTTTCCACTCAACGGTAATATGACTTTTTGAAGATCTCTGTGTATTCATTTAGTCCACTGGCATGTAAACAAAATAAAATATTGATAGATGAAAAGTCATCAAGTTGTCTCAGTGTTATGCTGGCTATTGGAGGGTTGATCTGATAAGATTAATCTGGATACAGTGTACTGCTTGTATTGATCTTTTCATTTATAAAACCTCGAACTGAGTAGCTTTCACTGGTATTAGCTGATATTTACACCACTGAGTAAAAATCCAAATTCATATTTGAGATTTCCTTGTTTTCAGATTTTACTGATCTTATGCCACAAAATCTAAACAGATTTTGAGGCCCGACAGTATTCATTACGGAAGGCATTAATTATGATGGACACACCAAAATAGTACAACAATAAAAAGCAGCAAAATATACTATACACTTTAGTTTGTGTTGGGTGTTACAAAAGAGATTGGTTCTGTAAATTACTGTCACTGTAATGTATTGATAATGTATTGTTTTAGCGCACTGGTTCAACCAAAGTGTCTTTGGATTCCCAGTTTGCCTTTGCCTTATTGTCTTATTGTTGTTTACAAATGTATTTTTTTATTTCATGAATAATTTTCAATTCAGGATCTGATCGATCTCTGTATAAGGTTCTAAAGCATATTGCATCTTTGTAACCTGCCTCCCAACTCATTTGGTTTTGAATAATATAACTTTCCTCTGAGCAACTTCAAATTTTGTTACGTATCAGAACATAACAATTGCATCAAATGGTTTAATTGACAAAAAGAAACAATTTTGTTCTCTTACTTCAAAAAATGATCTTTTTTCATCTTTCTATCTTTCCACTGGAATTAGACTTTTTTTGTTGCTATTGATAAATGTTAAACACTTACTAGAAAATTTCTGGAATAGCATTCTACTTACCTCCAGAGTCATTCTCATTTCAACCATCCATCATCCAGAGTCTTCAGAGAAGTCTGAGAAACTACAGTGTCTTCATCTCTGTTCTGGTAGTGATGAAATTTTCATTGCAATTTAATCAGAGATAATTGTATAATCTTAATGCGGTGCAACATTATTTCATATCTAGATTGTGCTTTGAGCCTGGGTTAAATTATAACAGAGGAGAGCAACTCACAAGACCTAATAATAAGTGCTGTCAACCCTTTTTCTTTTCCAGCATCCCAAATGAATATTTTGAAGGTGCATATGGTTGTAAAATATATACTCTGCTTATTTTCTCTGCTGTAAAGGAAATTAGAATGTTACATACTTTTATGCTGAAGGTTGTAAGACCTCTCTTGAAGCTTTTGTCTCTTGAAAGCCTGCTTGATGATGGTGAATCAGTGAAGTCTGCATGCAGATTATTTTCTTACCTGCAGTTCAGTCTATTGTCTACAGTAAATCAATTTTCTCTTTCTAGGTGTGATGTCTATAAGCTGAAATTTGAAGGGAAGACTTTTTATGTGTTTGGAGCTCAGAAAGAGGTTAGGTTTAATATTTTTACCAGAATTCTTCTTTGATTTAGAGTCAACTTAAACATATCATTTTTTAACCAAACTTAAACTTCTATGAAGTATAATGATAATTATATTTCGTTTTGTATCTAAAATGGAATACAAAGGAATGTGAATATTGTTGTTGTCAGGAGAGTGTCTTTTGCAAGGGATTGAGATGTTTCTTACTTAACTTGCGTGCAGTGCTTAGTTGATTGCACCTGGTTTTGATTATCTGTGTAGCCAAGTTTTAATGGATTTTAAAACACTAAAGCTGTACCTGCCCACTCTAAAGTATGAACAGCATCTCATGGGTCCTGACTCCCAGATCAGAGCGAAATATTTTTGTCTATTTAGGATCACTTTCTCAAATCTTGCTCAGCTAAATAGGATGGAGTCTGTCCTAATTAGAGTACTGTCACTGAACTCTTACAATTAAAATCTTGGAAACTTTACATACAATGTGCTCTGAACAGTGCTTCCCCTTGGGCTGAGTGATTTAGCTCAGGGTTATGGCTTTGGATGTAATCTGGGTGAGGAATGGAAAATGGAGGAAAGAAGCAGTACCTGAAATAACAGGGTCTGTTTGTATGGTAGCAAGAAAGATTAGATGGTAAGATGTAGTGAACAGGGGAGAAGTAGATGGTAAGCATTGCAGCAACTATTTAATGGTGGAACACTGAACAGAAAGACTTTGATACTTTGATTTTGTGCTGAAGGCTGTCAGTACAGATTTATCTCAGAAGTCACTTAAATGTATGTTCTTCTCTGCCCCTTCAGAGCATTCCTTCTTATTTCTGAAAAATTTGCCTGAGTAGTTCTATTATCAGCTACATGTGGGATATATTTCTTTTAGTGAACCATAGATGGAGGATACACAAGAAAATTTGGTCTTCAGTGTATCTGGTTATTGGTGATAGCCATCAGGCATGAATTCTTCAATCTTTCAGATTTCAACAGTTTGTTTTATTTGTCATTTTTTTCTTACATAGAAAAAGGCTGTGCTGACATTCCATACCTCAACACCAGCAGCCTGCAAGCATCTTTGGAAGTGTGGGGTGGAGAACCAGGCTTTTTACAAGTAAGTAAAACTGTGGTCATCATCTGTACTAAAAGGAGAAGAACATGTGTGTCACTGTCATGTGATTATTCAAAATGAAATGTTTGGTTTCATTATCAGAATTCAAAATGCAAACAATATGCAAGTTCAGAGGGAATATTATTTTATTTCAAGACAGTATTATAAAATGCTTAGAAACTGAAACACCTTTCAGTACCAGACATGGTGTTGAACTTGTGTTTAGAAACTTTGTTGTTAATCTTAGCCCTGCTGTTGAATACTTCCCTTTGAGTAGGTAGCTCTTTCTGCTACTTAGTCTCTGCTTACACTATTGCATTATTGTTTTTATTAAAAAACTTTCTTTGTAGGGACATAGCAACACAAAGGGGATGGTGTAAGGGTGAATCATCACCCTTACCCTGTAACTCTGCAGGAAGAATGTATTTTCTACTATGGATGTTAATGACTTGCTTTATTTTGGAGGAGATTCCTTCTTTTATTTTAATATTGATAATGTATCATTATAATTAAATTTATATATTCAGTGAGAAAGCCAGAAATATGAGGTGCTACAATAGAGCTGCTAATTCATCTCTGCTGTGAAAAATGGAGTTTTAGTTATGAATCAGTTCAGGCTCTGGGTTACTGGTTGTGATTATTTTAAACTATTTGTAAGCCATAGAATATTGTCCACAAGGATCTGAGAATGAGAGAGTTAAATGAAATCAGTTCGCCATTTTGAAGCCATCATACGTCAAAGAAATAGCATGCCTGAGGTTGTACTCTTCCATGATCTTTGTAGGTCAAACTGATTGCTTGGATGAAAGGTTGCTACATAATTTGTGGTTACAGAGGAGTGATATGATGGTATGATGCAGGCTTCTTAAAGTTGGCAGCATAGAGACACCAGAAATGCACCTGCTTTTAGAGACGAATATTACTGCTTCTGTATTCTTTATTTGTTTGATTAGTGGGAAACTGGAAATGGTAGGCATGTTGTCTTCTCCTAGAGTAAGCTTGTCCGAGGGGTTGTTGGCTTATTGCAGTCTTTCTTTCGTCTTAAGAATGAATTATAGAGATATAGCAAGCGTTTGCGTTTCATTTTCATGTTTTCCTACCCAGGTAATCTCTCACTTCATGTTCAGTTATTCTGCACTGTTTGAATTGTTTTATGTGACACTTCATATACAAGTTCAGTTATAGATCTAAAAAAAGTTGGTAAGTCAAATTATTGAGTATTACTTTGTTGTATAAAAATAGCACAGATTCTAAATTACCTTCTTCAGTTTTGCACATCCAGTTTCTTCAGTGCTGAAAATATGACAGCCTTTGTTCTTCCACATCAAGGTATGCAAAATCCAGCCAGATCAAGACCATGTCCAGCAGCAAAATATTTTTTAAAGGCAGCAGATTTCGTTATAGGTGGGTACTTCCTGTTTCTTTCTTATGCTAAACTGTTTCAGAAAGTCAAAAAAAAAAAAGAAAGAAAAAGAAAAATGTACTTATTACTTGTGGAAAATTGCAAGTTTTTCCTTCCTAAGGACCTTTTCCAACCTACTTCATGTCAGGATTGAAAATAGTTTGTATTGTCCCTTTTGTGTCTCCTATAAACCCAATTTAATGCAGATTTTTGCCAAAGAGCAGTTCCACCATAATGGGGACCGTGTTTTGGTGTAGATTCTAAGAAACAAGGATGCAGGCCTAGTGCAGGTCATGTTTAGTATAGAGCAGTGTTGCTGGAGAAATCTGGAAAAGGGGTGCATTACTGGATTGGTCTTAGTAACACCAAGCATTCAATGACAAGAGGCTGCTTTTTCTTCAGTAGCTTTGCAGATAATTTATCAGCAGAATTTTTAATCTTAGACATTTTTGGTGTGTTTTTTCATTTTCTTTTTTAAAAAAATACATTAATTATTCATGTATGTATAGTTCTTGTCATGTGATGAGCTCATCTTGTTATTTATTTGCTTGAACATATAATTCATATTTTAATGCAGTGGAAAAGTAGCCAAAGAGGTGGTGGAGGCAAGCTCTAAAATCCAGAGGGAACCTCCGGAAGTTCACAGGTATGTCTTGACGTTCAATAGTTTAGGGACAAAAGAGAATTATTGCACTCCGCAGAGACGTTCTCTTTCCTTTTCTGGGGGATGTAGTGACTGTCATTCTGCACCTCCATGCTGAGACGTTTGGAAATGTGTGTTGCCAGTGAAAGAAAATTTTGACTACAGTGTATTGTCTCCTACACAAGGAGAGATAATTTGTGGGGCTTTGAAGCTAGCTTAAATTGGTTAGATAATTAGCTAATGTTATTTTCTGTGTTTGGACATAGAATCTTGTTACATGATTTTGACAGTTAAGTACAGCATAATTAATTTCCCACTTTTTGCCCAGATTCAAAAGATTCTGTTTTGTCTACATGTATGGGAATATTTAAAGGTATACTTAATAGCTTTTCCATAGTCTGGTGAGCTTAAAATGCAAAAAGTTTGTTCATTATTTAAAAGAAAAATATTTGACTTGTTAGAAGTAACCATCTGGACTTTATGAGCAAACTAATTCTTTCTAGTCTTTATCACTTATTGCCCTGACAATGAAAATTATTGAAGCCTAATTAAATATAAGAAATCCTTTCTGAAGAGAAGAAAAAGGCTAGCAAGAAAGTCAGATTTCATACAATCAATCATCTAGGTTGAAAAAGACCTTCAAAATCATCAAGTCCAACCATCCTTATCTACTGAGTCCCACTACATGTTAGTGCCGCATCCACACATCTCTTAAAATACCCTCAGGAACACCACTTACATGGGCAGCCTGTTCCAATGCCTGATCAACCTTTCTGTGAAGAGACCCTTCCTAAACCTCTCCTGGTGCTGCTTGAGACCATTTTGTCATTCTCTATCATATGTCACAGGAGAAAAGAGACTATAATGCTATTTTAAAAACTTTTTAAAAGTCTTACTTAATTTTCTGAATATTCTGCAGCTATATTCTTAGTTTGACTGTTTCTGTTTTTTTTATTTTTTTGTCAGGGTGGGGGGAGGAAAAAATATTTTTATTTGAATATGGAAACTCCACCTACACTTGAGAGAAAAGTGGATTGTTTTTTATTAAAGTATAGAAACGTATTTGCAGAAAATATAATATGTTGCCCAGCCCTACTGGAACAAATACTAGGCCCATGCAAGTATGTTTTTGTATATGTTTTTACAGATTAGATTTAAAAATCCTGTAAATTATGTTCTAGAAGGTGTTATCTGGAAATACAAAAGGCAGAATATCAGAATATGAATCCATCCTTGAGACAGAATACATGGGCATAAAAATGAATTTTAAATGAAATTAGTTACTCAGATATGGAGGTATCTTGTTGCCTAATTTCTGTAGGGTTTCTTTTTTTTCTGTAGGATAAAAATAGATTTTAAAGTAAAATTAATTTTATCTTACATTTTTATTTGCTTTCAGTATTATAAAGAGTACATTGTTGAAACTCTACATCTAAATAAAGGAGCAAATCAGACTTGGAATAGTTATAGTGCAGTGCCACACAGACTTAACACCCATAAATATGAATGTGCATGTTTTATGATTAACCATCCTACAACTGCTTGCATTTAGAATATTATGGTAACTTTAAATTCAGCTTTTTAGACAGACTGAAAAAAAGCCTAGTGATGTGAAGTTTTTTATGATGCAGGTTTTGAAATGGAGGAGAGCGATATGTAGCCTGTCCTTTAAACAGACAGGTAAAATCATAGAATATAATAGTTTCAGCTCAAAAAAAAAAAAAAAAAAAAAAAAAAAAAAAAAAAAANAAAAGAAAAAAGAAAATTAAAAAGGCAGGAAGTGGAAAACTTCTCTGGATAGTGAAAATTTAAATGAAGTAGTTGTTAGAGACTGCTCTTCATAATTCAAATGAGGACATATATTGCTTGGAGTGTATGTTAATGAGAAGAGAATCACAGTAATTGAACAAGTCTTTTTTATCCCCACAGAGTATTTACTGACATGTAAAGTGCCTTAGAACAGGACATCTGTGCCTTTAGTTTACTAAAACCCTCAGCAACATGCAGTCCCTTCACTTCCTGTACATATTTTACTCTGTTTATCTGCGTGTCATTCTGGTTTTTTTGCAAACTTGAAACATACTTGTGAAACTTCAGCTCTGCTCCTGGGTCTGCTGCCTTTTCTTTCACCTGCAGTTTTAAGACAGAACCTAATCTGAGGAAAGCTGAGGATGGGTGAAGAGAACACAGCATGAGCAATATTACTAGGCTATGCTAAATGCAAATCTACATACCATTTGAAGTCATGGAGAATCCTCTTTCCTTTCATCTTTCTTTCTGTCAAAAATAAATATTTTAAGATGTAATGGTTCAGCTCTTGCTTCAGGCCTGCAACATGTAGGCCCTAGCTAATTTATTCTGAAGGACTATTTCGTTTTCTCAGTGACATGATTTTAGGCTAGTGAGCGATGTGACTGAAGCAAATCGACAGAATTCCTTAAACTTTCCTGAGAAAGATCAATACCTGCTAGTAGGAAAACCTGTTAGAGGCAAGTAAAACAAGAAAGAAAACCCAACTGAGCACCTGAAGGCATGGTCTAGAGGCAGTGTCTGCAGTGCTTAAGAATGAAATCTCTGTTTATCTGTTAACTACAAGGATAGAGTTCTTCTTGCTTTATTCTTTAGTTTGCAGTGCTCAATCTATAGCAAGTCCTTCACTCAGTCCCAGAGGCAATGTAACATCATCAGCAAAATGATTTATATCCTCTCTGCCTTCCTTGAAGCCAAATACTTATGTCTGCCATGTGGTGTGCAGAGGAGCAATGCACTGCAATACTGCATGAGATCAGAAGGCGCCAGGCTGCACAAAGCACAAAACCATCTCTTATGCTTCAGATGTTGGAAAGCTTGAATGGCAAGGGTGCAACATAACACGGGCAAAAGCAATGTTCATTGTGAAGAGCTTGTTGTGATATCTAAAGGCCTACCATAATTTTTGCAAAATCTTTCTGAAATGAGATACATTTATTTGACTCTAGTAGTTTTTTTTTTTGTGGGGGGAATAAACTGACCCTATTTTCCTTGTTCTTTTAGAACCAACATTACCCAGAGTCGCAGCTCTCCCTCCCTGAACAAGCAACTCATAATTAATATGGAACCTCTGCAGCCACTCCTTCCTTCTCCATGTGAGGAGGAAGAGGTTCCTTTAGATGAAGGTAAGTCAGCTACCTGATTCCTGGCAAATGCTACCAGTATTTATTAGAAAATACATGGAAAAACATCTGTGTTTGTTACTGACTTAAGAAACATTTTAATGATTTCCACTAGGAATGCACCATTAAGGCTCTGTCTATCACATTGATACTTTCTGGGGAAAGTTACTGCCATTGAATATTCTGTTCATCCAATTTTTTCTTGCCATTATGAAATGAAAGAACGTGAATAATTTAAATGTAGCACCCCTTTACTAAACAATATCTGCAGTTTATTTCTAGGTATGTTAGTTTATTTCTGTTCTAATGCTAGGAAAAAAAAATCTCCAATTCTGTGAACAAAAGGGGATGTTATTTGAAGATCAGTATAAATGGATTTTGTAGAACAAGGCTTTCCATGTGTTTGTTCATTCCTTGATATTTTAATAATCACATTCAATTCCTATCTTTCTGAAATGCAGTCCTTACAAACAATGATATGAATGTCTTGGTCAACTTAAATGAGGATAATTGCATTATTCATAATAAAAAGGTAGTCAACTAAACAAAAATGTTTCTTACTTGAGATTCAGCAAGCTAATAGTATCCGAAGCTGGGACATGCAACCTTTATTGTTATTTATTGTACTTAATTCAGGGGAAACAGAGAACAGCTGATCTTTTGCAACTGTATTCGTTTTCTTGGGAATATGTTTTGAATGTTATTGTATAGGAATTGTGTGAAATCCTGTTCTGTTCATTGTTTGGAGTTTATGCAAAGAATGTTGTAAGAATAGGATGGCTTAATTGTCTGTGTACTTAGATTATTATAATTAGTAGTAATAGCTGCGTGGCAGGTAGCTAATTTTAACAATTATTTATTCACATCTGCTGTGAAGTACTTGTATCTTACGGGAATTCACTTTCTGGCAGCCAAGAATCAACTACTGTGTTCCTTCCTGCCAGGCAGTTCCCACTATTGCAGAGTAACAACAGCTTGCTGCTTTACTTACAACTCTAAGCACTGAAATCCATTTTTGGAAACTGCTGACTATATTTATTATGTGCTCTGCTAGAATGCTGATATGCTTCAAATACATACGTTACATATGCTAGACAGTCACATTTCCTTTTAGATGAGTAGATTGTTGTTATTACTACAATTCAATAGAAATATTTGTTCATGAGTTTTCTGTAGAATATAATATGCGTAGTCTAATACCACCACCTGCCCAGTAATGGTACTCACTTCTTGTATAGTATTTTCCTGGAGAGGGCTTGGGCATGTTATCACATTGCTGTTTAAGCTGATCTTGCAGCTTGGACACGGACACTGGCTCTCCTCCCACCTCCCCACATGCCATGCACATGTGCATCTTTTTGCTGTATTCTCCCACCATCTCTCTTGCACCAGCGCTAATCAACTCTGAGTGAACCAGTAAAAGGAGTTAAAATATTAATAACAGTTCAGTGTCCCACTTCTTGCTGGTTCAACCTTCAGACGCTCATCAGGGTGGTCCAGGCAAGATGCTGTGCCAAAGGCAAGGGCAGGAGCAGGAGCTTGTAGGCTGGATGAGAGAGGGCAGCCAGCTCAGAGACTGACATAAATGCACTGGAAAACTGTTTTTAGTGCACAACACATGTCAAACAACCTTGGCAACTCTTTAGATGGCCTGAGGGTGGGGGTAGACAGTCTGGGGTCCTTTCCAAAGTGCCTGTAGATGCTGCTAAGAACAGTGTAGCCATGCCAGAGCTGGCTGTGGGTCAGGTCAGCTGTCTCTAGGCTGTGTGAGTTGGCTCATGCAGCCTCCAGGACCCACACTCGTATTTCTCTAAGGTCTTTGTGCTAAACCTACATTCAAGCTGCTGATGGCCAAGACCTTCATGTGATGCTGCACTAATGCTGCGTTGGCAGAGGCAGGCAACTCATCAGGAATGCTGGCCACAGTGCTGTTGGCAGTTCATGCCTTGGGCAGACTCAGGGCAATACAATTTTTCTCTTTTAACTGATCAGAACTTACTTGTTCTTAAATTTATATCAGCTTTGTATATTGCAAGCAAAACATGTGGCCAAAAAAACAGTGATTGTGGTGTTATCCTTTTTTAATTGCTGACTTGAGTAAACACCTTTGCTTCCTAAAGCTACTGGAGAGGTTTGAAACTGAACTAACAGAAACTGCCAGGTGAGAGGGAAAATCTTTTGTCAATTACTTGTATGTTGCTAGGGAACAAAGCAATCAGAGATGGTGCTAGAAGTCTGTAGGGGATTTTGAACAACCTGCCCTGTTATCCTTAGTATAATCCTTTCAGATGTAAAAACCCATATTGCAACCAATTATGAAAAAACAACTGCAGTCTAGCCATTCTCCTATACGAAATTTCATCTTCAGATGAGAAAATGTATGCTGACTAATCATGGTCATAAATGATTACTGTTTGTGAGAATTAAAATAATGGATGTCTCTGATACCACTGTAGTATTTATTTTAGCAGTTGGCACTTAGATAAGGGGAGTTGAAAACAGAAACTTGTTAGAATGGCAGCAAAAATGAGTTTTCCTGTTGTTGTCTCATTCCTCAAAATCTAATTCTTCACTCAGCCCTTAAGTGCTGTATGCAGGTGTCCAATTACAAATTTAACTTCCAGATTTGAATTGGTGTTCCTACTTGAAAGTATTTTTTTGCTCTTTAAAATTATAGTTATGTAGATGAGTTACCTGAGAGATTGGCCACCAGACAGTATTTCTTTTACCAAATTAGACAGCGAGTGTGCCAATGGAAAACTGGTGAAAGCTCAGAGATTCTGCCTTTTAGATGGAAGCAGTTTGTAGTCATGTTGTCATTGGGATCTGGCTTCTGTGCAAGACACTGGCGCTCAAACGTCAGTGTGTATCAGAGGTAGGATTCAGGATCTGGGAGTTCATGTCTCACTGAAGTTAGGGTCACTTTCAGATGACAAGCCCATCCAAATTGGGATGTCTTAGCAAGTGGGTCTAAGAAGAGCTACAAGAATGAGGATCACTTATTTCATGTACAAACAGAAAACTTCTACCCATGTCAATTTTTCTACCTCATTGTTACATTACTGGGAACTAGCTGGAAGTTTGTAATTTGCAAGTCAATGAAACTGTTTTCACTGACATCCCTGAAAAAATACAGGGATTTGTTTTAAAAAGTATGTTGGCAGTAGTTTGCAGGCATTGCTGCTGAAATAAATGAGAGTTAATGCTTTTTTCTTACTTACTCTTAACATGAAACACTTTTAAGTCATGATGTCTTCAGGATTTGGGAGAGAAAATAAAGCAAAATGGGATTCTTACAGATGAATGTTTTCACAGATTACTTTCTGATAATGACTACAAATATTTTACATTATCATAGTTGCTTTCTGTCCTCTTTAACCTAGTTCCACTAGGTTCTGACAGACACTTGGTTAGGCGTTGTAAGATAATGAACTCTCTTCAGAAATAATAGTAATATTTCTTTTTCTTTTCTTACTGTTTTTTTTTCTTTGTGTGTGTGTGTGTTCTTGGACATCTTTAACATTTTCCACTAGTTATTCTATTCTTCTGTGTGACCTGCTCTGTGGTTTCATACTTTGTGACTTTCTGATGTCTGCATTTAATTTATAGAAATTAAATGAAACTCCAGAAACTTTTTTTTTAAATAGCTATCTCATGCATTAGCACTACAGCTTCTGACACTTGATTTCTTCCCTCTGTTGTTACTGTGTTTTTGTAAGGTTCTAGTGGCTGAACTTCTCAAATCCCTTCCCTGTTCTTGCAGCATGTCCTTCCCTTCTCCAGTTTATGTCTGTCTTTGGAAAACTAATCTGAAGTTCTCATGCCTTAGGTTTTGCAGGTCAGTTCTCAGTTCTTTGTGGATACTGCTTTAAATTTGTCATCTTTTCATATTGCTTTTGTGCAAATGTGCTATCTGACTCAGAAGGAGCAAAGAGGACACGTGATAAACCATAAAATGACTGTCCTGCATGGAAGGTTATCACATGGAACTGAATTTTATGTGAATGACTATCAGATATGCTTGTAGAGGTCATTTCTACCTTTTGAACTTTGAAGACCTTCTTCTAAAGTCATTTCATTGTAGAGGTTTTGCAGTATTTAGAAGTGGGTTTGCAGAATTTATCTTTCTCATAGGTAGCCAAATTTGGTCATTCTGAATGCTCTGATTAGATCCTTCTTATGGTCCTTGCTCTGTAGAAATTTTTTCACTATATTGCAGTTGAATGTGTTAGATTTCTTTTGCTAATTGCTATACCAGTTGTGTGGGTGCCTTCTTTCACTGTCTGATTTGGTAATGCAGATTAGTTCCTGTCCTGATGACTTGGCAATTATTTTGCAGGGGGTAATTGTTGAATTGTTGTCATCAGATTTCCTAGCATCTGCTGCAAGCAAGACCTTGCCTATCTGAGAAAAAACAAATAAATTAATATCTCTATTACACATTAATATCTGACTCTCAGATGTGTGGTTTTGCTAACTGATGAAAACTTCTAAGCCATTTGATACGTATGTGCTCAGATTTCATTCATAAATTATCTTCTTGGTGATATTAACTTTTGCTGTTGAAGCAATCAAAGTGAAAGTAACATGATTCAGTCATTCTGCTAGTTGGTGTACCTTGTACTGTATTTTAGGAAAAAGACAGTTGATGGGAGAGGCTCATTCTAAATTCCTTCTGTTTAAAATCCACACTCCTTAATGTTTTCTTCCCCAGTTAGTTCCACAGTTTTTAGATATGTTCACTGAGCTGGGTGATATTATTAAGATTCTTTTTTTCATATGAAAATTGTATGTCTCTGTGCATCTGCACTGTGTATGAGGAGCCCTTAACCTTTCCTTTATTCTGTACTAGTAGCTGACTGTCAAAAAGAAATGTGTTACTAATATTCATTGCTACTTTAAAATGTGAAGCTACTACATGATTTGACTGAACTTATTTTTGTGTCACTGAAGTATAAGAGATATAGTATTGATTGCAATTATCTGCCATTAACAATATCATTAAAAAATGGAGTTTTTGTTGCATCTGCTAAATGTGTATGGGAATGTGTACACAGAATCACAGAATTGTAGGGGTTGGAAGGGACCTCCAGAGATCATTGAGTCCAACTCCCCTGCCCAAGCAGGCTCCCTGCAGCAGGCTGTACAGGTGGGTGTCCAGACGGGTCTCGAATATCTCCAGAGAAGGAGACTCCACAACCCCCCTGGGCAGCCTGTTCCAGCGCTCTGTCACCCTCACTGTGAAGAAGTTCCTTCGCATATTGGTACAGAACTTCCTATGCTCAAGTTCATGGCTGTTTCCCCTTGTCCTGTCCCCACAGACCACTGAAAAGAGGTTGGCCGTATCTCTTTGACTTCCACACACCAGCTACTGTGTGTGCATGGTTGTCTGTCTGAGTGTGTTAATTCTGTGTACCACAGTACATGAAATATTAGTTCCTAATGCAATAGTCCCCATAAATATTAAAAATATGCTAGTAAAATAAAAATAATGTTAACTATCTGTTCACACTTTATGCCTATAGAGCAAGAACCGTATAGCATAAAGTCTAGTCAACTTTTCTCCCATGCACAAATTAGTATTGTTGTATGGATTTTTGTTGGAATAAAAGATTGTTTTAGTGCTTGCTGTTTCTGTATTGTAGAACTAATACATGACTTTTCAACATTCTTAGTTTTGGAATCGTATCTGCTGGATATGAGGCACAATTTACTTTAGTATGTCATGTAGAGAGAATGAGGAAATGTCTCGTGTCATATAGCATGAAACAGCTTTTCCCTCGGAAAAGGCACTATCAGTACTCCCATTAGCTAATTGTACCTGGCGTGACTGTATGTATAAAAAAAATTGTAAATTGTAGTATGTGGGAGGCCATCAGATTTCTTGATTGCATTTCTAAATAAAATAACAGTTCTATTTTTAGATTTCTATGGTCTGCAAAGATAATTAAATTTTCCTAATTTTCCATTAAGATCAGTAGAAGCCAAAATGAACATCATTAGCTCAGGTCTTATATAATAGAATTTTGTACTAGTTTTTTGGTAGTTTTTTAATGATGAGTTCATTCTCTCATCCATGGAGTAAAGTCTGGTCATCACACGCGTCTTCCTCTACTGCACAGTTTGTCTTGCAAATGTCTGGGAGTCTCCTAAAGAGTGTTGTGGAATCAGGGGATGAGCACATTCATCATTATGTCTATGGTCAACAAACTAACTTGGATTTATAGTTCTCTAACCGTGTTGGCCCTTACAAGTCCAAAACCAGCTTTTTTTTTCACAAGCAAAACTTCTATTTCAAGCCAACAATACTTAGTACAAAGGATAATCAGCTCTGCCATCTTTCCTTTGTAACTTGTTTATACATTCACAGATTTTCAGTGCTTGTTGTAAAAGGTGTGTACAAAATAAGATCACTACTTCTGTATGTATATAACATACGTAACACTATCTGTTATGTATAAATCACTCTTCCCCATCATCATACGTTCTCATCTTCAGCATATGTTAAAATTGATGTGCTTGAATAAAAGTTTCCTGTTCTTTTTTTTTCACTAGTGGGAGAAGGATACTAGCTTTGAGAAGTATTTTATTAGTCCTAGTCTTCTGGTTTGGAGGTGAGATTGTTTTGAATTTTTAAACCACAGGTTCTGATTTTAAGAGAAGATGCAAAACCATCTGCAATTTTCAGCCTTCTCTGAAACTCTGCATGAATGCTAACTGTCTCTCTAACACAGTTTCTGCCAGTGGTTAGTGTTTCAGCTGTGTCGATATCTAGAATAGCAGTTAAGGAAGGAGGAGAGTAGACAGAGCTGCAAAATCGATTAGTTACTAAGAATGGTGTTGTTACCTTCCTAGCTACCTTCTGCAAAAACAAAATCAGAAAAAGAGTCTCAGGCAGCCCTAATGGGGAGAAAAATAGACTCTTCATCTGGAAAACAGTTGCTGAAAACTATCTTCCAACCACTATGCAGGATTCACTGCTGATATCAGGTCATGTAAAGTCTTTTCTTTTTTCTCTTAAGAGACAGAGCCTTTTGCTTACTTGCCCAGAGTCAGTAGTAAAGACAGAGTTGCAGATTTATCTACAAGATTTCAGTGTAAATCTGCATTGTTTGTCTGTGAGCAGTGACTTGAAATCTCTGTTACTTCTCCTTTGCAGGAGCATAGTCACTTAACATATAAATGGTATATGTATATTCATCTACATGAATGTGTTTTGGTTGTCCAAGTACCACCTGCCTCCTCAGGCTTTCCCTTGTATTTAAGTGCTTGCCCTGCAGGAGGAAGGAGTGAAAAAGAGCTGTGCTGCATATTCAGATTGTATGGGCCTTGGAGGCAGGGGGAGAGAGTCACTGTCAAGATACTTTCCAAAAATCTCCAATTAAGTAGATGTCTTTAATGAGGAAAAAGTACTTGGTGTAAAATACAAATTTGCAGGGCTGTTTCCCTCCCTCCCTTCTTCCCCACATATTTGCAAGCACGTCATTGATTTTATAGTGCAGAGAGAAAAGGAATGCCAGATTACAGACTCGGGCAGCACATGTCATAAATACTAAGGACAGGTATTTTAGACAGTGAGAGACTACATCCCCGTATACACTCCTTCTCTCTGTGGCTTTGATGAACCCAGTCAGAGCCCCTCTCCCACTAGGACAGCGTGATGTTGTGCACGTGGTTGCATTCCAGCTTCCAGCTGGAGTGAGTGATCAGCAGTGTTCATCTCTGTGTCATGCCTTTTTTAGGAGCCCACGTATCCCTGCTGCACAGGGCACAGAACTGGCCAGCCTTCTGAAGCACCACATATATCTGGTGAATGCGAAGTGTTCAGTAGTTGCCCACAACTGAGAACTGGAGCATGTATGTAGAGAGTAATGTTTTCCCTAAATTTAGGATTTTTCTCTTTTTGTTTATTCACAGATAGGTCAGCTTTGATGTTAGGCTTCAAATGAAAGCATTTTCATCACATTTTTTCCCCTAGAACTAAGGTCTGTAAGCACAGCATGAGGATTTTCCCTTTGTAACTATGCATTTTCCACAAGTACTTTCCAGGCAGCAGTGGGGAATTGACATCAGCTGCAAAATTAAAGCTCTTTAGAAAAATAATGGCTGCAGTGTCATTTTGTTCTATGAAAAACAGACCCTAAGTGCTGGCCCTTTGTTCTCTTGCAATATGTTTTGATGTCTTGGATATTTTTATACTCGTGTGTGTGATTCAGCTGTTACACTAGCAACTGCTAATTGAGATGGACACTGTGGAAGTTTGTATTGTGCGTTACAAGGTATTTAGAAGCGTTTAAAAATAACCTCTCGTTCTGTTCCCTGCTGGGATATTTCTGTTGGCCATGTTAGAAGCTTGTCATTTGATTCATTGAGAGGAACTTGCATTGGTCTTTTAAAACACGGAGGAAACTCAATGAAAGGTTGAAGGCAGTATGAGTCCAGTTTTTACAAGACTTTGAGAAGAGGGATTCATAGTCAAAATGGTGAAATGCCTTGTAAAAATCCAAACCAAGAGAAGCATTCATTTGCGGATGGTTAACCACTGTAACAAGGAAGTGTGCATTCGATTATTGCGGCATGGCTCCAAGATCACAGCCAGAAGGGCTGGTAAATTTAAATTTATTAATTTATTTTACTCATAATTTTTTTTTCCTCCATAGCTGGTTATGCTAATAGTGATCTACTGGTAAGAAACTGTGCTGTGCATGATAAAATATTACATTGAATACATCAGAGAATAAGATGAATTACTGACAAGAGGAGAGTTACAAAGGAAGAATGAATGAGAAAAAACTTAAATGAGGTTTGTTGTAATATTTTACTGAAATAGTGGACTGGAATTATACTGTAGTAGATTTTTTTGGATTCAAGGGAGAAATACTTTTAAAATTTGGTGTTTTCTGACAAAACTGAATAGTTCTTAAATTTGAAGATAAGTTGATCTTGAATATTAGCTGAATAAAGCAGTGGATGCATTTCAGCCTGCTTAACTGCAACTGAGTGACTTGATATGCCAGATCATAACTTCATTGTTACTACTTTTCTCTGTACTGGATAATATAATAACCTGAATATTAATATTGAGAAGAAAGAAGGAACCTGTTTCAGATCCCTTTTTCATTATACATAAAAGAATGTGACTCAAACAAAAATTGTTGTTGTGGATAGCAATCAAAACTAAGGTTTTTATTTGCTTTCATACCATAATTATTTTTTGCTAAAGACAGATGGGTCCATCCATTGGTCTGTATGCCTCTGTTTTGTTAATGAAGTATGACACTTCAAAATTTGTTTTTCCATGCTTTCTGTAATACTTTTTATACTTTTGCATATGCAGATAGGCAGGTTTCAGCTTCTCATGCACCTGTATCATGCCTTGATATTGAAACTTCATTTCAGAAATGGGAGTTTACAGGATATTTAACTAAGGACGTCCTGGCAAAGACCAGAGTATTGTAACATTTGAAAACTGAAAGACAGTAAGCATAACAGGTATGGGAGAGCCTGGTTCTTTCAGTGACTTCTCTCTGAGGGGCAGCAGCTCCTGGCTGCCTTTGCTTGATGAGTTCACCACTCAGGGGAAGCTGTAGTATCTCTGAGAGTGGCACTGAACACCCTTGTTTCATTAGTGAAATGGAAAATTATCGGTCTTTACATGAATTTTGTATTCTTATTCCTCAGTTAGACAGTCTCATAATACATACAAGCCATCTTGTACTAGACAATAGTCTAATAATGGATTTGTATACCGGGGCTATGACAATTCTTATAAGCCTTAATCTTGCAGTACAATTTATAGGATGTCATCCCTTTTAATATACACAGATGTAAAATCTGCATATCAGCTTATAAAACTTAAGGACTATGGTCAGCTTGCGCAAAACTCATGGAGGAGGGAGGCATAGTTCCTTGGGAGAGCCTTGCTCTGCATGTCACATTTCAGAAAAACACTGATTTGTGCCAGAAGTGCTCACCCAGGCTCAGATGAAGTGTCCCACATGTCTTTTTCTCAGGTGCTAAGATTACACATTGGTTCCAGTTCTTTGCAGCTTTGCTCTCCTTGCCTTTTGCTGGGCAGCGAGTGATGGCAGTCCCTTCATGCGCTCCTCCCCTTTCCATGCTCTGCTGACAGACAAATCCTCCTTTCTCATTCCTGTTTCCATTGCAGACATTTCTCTTTTCCTTGTACTCACCCTAGCCTTCTCACTGCTTAATCCTAGTTCTGGGAAGGATCAGCACCTCTGAGGCAGGCTTCCAGGACAGAGGTGGACAGAGACAGCATATCTCAGAAATCCTGCTTTACTACATGCCTTACTTTGCTTTTATTTCTGCACTCTGGGTGCGCTTTGCAGGATGTGAGGAGCAGAATGGCCACCCCTATCAGCTGTGCATACTGTGGCATTAGCTGAACACTGTGACACAGTGTGGGCCTGGCAAGCCAGCTGTAATGCTGCGGAGTCACAGTGCTTGCAGGTGATGTGAGCTGGCAGCTGTGACAGGGCTTTACTCCCTTCTAGAAGTTCCAGTAAGAATAAAATTAACTGGAACTGCCAGCAGGAAAGCTGGGTCACTACCTAAAAAGTCTAAAATTGTCATTGATTTATTCTCCTTGCAAAGCCAGATTAAGTGTTTTATATGAGCATGGGAAATGGGTAGGATATTGCCTCCTACTTCTCAGGGCTGAGCATCTGGCTGTGGTGCAGATCCTGCTTTGATGTAGATCCTCTGAAGGGAACTATTTGACTTCAGACATTCTGGACTCTGCTTCCCTTTCCTTCTATTCCTTTGTGACCTCCATGCACTTTGCTCAAATGAAAGTTACTCTCTCCTTCAAGTAGCTCTATGCATAGTACACATAAATTTTGTCTGTAATTAAAATAAATGAAGGAATACACAAAATTTCTAGAGGAAGTGATCAAAGACATGGGAAGGCACCATACCTTTTGCAGCCTCATGGCTGTACTTGTTTACACACCTATATTAAGTATTTCGATCAGGGAGATCATTTGCTGTCCTCTTTCTGTACTGTATCTAATTTTTCCCTTCTCTGTTTAGAGTAAGGAAATCTTTATACCCATTCCCTTCGCCTCTACACAGACCTAGTTCTTTTACAGATATGTAATTGTGTTTGTCTGTCTGGTCAGTAAAGCTGTGTGGAGTATATCCAGCCACAAGACACAGTGCAAACTGAATTTTTTAGTAAGAGCGTAAGTTTTTTCTGGAATGCTGTCTTTCCAGAAACTGCAGCTTCATAAGAATGGTGGAGGTGGAGCTGCCTTTCATCCTATGAATCCTTAGCTGCTGTTTTTGGCTCCTTAGAGACACTAGCAGCTGGCAACATTTATGTCAGACTGCTTCCATATTCATGTTCACAGCATATGACCACTGTAAACTTGTGTTTTATTCAGCTGCTCATGTTCCTATCTGCAGTAGCAAGCTAGAGTTTTGGAAGAATCCCAATATTTAGTGAAAGGGAAGTACTGAGTTCTGGCTTGTATAATGAGATTTCTCTGGCTCTGTAAGACTTGTCCAGTTGCCAGAAAAGTGTAGGGAAGCTTTGCTGTAGATATATAAGGAATAAAACTGAACTTATTTACTTAAAATGACAGTAATATGTATTGAAAGATTCTGATCTATGGAATAAAAATTGATGGTTAGAAAGAAAAGAATAAGTGCTCTCAGATGTAATTTTATACTCATGTTACATTTCTTCAAATCTGAATATAATATAAATGTTAAAAGAAACAGTAGACTTTTCAAAATCCAGCCCAAAGACTTATACAAAATTATTGTCTTATTAGAGTGGCAGCAAAGTAATTGTTATGTATGGATAAGAGCAAAACATTTGCAGCAAATTTGTAGAGTTAATGAAAGGATACCAACTTCAGGCTTACCTGAAGTTTTATGTTCTCTCTTTCTACTAGAAAAATGTGAGGGTTTCTTTTTAAATCATGGATTCATCACTGTGGATAACTGTCTCTCTTTAAGAATATCCTAAAAGCAAATAATCTGAAAAACTTCCTCTTTTCTTAAACTTGTGACACTAGTACATTTCTTGTGGTCTATACCACTTTTGAATTTCGATGCTTTAACATGTTATTATTGTGCCTGCACAAGAAATCTCAGCATTGTGAGCAATATGTGCCATTATACATGTGTCATTTGACACCATCAAAATTGGAGTGGCTCAGCATACATATCTGTATACTGTAACATGACTGGAACTTTGTTATGGGCCTAGACTGACTATGGTTAATAACTATTTTTTTCTTCAATCCTTTACTTCAGAAATTTTATAATATTATAATAAAGAAAAAGAAAACAGCTTTATATATCTTTTTTTATATATGTCAAATGAGATTGCAACAGTGTCAGCTAATGCTCAAAATTTTCAAATACTTACATTAAAACATTAATTTACATTTGTATCAAGCTGGTGTAAAATGCAGTTGCTTTGCTTTGATGTGCCTTAACATATGTTGTAAAATAGTTGAAGATCCTTTTTATTTTTTCTCTTTCACCTGCTTTGATACTATGGAATACGATTTAAAAAACAAAACAAAACAAAAAAACCCTACCATATTAGGAAAAGAGTACGGGATGGGAAGGGATGGCAGTAGTAGTTGTTTCGGTCTCATATGTGCCATCCTTCATGTTGCTTTGAAGTTACCAGTTTAGACTAAATAATGGACTATAAAGCTGACGTACACTTTGAAATCGTGGCAGTTTTAATATAATCTCCTAAAAAATTATTTATCTGAAAAGGTAACCACAAAGTCAAAGGACATTTGCCAGCTACATGAGGAAAAAAAGCAATATTAATGAAAGTTAATATGATCTTCCTTGTTTATGTTCACTATGTGTGTTATGCACACTAGAATTTACTCTGGTGAAGGAGAGAAGTCTCTGAACCATAAATTGAGGTGACCTTTCTTTGGAGTAGTTGCAGCTGTCCTCTGTATGATGAGAAACATGATGGACAGATATATTATTGACCTTGCAGGGTCAGTAATGTAACTAAGAAGGTATAGGGAGGCTTATAGCTAGGATTCACAACATTGGGAGGTTAAAATTAGGACCTTTAATCCATACTGAGGTGCCTAAGTGGCTCAACTTACCTTTTACTCTATTAAGAGAAAGTGGAAAGCATCTTTGGAAAGAAAATTCTTGTACTTTCATACTCAAATATATATGTAGATGTTTAGTGTTGGGCCGCAGTGTTTTAAAAAATTGGCACACACTCCAGAATAGATACAGAGGATTTGATGATCCAGCACTACTTGTGGTTACGGGATGCATAGGAGAAAGGTCACCCTACATCTCTTCTTCTCAACTCATGATGTCCATATTCTTTTGGGTCTAGGGTCATTCAGTTTGTGATGACTGTAGCAAGTGCATTTGTTAATACAAAGACAGGTACTGACAATAGGTTCCAGCACAGAAGGTTTTTCATTTGAAATATGATGAGTTTTCTCAAATAACTATAATAGGAGAGGACAGAGGAGTTGAGGCAAGGAATTAATAGCTGTCAAATTAGGCTAATAAGGAGGCATCTTCATTTTCTTTATCGAGGGCAAGGTTTCGTTTCAGCTGTGCAAGATCTGCTGGCAAGCAGCTGGTGAAAGGAGTGTTCCTGTTCTCTCTCCAGTGCTGGTAGTGTGCTGCAGTCTTGACAATATCTAATAAACCAGTTCAGGAAGAAAAAACATCAGACAGCTAATCCAGGAAGAAAAACAGTTATTTTCGTAGGTTAACTTTACAAACTGGCTCTATCGGGGATCAAATGAGACAGAGCAGAAACAGTCTTTTTGGCTGAAGCTAACTATTAGATTGATTGTGAAGCCTCACCTAGGGGCATGACAAGCTTATTTCCTAGAGAGCGGGAAAAATAATAAATTATAGGGGAAGAGATCTGTTTGGGCCAGTTTGAAGACTTAGAAGGGGAAACGAATTTTAACATCTAACATTCTTTACTGAAGGGTGGATGCTTCCTGAGGATAGAGTACTACAGTGAAGAGGTATTCTCTGATGAATATAACATGAGACACAAAGCTATGCATTACGAAGCGAATCCAGAAAGCTGTCCTGTCAGTTAAGAAGCAAGCTGGCTCATTCAGGGAGTGCTTTAATGTAAGCCAGTTTAAAGTGTGGTTTTTCTTCCATTTCTTAGGTCTTTTCAACATATTTGTAATAAGTCAGATATGTTGCATTTATTGGCATTTCACTCCAATTGGTATCAAGTTCAGTATGATTTTAAAGTTAACAGATATTAACACCGCATCACTCACCCAGTTTCTGGAAGTCTGTAATCTGAGGTAACCATTAACCTTACTTACCTATTCAAAAGGCTTGAAAATGTGCTAATGGAGCTGCAAGGTTAAATGGAAGATTCTGTGGTAACTCTCAGGCACTCTGACATATAGTGGTGTACTAGACTGATATTTCCACCAGGATGCATTTTAACAAGCTTTAAGATTTATAGTGATGCAGCCCCATTTCACAAGTTATTGATCTGTTTATTTAATTTTATCTACAAAATTTTGATACACTAGCTTTGTATTGACAGGTTTTCTGCAATCAGTCTTTATTTCGGGGGCATAGAGCACAAATAAAAAGACACATCTGCGAAGACTGAGTATTTGGGGCTCTGGTGGAAGTGTGGTCATGTGCCTGCATCTAGCCCAGGGTGGGTCAGCGGTTGAGTGGCATGACATCAGTTGTTCAGAAACTGAGATTGCTATGGATATGTCCTGTCCTGAGTGTTCTAATCATGGTAGCAGTAAAAGGGAAAGGAAAACAAAAGAAAACAGAAGATTTTAAGACTTTGCCATTCAATAAATGCAAAATCTGTAACAGTGAGTACGGTATACAGTGAGTATTACCTCCAACTCTGTGATACAATTATGGCTTGTTGCCAGTTTACTTATCAAGTAACCACTGGTGTAGGAATATACTTTTGCCATTTGGTCAAATAGAGGGTAGGTGGGTTTCAGAAACAGAGCTCATAACTTTGATACAGCGAATCTAAAATTTTTAGGACTGTTAAAATACTAAAAATCACTGAAATGTTAAAGGAAAATGTCAAAAGACACCCATCTCCAAGTGAGATTCTCAGCAGCATTTTGGTCAATAATAGTTAAGTTACTATTTAAGATTCTACCTTAGATCTGTGATCCAAAATTCACTTAGGCTGCATATCTTCCTGTATTATAGATGTCATTATGAACAGTATTTTTGCTTCAATTTTTGTTCCGTATCATCTTTACAGAGTAATGATGCATCACTTCATTATAGCATGGTTCAGGTTATACTTTATCCCCTTCATCTGAAAGTTACCATAATTCTTCCTTTGTTTACTTATTTTTTATGTTTGCCAGCCTTTAATAGAAAAGCCTAATATAGCTTGCAGACAGCCTTTTACTTCACATGGAAAACCACAATACATCTAGTATAATTAGCGCTGGATACTACTTTTCTTTCTACTTGTTGCTTACTGAAATCAGACATATTGTTTTGTACTACAGTGTTTTAAAGTCTCTGAACCTTAGTTTTTACTACATTAAAACTGGAAAGAATGTTCAGCAATGTCAGTTCCATATCTTCTACAGAGATCTACTGGCGAAATAAAATAATCAGACTAATTTGAGTTATAAATACTGATTTGCCATGTTTTTTCTGGGTTTCTTGTTGGATAAGTCACATAACTTCATTGTGTTGGTTTTACTTGATATATCATTATTGCATTAGTCATTTGTAAAGAAAGGAGAGATGTTTAACTTCACAAAGTGACACCTATTAAGTATTACTTTATTATATATTATTGATACATATAACAGTGCAAAAGTTTCCCTTGTTCCTCTTGCTCATAGATGGCATCTGATGACGTTAACAAGGGTCAGACATGGTATAATCTAAAGAAGAAATATTTCCCCATCATTTATCTCAGCTCCAGGCTTGGTTCACCTTCCCTCCCCTTCTGCTGTTGACAGCAAAAAGGAGTCACTGCAGTGTTCACGTAGCTGCAGGACAGACAGGCTTTTTTTCAGATTTACTACAGTTAGTACTAAACTGGAAAAGAAGTACTAAGTCATGAGAGGAGAGAATTCGGGCAGGGAATTGGATCATAAGAAACAAACATACCAGTAAGGCTAAGAAAGACTTCTTGTGAAGGAGAATTTGAAAACAGAGGGAGAAAAGAGACTGGGAGTATGAGGAGAAGAAAGATGACTGGAAGAAAAATGAGATGTGAGGAGGGGAAGCTTATTAAAGATGTGAAGCATTTTCATTCAGTTTCAATCATATCATCTTCATGGTATGCCAACCCACCTCTCTTTTTATCCTCTTTACTGTTAATATGAATTTATTGTGATGGTCTATTGTCTCTTCTAATGTCATGTTCTATCAAGAATTCCTAACCTCACCCATTGTCTTATCACTTTATTTCTTTGAGACGAATGAAGAGAAAGTTGGTCTTATCATTATTATTGTTATTATTCCTACTATGACAACAAATACCACCGATTCATATCTGCACTTGGTATTCATTTATATCAGAAGCCAGAGTGCCCATAGAAAATGAACTGTTCTGTTTGTATTACACTGGTATTAGTGCTAGTTCCATCATACAAATTTAATTGGATCTCGTGTACTGCAGTGTTATAAAAGATGTCCTCTTGTGGCAGTGATGAAATTTTCAAAAGGCTTTTCCAGTGTCTGTTAGTTGTGTATGATAAGGTTTCAATATGCAAAATGATTGCAGAATCATCTCTCCAGCTTACAAAAATACTACTGGATTTTTGCCACCAGGAAAGCAGAAATTTAGGATCACTGTTTTCATCTATCTTTTTTTTCTTTTTTTTCCAGATATCCAACTGCCAAAGGAAGACGAGATTTCAGTTCCTGTGAATTCCAGCTCCCCAGTTAAGAACACTGGGGAGAATATTGATCATGCCATCGAACAGGAAGAGAAGATGAAAGAGGAACCTTTAACCATCTCAGAACTGGTATACAATCCCAGTGCCAGCTTGCTACCCACCCCAGTTGATGATGAGATTGACATGCTCTTTGATAGCTGTCCAAGAGGAGAGAATGAGAAAGAAGATACTGATTCATTTGAGGAACTGGAAGCAGATGAAAATGCCTTTATGATTGCAGAAGAAGAAGAGCTGAAAGAAGCTCGAAGAGCGCTTAGGTGGAGCTATGACTTTCTAATGGGCAACATAGAGGTGAATGCTTTTGTGAAGAGTTTCTCCAGACTTCTCCTTGTAGGCCTTGGACTGTTGTTGCTTGTATTCCCTCTTCTACTTGTTCTCTTGGAATCAGACCTTCAGATCTCTTTTCTCCATGAAATCCGTCAGACACCAGAGTTTCAGCAGTTTCATATTGAATATTACTGCCCACTTAGACAGTGGGTGGCTTGCAAAATAAACTTCATTTGTGACATGCTGGGCAGCTTTTAAATTTTAAAGAAATAATGATACAGCTAAGGGCTATATTCAAAATTTCAATTAGTTCCAGCTTTTCATAATGCCCCTGGGGCCATCAGTAGGTAGCTGTCTTCATATTCAGTTATTATCAGACTTTTCAGGATCTTAAGTTTCCTTTGCCCACTTAAATTGCTGCTTTAGTTACAGGCTTATAAAGTCACCTTTCAGTAACTTAAAAGAACCTATATTTTGATTGCATTTCATTTTTTCTGCTCACTTATTACATCAAACAAGATGGGGTAACGATAACGTTAATCATCCTTACCTGTAGAATCCATGACATTAAATGTAATGAAACAGAAAGAAAAACTTTTTTGAATATACTCCTTAGTGCAGCAATCTCTTCTAACCAATGCCTATGCCTATACAAGCAATGTTTATGTTGGGTTTTTGGTTTTGGTTTGTTTTTTCTGTTTTGGTTTTTTTTTTTTTTTTACATTTTTATGTGTTTAAAACATTTTGGTAAATTTTTAGCAAAAGATAACTTCTGATGTTATTTAAATGTACAGATTAGTAAGAATAATGCACAAGAACATGAAGTTTATTGTTAGTGTTCTAGCAATGATTTGTTTTTAAACTACTGGCTGGAGAATGAATGAGATTGAAGTAGCTCTGTAAGAGAGGTGGTGTTTGGGAAATATATAGAAAGTTCAGTCAGGTTCAGTAGGGGCTGCCTGGGCGAGATTAAGTGACACCAAGTTTTCAGAAGAATTTTTGAAAGCCTTAGTCGTGACGCTTAGGGAAGAGAGCAGAATTGAAAGTAATGATCTTTCCTGTTATGTCAGTTTGTCTTACGATTTATCAGCGCTTTAGAAAGTCTCTATATGATAGTCCAAGTATGTTTTGGAAGAGAGTGAGTCTTCAGTCTAAACATAGATTATTGTACATAACATGGAAGAAGACAGTAGTAAGTAGGGGAAAAAAGAAAAAAAAAAGAAAAAAAAAAAGAAAAAAGCCAAAACCCTACCTAAATCAGTAGATGAGTGACCTACTTTTAAAAATGATAGAGAAAAGACATATATGCATTTTTAAAAGCAAAGCTTTAGATTGTACAATTGACATGAAAGTATTCTACTGACTCACAGTTAAAGGATTAAATGCTTTACGAGATGCATCTTTATCCTTGATGCCCTTTATTACTAATCTCCAAGACAACATATTTCCTGTGTGTACTGATATGCTTCCTTTTACATATAGCAGCATACCTACCCTCTTTCCCTATTAGTGTACGCCCGGTTATAGGACTTAATGCTGTTTCATGTAAGATGAATTTGTATATCTAGTTACTCCAATATTGCTTAGAGAACATACTTAAGTAAAACCTTGTCAATAGCTGAGAGCATCTGAAGGCCCTCAGATGTACCAGAGAGGTTCTGTCTAAGAAGAGAAAGCTTTTTTCCCCTGATCTTAGAGCAGATGTATTTCATATTTAAAGCCTAGGGAACTCTGATTTCTATCTCAGAGTCTTTCTCTTGCTTAGAGATTTACAAATGGAAGGCACATGTGAGATGGTTTTATTAAGATATACATTTAATGTATTGTAACAACATTGCCTGATTCCTACTGAATGAACTCCTTTATTTTCGGTATCAGAGAATTGGCTTGGCTTTCTCATCTAAGCCTTTACAAGTGTCTAGTTTGAAAATGGCAATTTCCTTACAAGATTTCTCCTTTCCTTTCTAAACTTCTCCAGTTTTTAAAGGATGAGACAGTTACAGGGTTTAGGAGTTCCTTTTCTCAATGGAAAGCTTTCTGATTGCTATTCATTTCCCAAGCAACAAAGGCTAAAGTGAATTGCCTTTTTCTCTTGACTTTTCCTTGACAATCTGTTCCACTGAAGAATCATTATTGATTAGTTACTTGATGAGGATTTCATCTTGTGCTACTTGTAGCTAAATGATCCTTTCCTATGAGGTAATAATCATGCAGCCTAGTAGAAATGGACAATAAACTGAAGTAGGTATAGGGTCTTAACAGGAAACAATTCACTGATGCTGTTTCGAAAAAAAGGTATCAGAAAAGGTGTTCTGTGTGCTGAAAACTGTGAGAGCTGGTGTCCTGCTGGACTGCAGAGACAAGATTCCATGCAGGCTCCTGTTTAAGTCTGACAGTTGCATTTAAAAAAAAAATAAAAATCCTATGCTCTAAAATATAATCTTGTCCCTGTAAATTATAGCACTCAAGAAGTGGGAGTACTGTTTTGCCTGATTTAACTCTATCAGAAAATGACTGAGTTGCATGAGAAAGTACTCTCAGAGAATGTGCAGTGTAGTGAGGTCTTATGTAGGGTTAAACACAAGACTATATGTGCACATGTACTTACCTTTGCTCCCTATGTGCATACATCCAGGCCTGGCCTTCTTAAAATCTTCCTTTCTATTATTCTCTAGACTACCAACGTAATTTAAATGAAAGTCACGAGAGTCCTCTAACAATAAAGGCCAGGACCACTTAATGCGCTCAGAAGCGTATAGTTGGGGATACTCAGACAGAGTAGCAGTCTAGCATTTTATTGGTGAGGATGACAGTTGGATTATGGAGTATCTATAGGTACAGTATAGTGCATTTCTGTCTGTGCTTGGATTATATTGTAAAATGTTATGTACTTGAAATCTATTTTGTGGTTTGTCTAACATTTATAAACACAACTCTGGGAAGAATTAAATATGGTTTTATTTCATTGGAGACTGGGGGGATAATATATCTGTAACTCGAGCCTTATCTTTGTACAGTGAATTTCACATTTCTATGTCAACATCCTGACTGTTTTGTATGTTGATATGATGGCAGGAATCCCTAATAAAAATACACTGGAGAAAAAACTTTCTGCAGTTATGACAGTTCTTACAATGAAAGATGTTTCTCCTAGAACACTTTTTGTTGAGAGTTAGTTGGTGCAAGAAATAGTACACTTTTTTTAGTACTGTAACAAATTCCTTCCTTACATATATATATTTTTCCCCCACTATCTACAGAGACACTAAGAAATATTGATGGTCTTTAAGTCATTAGTAACGTGGCTTCAGATGCACTAACCATGGGCAGCTGATGGTTTGCCCAGTTACCATGTAAGCGCTAGTTGTAGATTTGAGCGTCCACCAAATAAAATTACTATGCAGAGAATACAAATTGAAGAGTCTGGTTTTAAAGTTGAGCACTGGCTATAGACATGCATGGCTGCAACCTTCTGGTGGACAGATCTGACTAGAGCATTATGCAAACAAACGTGCAGCTTTTGGATGGAGCTTGCTTACATTAAGCAGTTTTGTAGCTCAGACATCACAAAAATATCTGATAAAAAGTGTATAGTCTGCATAGAAGCAACACCTAAGAGACTCAAGCAACAGGAACACTATTTTGAGGAGCTAAATCAGAACCTGAGACAATTTTTTGAGCACATAAAAAATTTAGATACAGACATGTCTGTGCTCTATATAAAGCACCAAGATTTAAGTGGAATCTCAGGCGATTTGAAATGCAGAGCCAAGACTACAGAATACAGACAGGCCTATTTATTCCGCTGGATGTAGGTTATAACAGTACTTTCAAGAGAGGTTGTTTTCCTGCTTTAACCTGTGAAAAATGCAGCATATCCACCTGTTCATGTGCTTATTTGGATTCTAAGTGCTGAGCACAATTTATGAAAACAGTTCATGTAGTTAGGGCAGAAATTCAGCAGCTGTCATAAACTCATCACATTTCAGTGGCTTGTAATTTAATAGACTAAAAAATTAAATTTTCTGTTAAATTACAAGTCAGTGAAATGTCATGCCAGTTGCACACTGGAAAAAATCTGGCTGCATTCATCGGAGGTAATGGTTACTGTAAATAATTTAGCATTTGACAATAGCCACATTGGCCAAATGGGAGATCACAACCTCTGGAATGCGAGAAATACATAGAAGTCAAGGTATGTTTCTTGAAAATTCTGTTCATTTAAATCCCAAATAAAGTGTTTGCCTGTTAAGTTTTTGTCAGTTTACTGCAGGTTTTCTTATAGTCGTCTCGTGAAAAGAAAAGGTCTTTGAGACCTGTAGTAGTTAAATGCCATGTTACAAGATTTTGGTCCCCTTGTCTTACATCTTTTATTCTGCCCCTTTGCGAAGGTGAGTCCTTCACCATCATCATCATCAGAAGTTGGTAGGAGCTGGTCAGTCATTTTGATGCTGTCTTGCTTGTGGTTCCTTTCTTTGCAGGCAGATTATTGCTGGGTCTCAGCCAGATGCTGACTCACTGCAACAGCTCCATCTGATACTGTTACAAAGGTTCACAGTTTGTCCTTATGGTTTAACACCAATAGGCAGCTAAAACCACCACTGCAGCATTCTCTTATTACTCCTTACCAGAGTAGGAGAAAACGTGATGCAGACATAAGGACAAGGAGTTTGCTCATCAATTACTGTGAGAGGCAAAACAGTCTCAGAATAAGGAGATCGATGTATGTAATTTACTGCCTATTGACAGTACACTAGAGAAGTGAGAACTAAAAGCAAACAAAAATACCTTCCTCCCCATCCATCCCTTCTACCTCCCTGACCCAAGCTTTACCGGGGAACAGAGAGTGCAAGCTGCAGTCAGCCCGTAATACTTGTCTCTGGCGCTCTATAAGGGTCACAGTGGTCACTCCCCTCCTCTGCTCCACGTGGGTCCCTCTAACGGAATGCCCTTCTCCCTGAGCTAAACATGAGCGGGCTTTCCCCAGGCTGCAGCTCTCCGAGCACTGCTCCAACATGGCCCACCCTTCAGGCAGTGCTCCGCACGGGCAGTACCTCCCCCAGCCGTCCTGCCCCACCGCGGGCCGCTCTCCAGAGCTGCAGCTCCGCCCGGGGGGCTCCCGGAGACTCTCCATGGGCTGTGCCTCCTTCAGGCCCCACCCACTGCCGCACCGCGGGCTCCTCCGTGTCTGCACGTGGAGATCGGCTCCACATGGTGCCCGCGGACTGCAGGGAGCAGCCTCCTCCTCCGTGGGCCTCTCCTGGGCTGCAGGGAGCTGCTGCTCTGCGCCTGGAGCTCCTCCTGCCCTCCTCCTGCACCGACCTCGCGGGCTGCAGGGCCGTTTCTTCCCCTTTTTCGTCTCTCCTAGCTGCTATTGCATAGCATTTCATTCCTTAAATCTGCCCGCCCGGAGCACACCCAGCGTCACTCGCGGCTCAGCTCTGGCAGCAGTGAGACCCACTGAAGCAGCTGGAGCTGGCTCTTATTTGACGTGGAGTAGTACTGGGCTCTGCTCACAGAGGTCCTCTGCAGGGCTCAGGTTACAAAATCTTGCTATGTAAGCCCAACACGGTCCTCTACGTGTCTTGTGGTTCTATCCTAGAAAAAATGGACATGCTGTCTCTTTGAAGTAGCGCATAATGATGTAACAGGAATTAAAAACTTTAGCATGACTTCTATTGTAAAAGTTTTCTTCTGAAAGTCAACCACAGCCTGGTGCTCTTGCATTACAGTGAAGAAGAGGAAGACATTAATTTCATTTCTATTTTATAAGCATGCAGTGGTGGAGAGAAAAAAAAGTTTTATAAATAAGTGAAACATGAGCATGAAACACTCTATTTTTTTTCTGATTTCACTTGTGTTGGTTTTTCTTTTCCTTTGAATTTCAATGCAGAGCTCATTAAATGGCAGATACTGTGTCTCAGGGAGGTGAAGTGGCTCCTAGAATCTTCAACAGTCCTGACAAATAAATACCAACTAGTTACTGCTCAGTAGCGAAAGGTGGAGAGAACATAATTTGTTTAAATGGACCAGAAATTGAGGTGGAATAGGTTACATTTCTTTGATTGTAGAATAATTACATTGATTGAAGAATAATTATACTGATTGAATAGGGCACATAATACTGTAGAGAGCTGTATACACAAGAACAGGGAAGCGTCTTGATTAGAACCCTGCATATCCTGTTAAGAATCTGTGCTGAAGATATATATTACATACAGTATCTCCTGGCAACATTTTAAAATATTTTCTGATTTTCAGTATTATGGATATCAATAATCTCCTAATGAGAAATTTTGAAAGGGACTGCAGATATTTTTTCACTAACTGTTAATGCAGTGAACCTGGTGATAAAAACTGAAATGTCACCTGGCGTGTCTAATGGATTTCTCAGATGCAATCTTCCTTTACGTTATTCTGCCTTTTGACAGAGCTGTGTAATGAGATAGGTACACATAAGGTGTAGGAAGAATGGACTTGCAGCCAAATCCAGAAAGGATCTGGAATTAAGAATTAAGAATTTAAGAATTGTCAGTACTGTTATGAACAGCCATAAAAATAAAGTAAATGTCAGCTACTGCTGAAAAATAGATCGAGTCAGCTTTGCATCATAGCTGCCTATCTAGTTCTTTCTATCTAGTTATTTCAACCTACTACATTTTAGGACTAGACCTACTGTTAAAGCCTAAGTTGTATTTTCATCAGACAGCACACCAGAAATATTGCTAACACTATGGCCCCGGAGACTGTTAGTTCTGTCCTCAAAACTTTCTCTGTCTAAGGTGGATGGGAAGCCCTCTGCCCTTCTCTTCATTCCCTTTCTCCCCAAAAAGTGCTTTCCTGAGAAGTTACTTTTGAACCTCAGAAAAGAGATGAAACAGCGTATCTCTAAAGAGTGTGTTGTTGTAGAGGTACACAGAGAAAGGCCCGACTGCCTCTAATGTGCGAGCAGTCCCTCTTTCATTACGGCAGTGCGGCTGGTGTATTCTGTTGGAGGGGAGATCTGAGAGGGAAAACAATGGGTTTCTGCTGCCACCCATGCACTGCTACAACTCTGTCCTTTGCATATATTCTTCTTGTGATCAAAATCTCCTTTCTGTTTTATACAGGTGACTGTACTCCAGAAAGTTGCCCCTCATCTCCTCATTTCTATGGCCTGTGCCCTTCTTCCATCTTGTGCTTGAGGTGGTTGAGTCACCATCCCTGAATGTATTTAAAACCTGTTTGGATGTGGTGCTCAGGGACATGATTTAGTGGTGGGTTGTTAGGGTAGTATGGCTAGGTTGCGGTTGGACTTGATGATCTTAAAGGTCTTTTCCAACCTGAGCAATTCTATGATTCTATGATTCTGTTACAGACACATTACATGCCCTTATGTATTTGCTAAAAATGATGGAATCATAGAACGGCTTGGGTGGGAAGTGACCTCAAAGATCACACAGTTCCAACCCTCTGTCATGGGCAGGGCTGCCCCCCACCAGGTCAGGCTGCCCAGGGCCACATCCAGCCTGGCTCTGAACACCTCCATGGACAGGGCATCCACAGTTTCTCTGGGCAGCCTGTGCCAGTGCCTCCCCACTCTCTGAGTAAAACATTTCCTCCTAATATCTAACCTAAATCAACCCTCTTTTAGTTTAAAGCCTTCCCCCCTTGTCCTATCACTGTCGCACCATATTAAAAGTTGGTCTCTCTCCTGTTTATGAGCTCATTTCAAGTACTGGAAGGCCGCAGTGAGGTCTCCCTTCTCTTCTCCAGAGAGTATAATATATTTGATTTTGTATATAAAGTATATATACAAAATGAAGAGTGTAATTCTATACATAGCAATTTTAATTAAGTGCTCAGCTCCCATGTTGATTACAGGAGAAAAGAAGAGAAAAACATGATAGTTAACATTATTATTATCTGGATATACTTCAGATGTGCAGACTCTTCTGGTTGTCTTGTTATGAGTTCTTTCACATCATCTGTATCTAGCTTCCTGCTGGATATTCTTGATGTGTTAGACTAGTGGAATTGTGACAGCATGGTAGATTTAGCCTGTTGGAAATGCTGAAGCTCATCAGACAGGAAAAGCTGTTTTGGTAACATTGCATCGGACTGAACAAAAAATCAACAAACAGATGCAAATGTTATAAGAAAGTATTGCAAAGTATCACAAGATATTCTGCAGTTGGTCCTGACAAAAGTAACGGTAGTCTCCTGCATCCACTTAATTGCTGCCAAGATGAAACATTGCTAACTTAGAATTGCAATTTTGAGGCTTTAAGTAACAATTTTTGTCACCTTCTAGAAAAGAAACCATGATGATAAAGGCATGAAAGTCCTACTCAGTAGCACTGTCATTCAACTTTCTGACAACTTTAGAATTATGTATGAAACAAATTTGTCCCAATTAAACCCAAGCCACCAGCTGTCTTAAGCTTTATTGTTCCTGATTATTTGTTAAGCTGCATGTATATAAAAAAAAATAATCATGATTTAACTAATTTATTTTTTTTTCTTCTCATTCAGGCCACAGAAATTACTGCAAGTCATCTAATAAACACTATGGAGAAATATCCTATCTCTGTTTATTGTAAATACTTGTTCTGCCACAGATTGCTGTAAGGAAGTGAGATATTTTATTTATTTCTGTCCTTTCTGTTCCAAACTGTTGACTGGATTACAACAACACAGGTGCTCTAAACATCTAATTCACACATTGCAATTACTTGTTTGCCTCTAGACGGAAATCTTACATCCAATTTCTCTAAAACAATGATAAAGCAATGACATTTCAACATTTTTAATACTAATCACATTTTTATAAATGTGGCTTTATGTTTCTAGAAACTTAAATCTATTTGGTCTTTATCTTTCCTAAACTAATTCCTGGATGCTCTGGCAATGTCTCTGTGTTGTTCCAGGTCACCTGTGCTTGCAGGCCTCTGTAGGCCTGCTTTGTGTGTTTGAAAGTGTTTATTCACACAGACCTCCTGGCATTTTTGCCTCATCATTGCAGAGCTGATCCACTAATATTAACCAGCTTTCTTGGGCTTCCAGAATGTTATCTCCTCATGTTCAGAGTAGTGATCTTGGTTTTTCACCTCCTTTCTGTCCTCAAAAGCTTGAACTCTACCATTTTATGATCACGGCAGCCTGTGTCCTCCATATTCCCCGCAAGCCCCTCATCTTTGTTACAGAATGAAGTTCAGCACAGCACCTCGTTGGGTCTGCTATCGCTTGAAGAAGATGATTATCATCAGTACATTGCAGGAATCTCCAAGCTTGTTTATGCCTTACTGTGTTGTCCCTCCCACAGATACTTGGGTGATGTTGTAGCGTCCCCTCACTGTGGCCAGTGAATGTGTCTACTCCCATCTGTCTGTAGAGGGTCTCACCTTCTTGCTCTATCTGATCAAGTGGCTTGTGATAGACCCCTCTACAATGTCACCTAGTCCTGTCTTCCCTTTAATCCATAAGTTCTCAGCTGGCTCCTCATCCATCCCCAAGCAGAGCTCCATGCACTCAGAGGCTCTCTTGTATAGAAGGCAACAACCGTACTTACCTCTTCTTCCCAAAGAGCCTCTATCCAAAGGACACTACCGAGTTTCTAGCAGCCCTGAAACTAGCACATAAAATATTTTACACGATGTCAGAGAAGAGGTATGAGCACAGCTGTGGGAAAAGATTCAAGAATTAAGCTGTATACAGTTGGTAGAAAGAGAGAAATTAGTAAGATGTTGTAGGGACTGTCAGTTGAGCTACAATTTATAAAGAACCTATGCTAAGGAATACAGTTGCCTACTACCTGAATTCTGAACCTAAGCAAGATTTATCGAGTGTTAAGAACTGCCTTTGCCTCCTGTGGTGGTAGGGAGCAGGAACGGAAAGTGCGTGTACAAAAAGATTTGTAGACACCTGGTTCTCATTACAGGAGGGAAAGAAAAAAAGAAAAAAAAAAAGAAGAAAAAAAGAAAAAAAAAAAGAAAGAAAAAGGCTGTTTACGAGCGCCCTCTTGTGGCTTGTGGCTATACACAAAAATTTATCAATTTGGCAGGAAGCTTTTCTAGGAATTGCATTTCGTGTTTCTCGTTATTAATTATTAACGATACTAAGAAAAATTTTGCAAATAGGTTTGATCGATGCGTTTATAATTTTAGGTGTAGGTCTTTAAAGTTTTGCCTTTTGGGTTATATATATATTACATTATACACCCTGCAGATCACCAGGAAAGCCTTGTCTGTAAGGGGATATAAGAAAATACCTATTAAGTTCTTCTCTGGCCCCCTGTGGTTGCAAGAATCTGCACTTTTCACCTCTTTAAACCAAGTTCTGTTCTGGTTATAACTCAACCCTGCTTGGAAATGACAAAGATCTATCAGACAGTCGTGTCTGGCTGATAGTGCTATCATGAGTGAATACAGTTAAGCACAACTTACACAGGTCTCCTTTAGTCCAAACACATTTACTCACTTTCTTCCCTCCCAGTACTGTGTTTTTTAACTTCCTTTCTCCCAAATGCAAAGTGGGGGTGCAAAGTAGCACTGGAGTGCTGGAACTGTCCCAGAGATCAGTGGAGGCTTTAGTCATGCTTTGCTACATCACAGAAGGGAATCAATTTACTCAGGCCTGATAGCTTCTGATGTGCATCTTCCTCCTTAATTGTTCCAGAAGGTCCAAATAACACATAGTGCTACATTTCTATGTAGGTATCTACTTCTCAGCAGCATGTAGTAGGAAAGGAAGATTCAAGTTGGAAAACTTGGCTATAGGTTAAGATGGTGTCAGAGAGAATACATGCACAATGAAAGAAGAATAATGAAGACAAAACAGTTATATTATTGGATTTGAGCACAATGACAAACTAAAATACTTCCTTTAAAAGGGTGTGTATTTAATTATTTATGTATTTCTTTTCTCTCAAAAAAACAACTACCAGTATGAGAACAGAGCCTTACAGTGTGGAACAGTGTTTTCTGCCAGCCAGTTTGGTATGAAAAGTTCCTGTCAGCTAAGGTGATCTTCACAGGGATTGTGGAAGCACCTCTTCTATGTTTCACCAAATGGCCTAAACTGAAAGTGATCACCTTCATTAACTCATATGGTTGCTGTCTTCAATTTTACAGGAAAACTATGAATGACTTTTTTTTCTTACCTCTTACTCCCTTGTAAAAGCCTTGAGGTGATTAATACAAAAGAAACACGTAACTGGGAGAAAGTTGTTCAGAGAGTAGAGAACAGAAAAACATGGAGAGCTTTCCTGAGATCAGACAAGGACAGTGGTCCACACAATCTATACAAGCATACTACTACAGAATGCACAGTTCTGATCTCCAGTTAGTCTCCAGAATTAAAAGCATGGTATTGTTTGATCCCTACTTTTCACTCATTGTTTGTATAGATCATATTTTTGTTTTTGTTCTTTTCTTAGTGTTAAATAATATCTTGTAGTAGTAAAAACTAAGAATTTTATTTGAACCAGAGAACTTTGGGTTTAATCTTCATTTTAGGAGGAAAAGGAATAAAACAATACTTGAGAATTATCTTTGGAGAAGGTGGGCAAGGAAAAACAAACATGGGAGAGGCTTTGAAAATCATTATGGGCTGATAACCTGAAAAACAGGTTTCTGAGAACAGTTACTATAAAAAAGCATAGCATAATTTTCTTACCAGATCAGATAGTGTTTGCAAGATGAAACTAACTTCCATGTTCTTGGATGTTGTTCTGTGCACATATGATTTGTATGTTGATGTTATTACCAATATTATTGTTATTACTTTAATAGACGGTAAAATAGTTTGGTTTGCATTACTTGCTGAGCCAGTTAAGATCTTGGGTGAACTGCTTGGTTGCTTTTTCTTGCCTCTACCAAATGAGATAATGTGTATCAGCCCCAAAGGCACTATATGAAAGGTAGAAGTGTACAGTTTTATTATTACTTTTTGGTCTACATTACAAGTGGAAAGCAGACAGCTACTGAAGAATTTAGAAATAAAAACAGTTAGAAAAAACCTTTGGTGTGTACTGAGAATGTCAAGTCATTGGATCTTAAGAGAATTTTGTGGAAAGGAAACTTTGGCTGTGAAATAAGAAAAAAACATCAATTCAAATAAGTTTTAGATCAAGAAGATCTGTTTTTCCTACCTTTACTGTCTGCCATCTCTTTTTTCATTCTGTATCTTACTTACATGACTTACTTATGGCTGTAGGTACCAGCTGTAAACTCTGCTGTATTTTACAAAATTTTACAAAATCTTATGATATTTAATTTATTAAGCATATAATTTGCTGTCTTTTTATTATAGATTTGATTCACACTTTGTAAATACTAGAGATTTTTTTCCAAGTTGCAGTGATAGCTGCAAATTTGATTTGACTGTCCGTGTGACAGGCTTGTAATGCCTCATGCTGCCTGTGCTTCTGGCATCATATGTGTGGGCTCACACAGCTGACTTTGCTGGTGTGGAAGTTGTTCCTGAGGCCAGCAGGTAAGCAAGAACACTTAGTTTTATCAGGGACTGTTCAGAAGAATTTTTTTTTTTTATCATTCCTTTGATAGCTGAGCCATTCTGCATGAACAAAGTAGCCAAACAGGGAGGAACTGGAATATCTGTGTCTCTAGTGAAGTCAGCCTAACCTTATCTTTAACAGGAGGAATGATACCACATGGCTTGTAAGTTCTGACTAGACTTATTTGTTATCTGCTTAATATGACTCAATCTGCTTAGGTGAGTTACTTGGGCGAGAGACTTAGATCATTATGGGCACAGAAGTCCAAGGACATACAATGATTTCTCCTAAAATATTAAACATCTCTGTCAGCTCACTGTAGTGGCTTTAAGCCAGGTTTTAAAGAATCTGGCTTGCCTTGAAAGCAACTCTGTCAATTTTACCTTGGGAGAATTTTTTCTAATAGCAACCTCTGAAATAGGTTTATTAGTTATATAAACTTAGAGAGCTTTTGTATCACAAGGCCACACTTAGCTGTGCTTTCAGTTTGATTGCTTCGCTGCTCCATTTTTATGTAGTGTTGAAATTGTGATCAATTACCTTTTAGGGAATTGCCTTTTTTTTCCTGAAATAACAAAGTAGCTTTATAGAATCGTAGAATCATTGAGGTTGGAAAACATCGTCAGAATTATCAAGTTCAGTGTGGCCTACTGAACCCAATCACTGAACCATGACATTTAGAGTCATGTCCATATAAATATATCTCCAGGGATGGTGACTCCTTTGCTTTCATAGGTAGCTCGTTCCAATGTTTAACTACATTGTTAATGAAGAAATTCTTCTTAATATTCAGTCTAGCCTTTCTCTGATGCGTGAGGCCATTTACTTGTGTCCTACCACTTGTCACCTGAGAAAATATACAGACACCCTCCCTGCTGCAGCCACTTTAAAGGTAGTTGTAGGGAGTGATGAGGTCTCTTCTCAACCTTCTCTTCTCCAAACTAAACAATCCCAGTGTCTTCAGCTGCTCCTAATAAATTGAGTTTCTTCTTTCCCCAGCTTCACTGCTTTCATCCACACACACTCAAGCAACCTAATATCCCATTTACAGTGAGGGGCCCAAAACTGAACACAGTACTTGAGATGTGATCTTACCAATGCCAAGTGCAAGGGGACAATCATTTCCCTAGTCCAGCTGGTCACATTATTTCTAAGGCAGACTAGGGTGCCACTGGCCTTCTTGGCCACCTGGGTACACTGCAGTTCATGTCTCGAGTTGCCTGACTCTTCTTGCATATCTTATGTGCTCTTTTTTCCTTCCCGATCTCCTGAAGGTCTTTGATCAACCAGGTTGGTCTTCTCCCTTGCTGGTTTGATGTTTGTTGCATTGCCACAGCCTGCTCCTGCATCTGTAAGATTTCCTTCCTGAAGATTGCTCAGTTTCCCCTTCCCTAGACTCCATTTTCTTTAGAGCTACCTCCCAAGGGACTCTATCAGCCAGGTCTCTAAGTAGGCCAAAATCTGACCTCTGGAAATCCACAGCAGCAGTTCTGCTAATTGCCTTACTCACTTCACCAAAGGCTGAAAACTATCATCTGAAGTACCTGGAACATGTTTTTTGTTCGATTTGTAACATATTGAAATGGCAAGAGAATACTGTAAAGCATCTGTTGCTTTTTAAATGTTTTAAATTAAGTATCACCTAATTTTTATTTTTCATATATTCCTTGACCACACTTCATCCAAGTAAGACTAGTCAGAAAGTTGAAGAAAGATTTGAAGATTCAGATGATGAAGGCATGATGTTACAAGTGAGGAGGCAGATTAGCACAAAGATAATCAATATTACCCTCATAAATCAAATATTCACAAGAATTGTTGGTAGCAAGATAGTGCTGCAGCCAGCTGCAGAAAGCAGTGATTGTCCTGAGAATGATCTGATTTAACTCAAAGTAATCAAACTACAGTTGTCAGAGCATACTTTCATGACACTCTCCAGTGAGGTGGATGACTACAATAAACGCATCATTTTTATTTGTATTTCTATATCTGTTTCAATTGTATCCATAAATGATACAAGATAAGCCCTCTATTGTTAGTATCCTGCAAAGCTTCCATAGTGTCTTTGGAAAATTTTTGTTCGAAGGTCTCAAAACTTCATTTAATTTTGATTAGCAGGCAGCCTAATATTTAAGACAAGGAATAGAAAGAATATATAATTTATATTTGAAATACAAAGCTTTTACAGTTAAATAGCAGAGATTGTTTTGAATGGCTTTGATTAGCACCTAAACTAGACATAAAAATAGTACAAAATGGGTTTAAAACGAGATAAAAGGTGACATAGTCATAAATGAAAATCAAGCCTCCTGAAGAAAAATAGCATGAGCAAAAAATATTTGGAAAGTAGTTGAGGAGAAGAACATTGAAAAACTGCACACGTAACAATTACATTTTTGATTTTTTATAATTTCAAGTGTAAAATAGTTCCTTACAGCCCCAGTAGATGGGATGCAAGCAGGCTGGCTGAGCCCTTCTGGGCTGGTGTGTTTTGAATCTTCCCATGCTCAGCAGGCACTGGAATTGTCTGAGATCTTTCCCTATCCTGCCTGTGCAAGGTGTGTCTGCATCCTTATCAAACTATTGCCCACCCAAAGCCCCACAAGGGCAGTAGAACCAGTGGGTTTCTTTCACTCTGCCACCTCAGCTGTGTATTTGCATACATCATAAATCTCTCAGACTGAACTTGGGAAAGATAACTTGCTGGTCCTTGGAGCTTGTGCTCAATTTGTCACAGCTCTTTGGCTTTTATTTTCAGTAATGTTATAGGGAGATTGGAGACTTAAATACATGTTCTGGTCTTTCCTCTCTCTCTATCAGCATTTGCCTGATTTCCTTATGTAGGGAATTATCGTGTTCTACATGAATTCACTGATACATTTTCCTCACCCTCTAGAACGTCTTTTCACACGGGTCTTTAAGAAATGTCACTATATCACAGAATTATGGGGGTTGGAAGGGACCTCTGGAGACCACTGAGCCCAAACTCCTGCTAACGCGGGTTCCCTGCATCAGGTCACGCACGTAGGCATCCAGGCAGGTCTTGAATATCTCCAGAGAAGGAGACTCCACGACCTCTCTGGGCAGCCTGTTCCAGTGCTTTGTCACTCTGACTGTGAAGATCTTCCTTGTATTAATATGAGACTTCCTGTGTTACTGTTTCTGCTGTATGGGCAGACTAGACTGTGAGCTGGGAGACATGACCACATTGTGTGCATCTGTGAGGCAGAGGAGAGCATTGTTTGCCTGATTTTCGGCTAGTGAATGAACGAAGGCTGCTGAGCTGAGTTTCTTGTATGAAGTTCTTGTTTGCACAGATGTCATCATCTGGTGACTGAAGTACTGCAAATAGTCCTTTTTCAGTATCTTTTTATTGCTCTTGGGCAGAATTTGTTTTGAGTTGTAAAATGGTGCTGTTCACTAATTTGCTGGAGAAATGTGAGGCCAGAGGTTACTGTCCCATTTTTTGCCATGGAGAAGGACTCTCACCTTAGTGTTTCTCAGAATCTTTTGCTGCTTTTTCTCCTCATTTTATGTGAGATTCAGCTGAAAAAAAAAAAAGTTTTTCCAAAAAACAGAAATAAAAAGCTTACTGTCATTCTTAAAACTGTATGCTAATATTGTGTTTTGAAAATAAGATCTGTAGAATTATGTAGGAAAATAACAAAAAACAGTAACACAATCAATTTGAAATACGAATGCATTTTATTTTTGAGACTCCTGGAATTTTTTAATTGAAATTTTTATCAAAGTAGTGCATTTCTGCAAAAGCATATTTTTACTATATTATCAGATTTGAATGGAAAATTGCTCTACCAAAATATTTCAACTCCCTCATCTAAAGAAATAAACCTGTGCAGTGTCTGCACTCAGATTGTTCTCAGACTACCATGTTGCCAAACCTGCATGCATCTTTTTGCATTACTGTGTGAGAGAATTTCATGAGGAGAGGAAAGAAAAAGAAAGGTTTCTCAGTGCGCTAACACCACTTTTCCCTTCTTTCTCCCTAATGAGTATGATGCTATTATCACCTAACTACCACAGGAAACTTTCCAAGCTGAATGTTTTTGGATTTTTTTACTGCATTATTTATGCTTTTTGACATTTTGCTGTTAGTCTTTTTCTTGATCCATGTACAGCTTGTTCTGCTTTGATATTGTTGGATTTTAGTCTTGGCTAGAATTACAGGACGTGCTATTAGTCATGCAGCACAATGAACTGGGCCATCTAGTCCACTCCCAGGTGCTGCTGCCAGCTCTTGTTTGCATCATTAGAAAAGAAATTAAATGTAATAAAACCTTATGTTAGGACTCCTCGTTATTCCTCTTAAGGTCTACCTGCACTTAAGTGCTGCTAAGCTGCTCTTTCTTGTTTCTCTTCATTCCATCATTTTTTTTTTGTGAGCCAAACAACTTTGAAAGAGCTTTGTGTGTAATGATGCATGAAAAGTGTAGCAGATAGTGTGTAAAAACCTATCAATTTCCTAAAAGACTTTTAAATGAACTTTACTGCTTAGAAACAATTCTGCACTTTGGTCTCCTGTTTCTCTTTGTTCATTCATAACTGCAATGAGCAAGAAGTTGCACTGACAATGAACAATGCAAAGTTAAATCTTCTTTAACCCTTGTAGTATAAATCTGTATGGATATATCAATTGTTTCTGGAGTATATTCTTTAGAAGAAGAATGACAGACTCCTGATGAAGCATGCTGCTGTCAGAGATCATAACCACACATGAGAGACGTACTTTCATCCACATTTGATTTTCTTTGTTGTGTGATGCCAGTGATGCTCCTGCTATCAATTATCTAATAGATCATAGAATCATAGAATCACAGAATTAACAAGGTTGGAAATGACCTATGAGATCATCCAGTCCAACCATCCACCTACCACCAATAACCCCACTAAACCATGTCTCTCAACACAACATCTGAACTCTGAGTATGAAATCAGTATGAACAATGTAACAGAGGTGTTTTCTGACACTAATATTTTAATGGAAGGAATGTGTATGCAACTCTGTAAAACAGGTAACCCAAAAAAACTGAATAATAGAATTTTAATCATTTACTTTGGAGAGATAACAAAGTCATGTTAGTCAGTTCTTGAAGTTTTCATATACTGCTGCATATTTGTACATAAAATAAAAATTCTCTTCAGTGTCTGTGTAGCCTGTAACTCCTAATGATGGATGAGAGAAAAACTTCAAGCTTTTAGAATCTATATTTTCCCTTCTCAATTAAAAATGATGAAAATAGATGTAATTTTTTTTAATATTGTAAATCACAATGGAGAAATAAAGCATAGCTTTTCAGTACAAGGATAATCTCTCAATAGTCTTCATTTTTTAAATTGTCGTTTACTTCTCAGAGTGCCATTAAGTGAGGTGTTCTGGTAGCTGCAATCCCCCTTCCAAGTAAATAAATTTCATGCAGTAGGGACAAGAAACTGTAGAATTGTCTTATCAGCCTACAAGCTGGAACTAGACTGCATATACCTAGGAGTGCAAAGTAAGACCAGTGTAATATCCTGCACTTTGGTGGTAAACATCAATTTCTCTCCTATTATGCAAGATTTGGAGCCTGTGTTGATTGAACCCTTCCCCTGTCCCCCTGTCCTGCCATCAGTAGACAAAGGTATTAAAAGTTTGACTCTAGCCACTAAATGCAGGAATCACCTCTGTAAAGTAATTCCGAAGGTTATTAACTTTACTGTATTGGATTTTTACATGTCAGCTATGAGCTTTTTAACTTTTTCGCTTGCATATTCTCCTGCTTTTCACTCTCCATGAATCTGGAGAGGCATCCTTCTGGTATTCACACACCCTTGCTAAAAGGGCGTTAGTAAGGAGTTGTATTTTGTGCTTTGCTTTTTAATTTAACCATGCAAAACAGTGTTATCCCATTGTCATGAAATTACTCAGAACAAACATTTTATTGTTCTCATCACTGAGATAAGCTGTAATAGAGGAAATCAGAGCACTTTTTGAAAACTTGGGGGAGTATATAGTCCCTTTAAAACACAGAATTATAGTCTGACGGCAGTAGGTGGAACTTCTGTAGACTGTCAAGACCAGCACCCCTGCTCTTACCAGGATCAGCTAGAGCAGCTTGCTCACAGCTGCCTCCAGCTGCGTTTTGAATATCTCCAAAGATGGAGATTCTACAGCCTCTTTGTGCAATATATTCAAGTGTTTGATCGCTATCAATTTATATTAAGATGATGTTTAAAGTGAATTTCTTTGATGTTGAGTGTTGATAATCTCAATAATTTTGGTTACAAAGAAATACATTTTTGGAGAGAAGATGGAAAATAGTTCTTGTGATCTTAATGTTAAATTGTCAGGGGCACTGTGTCTTGTAGTGTCCCCCTTTTTGTTTTGTTATGTAATTTAAGTATTAGATATGCCTTTCTTTTCTTAATATGTGAATCTCAGTACTATTGGAAAATGAGTTTAATCTAGGCTTTTCAATGTGTTCAGCTCTTACATTAAGTAGGGTGATATTCCATAGCATTCCATTTTTAAAGACTATTTTAATTTAGGTAAACCACTTGGACTATAAAAAGGCTTTGTAAAGTGTTTTATGCTTGTCATTTTTTAAAATCAACTCAATGATAACATACAATAGTTAAGTAGCTGCATTTTATGATACAACAGCAGATATTAGTATACTTGATTTGTTCCTTGTGATGTATTTTATGAAAAAAAAAGAGGAGAGGAGAAGAGAAGAAAGAGAGAAGGAAGAAAAATGACAGAGAAGGAAAAAAAAGAAGGACTCAAAGAGAACAAGAAAAAACAAGAGGAAAAGAAGGGGAGAAGCAGAGAGGCATGGAGGAAAGGAAGAAAAGTAGAATGTGAGTATGAGTGAGTGAAAGAAACAAAGTGACACAGAGAGGAACAGAGAAAGAAAGAAAGGGATAAGGAGAAAAGGAGACGAGAAGATCCTGAACATATTTTTATTTAAGTTGTTTAAATCTTCTATAAAGACATAGTCACTATTAATTTGCAACTAGTTAAAATTCTAGCTCACAGTCCTTGATAAAATATAGTTTTATTGGTCAGCTCTTCTGTGGTGTTTCCATTACGGAAAATTCTATCGTATCTATCTTTACAAAGTTATTTCCCCTCAAGTTTCCCCCTCAAGTTCATATTTTTGTTTTTAAGTTCACCTTGACATGGTTACTGTGGATTTTTTCCAGTACCATAACTATTCCTACATCAAGTATCCAGCTTGGATGTAAACAAAGAACGAAAAAGTCATAAAAATGTGTGCCATCTTATTAAGTCTGGTCCACACACTAAACTTTACAGGTGTTACTTGAGCAAGTTTTCCTTAATAAAAAAAGATGTCCTCCTTAAGCAGAGAAGATAGAGACTCTGTATACTTAAATGTATATACAGGAAAATATAGTTGACATTTTGATATGACATTGACATTTTGATATGACATTGACATTTTGATTGAGATCTTTCCCACAATATTTTGTTTGTGACTAGGGAAAGTCACTGAACACAAGCTTCCGCCATTTCTTAGCCAGAATCTTTCAACGGGGGGAAGTTCCACTTATTACAGAGAAATAAAGGAAAACTGAATATTTTCCCTTGCACAACTGTGTTTTTCCTCCAGTGTTCTCAAGAACTTAAGTAAAAATTAAATAAAAGCACCAGCTCAATTTTATCCAAGGAGGATAAAGGCCAAAGAGAAACAGTTCAGAAACAAAGCAAAAAGAAATGAATGTATGCTTGAATGACCTGAATGGTTAATAGGAAAGAAAACTTCTAAAATAAGAACAAACTCAAGGCTGTGACTAAGGAGGCAAACAAAACTGCAGGTCACCTGTTGTAGGTAGTCCTGTCATGGCTTGTGCCACGTTCTCATGGTGAATTCCTGAGCAAATACTTACACCTTGCCCAAACAAACGTCAAGTGTTGCATTTCAGTGGTGCTGAACAAATGTTCTGCTAAATAAGCATGTTGTTCTTTGAGAGAGGAGGCAGCCGCCTTGGGCAGGAGCCCTGCAACCAGGCACAGATGTCCTGGCTTTGTGACAGAGGAAGCAAGCTGGCTTCTGGGTAGGAACTTTGCACTGTATTCTGTGCTGACATACAGAAACTTTTCACCTAGGATCCAACAGAGGAGGTAAACCAAGCTAGTCAGCCAGACATGGAAAAACACAAGTCAGAGAGTGGGATTCTTCCTTTTGTACTTGTATTTTATTTTGCTTTGCTCGTTCTGCATGTCATACACAACCAGTTTCACAACTCAGTGTTTTCTGACATTAAATTCTTCTGCACATATGTTTCTATGCTATTAGTCTTCTGCTACTAATATACAAAGTTTACTGTTATGAAGGTAATGTTTTAGACTGTTCAGAAGCCTTTAGCAATCGAACCTACCTTTTTTCCTGAGATGAAGGCACTTGAAAGGTTAGTCTCTCAATATCTTACTTTGACTTCTCAGACTAATGTAATATCACAATCAGACCATGATGCAGTTGTGTATTTTATATATGTATTCTTAATTTTTTCATAGATCCTGTATAAATACAAGTGCTGCTCTGAAAGTAATGCCTCCTAAGTTATGTTGGCCCACAATGTCAGAGGCAGATGTTGGTGGGATGGCAGTAGAGGTCGAATCTTCCCATTACATTTTGTTACTGTGTGACAGGTGGAAACAGAGGGGCAGTCTGACAAAATGGCGTCTGACATGAAAGTATGTTTGAAGCAAAGGTGTGTTGCTGAATTCCTCCATGCAAAAAAAATTTTCACCTATTGAGATTCATTGATGCTTGCTGAATGTTTCTAGAGACCAAACAATGGATGTGAGTACAGTGAGGCAGTAGGTGGTATGCTTCAGTTGCAGTAGTGACAACATGAAAAACAAGCCCAGCTGTCACACCATGAAATGAAGAGCATTTTGATCAGCTCATCCACGCAAATCGGTGGATTGTGATCAGGGAACTGTGAACAGAGCTAAATAATGGCTTCAATGCATTGGAAACAATGGTGGTAATGTTGGAATACTGCAAATTTTTCCACCAGGTGGATCCCATGAATTCTCACACAGGAACAGAAAGAAAGATGAGCATACACTCTGCCGGGTGAAACACTGGCTGGATGGCCAGAATGTTGTAGTCAGTGGAGTTAAATCCAGTTGGTGGCTAGTCACAAGTGTTGTCCCCAAGGGCTTGGTACTGGGGCTGCTCCTGTTCAACATCTTTATCAATGAACTTGATGAGGGAATTGAGTGCACTCTCAGTAAGTTTGCAGATGACTCCAAGTTGGGAGGGAGTGTTGATCTGCCAGAGGGTAGAAAGGCTTTACAGAGGGACTTGGATAGACTGGAATGATGGGCCAAGGTAAACTGTATGAGTTTCAATAGGGCCAAGTGTCGGGTCCCGCATTTTGGTCACAACAACCCCAGGCAACCCTACAGGCTTGGGGAGGAGTGGCTGGAAAGCTGCCTGATGAAAAGAGACCTTGGTGTGCTGATGCACAGGACAAGGGGAAATGGCCTCAATTTGCACCAGGGGAGGTTTAGGTTGGATATCAGGAGAAATTTCTTTACAGAAAGGGTTGTTAAGCACTGGAACAGGCTCCCCAGCGAGGTGGTTGAGTCACCATCCCTGAATGTGTCTAAAAACAGTTTGGATGTGGTGCTTGAGGACATGATTTAGAGGTGGGTTGTTAGAGCTAGGGTAGTATGGTTTGATTGCATTTGGACTTGATGATCTTGAAGGTCTTTTCCAACCTGAGCAATTCTATGATTCTATGATTCTAACACTGTATGCAAGTTTGTCAGGATCTGTTGAACCAATATGAGGCTGAAGGCATCGTTACAGGTGATGAGCTGTGGGGACACTACTTAAAGCTGGAGTTGAAATGGCAGTCCATGGAGTGTTGAATGTGAATTCCTCATCCAAGTTCGAGATGCAGCCCTGAGTGGGCAAAGTGTTATACACTGTCTTTTGGTATAGGAAAGAGGTGATCATTCTGGATTTCCTGGAACCTGGACAAACCATCATCTCTGACCGCTACATTCCAATGGCAACTGAGCTGAAGGCTCAAACTTCCAGAGTCAGGCCAGAGAAGATGATATGATAACACAATAACACCAGGTCCCATAACAGTTATAATACTGTGGAGCGCATTGCCAGTCTTGGCTGAACTGTCCTACTACACCCATGGTATAGTCTGGATTTGGCATCTTCTGACTTACATCTGTTTAGGCTGATGAAAGATGGACTGTATGGGCAACATTTTCCTAGCAATGATGCCATCATAGCAGCTGCGAAATGGTTGGTCACCTCTGCTGGATATTCATGAGCATGACATGCAAGCTCTTGTTCATTGCTGGCAAAAAAACATAACTAATGGTGGTGGCTATGTTGAAAAATAGCATTTTGTAACTTTATTGCTTTAAACTGCTTTATCAAATAGAGTTATTGTACTCTTTGTATCTGTTGTAGTTTCCATGAAAATAAGAAAAATTACTTTCAGAGCAACATATGTATTCCAGATAACTATAGCTATTTGCCATTTTTGTGGTTTCAATATCTCAGTCAGTTCTGTAAACAATATGGCAAATGCTGGGTGAAGCTAATCCTAAGACATTGCTTTAAAAGTCTTTCTTCTATTGTCAAAATGTTATTGACAGAAAGATTAATAGTCATTTGAAGAGTGGTCTTACAAATTCCTCTGCAGTTGCCAAAAATATGGCAGGATGGAAGAGCTAGTATTCCAAATAAGCTGGGGTAATAAGATCGTGGGCTTCTCCTATAAACTGCTGCTGTAGGTTATTCCAGACATCAGGGTTACTGGTAAATATTTGATATTTAAGGATTTCTTATATTTAAGAAAAAAAAAACCACCTATATTATCTTATTATCTGTATTCTGTACACAGATAAATATACTGTCTTATCATAGAATCATAGTATCACCAAGGTTGGAAAAGACCTTAAAGATCACCCAGTGCTACCATCCACCTATCACCAATAGTTCTAACTAAACCATGTCCCTCAACACAACATCTAAATGTTTCTTGAATACCTCCAAGGTCAGTGACTCCACCCCCTCCCTGGACAATCAGACTGAATTAGAAATAATTAGATCATTTATTTTTATTTTCACTAAGTGCAGACAGCTGGTTTGGGTTCTTCATAGTCCCTCAGCTAGTTGTGCTAAACTCTTTCAAGCAGCAAAAGTGAGAGGCACCTCTCTGTGTAGTCTCTGCTTTTTGTATCTGCAGCTTATATACCTGAAAATCAACACCTGATCTGCATCTAATGCTTAGTTCATAGTCTTAATTTATGTCCTTAACCTCCTTATTTTTTAATAATCTGTAGTAATGGTGAATGTTATTTTTCAGAACAATTGCCACACAAGATGGATCTGGGCATGAAGCATGGGACAATCTGATGTAAGTTGTTTCTGCATTGCCTTGCAGAAACTGTGTTAGCGCCTACATTATAGCTGATTGTTTAAAACAGAAGGTTTGTTTAGTTCATCTCTATCTTCTCTTTTTCTCTTTTGAATTGTAAGTACAAATTACCTAGTCATTAGTAGTATATTGCCAAACTAGGCCTTTATTTAGAAATCACTGTAGGATCTTCCAGGACACACTGATTTCTAGTGATACTGCTGGTACTCTAACACCTAGCCCATGGTAACTCAAATTGAAAAAAGCAAAAGAAATAAAAAATAGCTATTCTACAATCACAATATTAACAATGAAATACAGCTTTATTGACATAAAAATGAGCATTGTTCTTTCTAAGGTTGTTGGTTGTTTAACTTACTGTGTTATATATACTAACATTTACTGGTAGAGTCACTTAAGTGTGACATACTAGTTTAGGAAACACACAGGAAGTAGAGTATATATTTAAAAGTACTTTGTTTTCTAGAGTTCCTAATGCAAAGATTTGCTTACTTTTAAATCACTGTCACTATATGCGTATATATGTACACACACTCACTGTGGGTTTTATACAAAACCTAAAAAATAATCATAGAGTTACAGAATATCCCAGATTGGAAGGGACCCATAAGTCATCAAGTCCAACTCCCGACTCCACACAGGACCACCTGTCATGGTTTTGTGATTTTCGGTTATTGGTATTCCACATCATAACATCATGTAGTGGACATACCTAGTTTTCAGAAGAGAAGGACTACTACAGTCCCCACGGTACTTTGCTCCTTTGTTACCATTTTCCAGCCGGAGGGAAAAGATAAAAGCTCGCAGTATAAAAACTTGCAGATCACGAGACCTCGTCCCTTTTTCCACCCGTCTCTCATCTTGGCAGCACCTCGCTCTCCAGCGTTCTTATCGTCGGTAGTAGAGTAAGGCCTACCTTGATTTTGGGACATTCTCTCTCTCTGTATTGGATTTATCAGCTTAAATTGTAATTATATTGTATTATAGTGTGTTGTTTTGCATTCCGATATTTTATTTAGTAAATTAGTTTGTTTCTCCTCAGATTGTTGCCGCTGTTCTTTGCTCTCAGGGCCATCTCCCTACCCTTTTCCCCTTTCCCCTTTTCCCGGGACGTGGGCCCTTGGGTCCCCCGTCCCCTTTGTCACGGAATCGGGCCTAACGCCCGTAAACCGTTGACACCACCCAAAATTCAAACCATATTTTTGAGATATATTCTGATTAACATATTCTGATGGAGGATTTTAATTGCCCAGATATCTGCTGGGAAGACCATATGGTGAGCTGTAAGAGATCCAGGAGATTACTGGAGTCTGTGGATGATAACTTTCTGGTTCAAGTATTGGATATACCAACCAAGGTGAAGCTCTGCTGGATCTGGTGTTCATCAATGCAGAGGAGATCATTAAAGGCGTTAAGATTAGAGGCAGCCTAGGCTGCAGCAGCCATGCCCTGGTTGAGTTTATGCTCTTGAGGAATGTGGGCCTGGCAAAGAGTGGGGTGAGAACCCTGAACTCTGGGGGAGCAAACTTTAGGCTGTTTAAGGAATTATTGGATGAGATCTCTTGGGAAGCAGTCCTTAGAGACAAAGGAGTTGAAAAAAGCTGGATACTCTTTAAGGATGCCTTTCTGAGAGCACAAGAGCTCTCCATTCCTCTGAATAAGAAAACCAGCATGTCTTGGCAAGGACCTGCTGGTCAGACTGACGGAAAAGAGGAGATTGTACCAGCTGTGGAAACAAAGGCGTGCCACCTGGGGAGAATACAGGGATGCTGTCTGGACTGGCAGAGAGGGGATTAGGAAAGCCAAGGTGCAGAAGAAACTGAACTTGGTAAGGGATGTTAGATACAACAAGGAGGGATTCTATAGGTACATAGGCCAGAAGAGGCAGGCCAAAGAGAGTGTACTTCCTTTGGTAAATGAGAAAGGAAAACTGTCTACAACAGATATTGAGATGGCTGAGGTACTAAATGAGTGTTTTTGCTTTGGTTTTCACTGGCAGCCAGGATTCTCATATTACTCACCTCCCTGAAGCTCACATACCTGAGCCTCTAGGTGGGAACTGGGGGAGTAAATCCCTCCACTCTGTAAGGGCAGAACAAGTCTGAGACTGCCTCATGAGACTGAACGCATACAAGTCTATGGGGCCAGATGACATGCACGCCAGGGTCCTGAAGGAGCTAGATGATGTGCTTGCTGAGCCGCTCTCCATCATATTTAAAAAGTCGTGGCTGTTGGGTGAAGTACCATGGGACTGGAAAAAAGGAAATGTCATTTCCATTTACAAGAAAGGGAAGAAGGAGGACTCTGGGCACTGCAGGCTGGTGAGCCTTACCTCTGTGCCTGGGAGCCTCATGGAACAGATCCTCCTAGAAGACATGTGAAGGCACATGAGAGATTAGGAAGTGATCTAAGACAGCCAGCATGACTTTACCAAGGGAAGGCCATTAGTGGACAAAGGGAAGGTGACTGATGTCATCTACCTGGACTTGGGCAAGGCCTTTGACATGGTCCCCACAACATCCTTCTCTCTAAACTGGTGAGCACTGGATTTGAGGGATGGACTATTCAGGAGATAAGGAATTGTTTGGAAGGCCATAGACAGAGGGTTATGGTGATTGGAACTATGGCCAGGCGGAGGCTGGTGACAGGCGATATCCCCTAGGTGTCTGTCTTGGGACTGGTGCTCTTCAACATCTTCATCAGTGACATTTATGAATGGCTTGAGTGCACCCTCAGCAAGTTTGCTGATGACACCAATCTGAGTGGTGCAGTTGATATGTTAGAAGGAAGGGATGCCATCCAGAGGGACCTCAACAATCTTGAAAGGTGGGCCCATGTGAACCTAATGAGGTTCAACATAGCAAAGTGCAAGGTTTTGCACTTGAGTTGGAATAATCCCAGATATGTATACAGGCTGGGAGAAGATGTCCTTGAGAGTAGCCCTGCAGAGAAGGACCTGGGGGTCCTGGTGGATGAAACACTGAACATGAACCAGCAGTGTGCTCTTCCAGCTCAGAAAGCCAATGGTATCCTGGGCTCCATCAGAAGAGGGGTGGCCAGCAGGGTCAGGAAGGTGATTGTCCCTCTCTACTCTGCCCTCATGAGGCCCCATCTGTAGTAATGCGTCCAGGTCTGGGGCTCCCAATAGCCCCCAGGTGGATAGATGATGGTAAAACAGTGGATGTGGTCTATCTTGATTTTAGTAAAGCTTTTGACACACTCTCCTACAGCACCCTCGCAGTGAAACTGAGGAAGTGTGGTCTGGACAATTGGGTAGTGAGGTGGACTGTGAACTGGCTAACGAAAGAAGCCAGAGAGTTGTGGTCAATGGACAGAGTCTAGTTGGAGGCCTGTATCTTATGCAGTCCCTCAAGGGCTGGTACTGGGGCCAGTACTGTTCAATATATTCATCAACGACTTGGATGAGGGAATAGAGTGCACTGGCAGCAAATTTGCTGATGACACAAAACTGGAAGGAGTGGCTGATACACCAGGAGGCTGTGCTGCCATCCAGCTAGACCTAGGCAGGTTGGAGAGTTGGGTGGGGAGAAATTTGATGAAATGTAACAGGGACAAGTGTAGAGTCTTGCGTCTGGGCAAGAACAACCCCAGGTACTAGTATAGGTTGGGGACTGACCTCTTGGAGAGCAGCACAGGGGAAAGCGATGTGGCGGTCCTGGTGGACAGTTGGCTGAATATGAGCCAGCACTGTGCCCTTGTGGCCAAGAAGGCCAATGGCATCCTGGGGTGTATTAGAAAGGGTGAGGTTCGTAGGCCGAGAGAGGTTCTCCTCCCCCTCTACTCTGCCCTGGTGAGACGGCATGTGGAGTATTGTGTCCAGTTCTAGGCCCCTCAGTTCGAGAAGGACCAGAGAGAGAGAGAGTCCAGTGCAGAGCCACAAAGGTGATTAAGGGAGTGGAGCATCTCCCTTATGAGGAAAGCATGAGGGAGCTGGATGTCTTTTGCTTGGAGGAAACTGGGGGGTGACCTCATTAATGTTCATAAATATGTAAAGGGTGAGTGTCAGAAGGATGAAGCCAGGCTCTTCTCAGTGACATTCAGTGATAGAACAAGGGGCAATTGGTGCAAGCTGGAACATATGAGGTTCCACACAAATATGAGAAAAAACTTCTTCACAGTGAGGGTAACAGAACACTGGAACAGGCTGCCCAGAGAGGCTGTGGGGTCTCCTTCTCCGGAGACATTCAAAACCCACCTGGATGTGTTCCTGTGTGACGTAATCTAGGTGTTCCTGCTCTGGTGCATTAAGATATTAAGATCTTAAGATATTGCACTTTGGAGTAAAAATGCTATGGTTTCTCTTTCAAGGTCCCTTCCAATCCCTTCTTATCCAGGAAGCTACAGGCCAGTCAGCCTCACCTCCGTCCCTGGAAAGGTGCTGGAACAGCTTGGTCTGGATGCCATCTCCAGGCAATTGGAAGAGAAGAAGGTTATCAGGAGTAGTCAGCATGGGTTCACCAGGGGGATGTCATACTCAGCCAACCCGGTAGCCTTTTATGATGTCATCACTGGCTGGGTGGATATGGGGAGAGCAGTGGATGTAGTCTACCTTGACTTCAGCAAGGCATTTGGTGCTGTCTCCCACAGTGTCCTTATAACGAAGCTGAGGAAGTGTGGGATAGGTGACTGGATGTTGAGGTGGGTTGAGAACTGGCTGACTGGCAGAGATCAGAGGGTTGCGATCGGTGGTGCAGAGTTCAGCTGGAGGCCTGTATCTAGTGGTGCTCCCCAGGGGTCAGTGCTGGGTCTGGCCTTGTTCAACATCTTCATCAATGACCTTGATGAGGGGATAGTGTCCACTTTAAGCAAGTTTGCTGATGATACAAAGCTGGGAGGAATGACTGACACACCAGAAGGCTGTGCTGCCATTCAGCAAGACCTGGACAGGGTGGGGAGTTGGGCAGAGAGGAACCAGATGAGGTTTAACAAAAGTGGGTGTAGCGGCTTGCACGCAGGAAGGAACAACCGCATGTACCAGTACAGCTTTGGGGACAACCTGCTGGAGGGGAGCTCTGCAGAGAGAGACCTTGGTGGACAACTTGTTGGCCACGAGCAAGCAGTATGCCATGGTGGTCAAGAAGGCCAGTGGCATCCTGGGGTGCATTAAAAGGAGTGTGTCCAGCAGGTTGAGGGAGTTGATCCTCCCCCTCTACTCTGCCCTGGTGAGGTCTCACATGGAGTACTGTGTTGAGTTCTGGGCTCCCCAGTACAAAAAAGACAGGGATCTAGTGGAGAGAATCCAGCAGATGGCCACAGATATGATGAAGGGCCTGGAGCATCTCCCATATGAGGAAAGGCTGGGTGCCCTGAGTCTGTTCAGCCTTGAGAAAAGAAGACTGAGAGGGGATCTGGTCAACATCTATAAATACCTAAGGTATGGGTGGCAAAGGGACAAGGCCAGTCTATTTTCGGTGGTGCGTGGTGGTAGAACAAGGGAAAATGGCTTCAAAGTGAAGCATAGGAAGTTCTGCACAGATGTATGTAAGAACTTCACCGTAAGGGTGATGGAGCACTGGAACAGGCTGCCTAGGGGAGTTCTGGAGTCTCCTTCTCTGGAGATGTTCAAGACCCACCTGGACACCCACCTGTACAACCTGGTCTAGGGAGCCTGCTTTGGCAGGAGTGTTGGACTTGGTGATCTCTAGAGGGTCCTTACAGTCCCTACAACTCTGTGATTCTGTGGTTCTGCAAATCCCTGACATTCTGTGATTCTGTGAATACAGGAAAGATGTGGAGCTGTTGGAGAGGGTCCAGAGGAGGGCCACAGTGATGATCAGAGGTCTGGAGCTTCTCCTCTATGAAGACAGGATGAGGGAACTGGACTTGTTCAGCCTGGAGAAAAGAAGGCTGTGAGGAGACCTCATTGCAGCCTTCCAGTATTTAAAAGTGGATTATAAACAGGAGAGGAATCAACTTTTTATGAGGGTGGACAGTGATTGTACAAGGGGGAATGGTATTAAGCTCAGGGAGGGAAGGTTTAGATTGGATATCAGGGAGAAGTTCTTTACAGAGAGAGTGGTGAGGTGCTGGAACAGGCTGCCCAGAGGGGCTGTGGATGCCACATCCCTGGAGGTGTTCCAGACCAGGTTGGATGGGGCCCTGGACAACCTGGTCTAGTACCAGATCTGGAGGTTGGTGGCCCTGCCTGTGGCAGGGTGTTGGAACTTGATGATCTCTGGGGTCCCTTCCAACCCAGGCCATTCTATGATTCTATGAGAGCATTGTCCAAACACTTCTTTAACTCCAGCAGCTTGGGGCCATGATCACTGCATGGAAGAGCCCGTTCCTGTGTCTGACCGCCATCTAGATGAAGAACCTTTACCTAATAACCAATTTGACACTCCCCTGACACAGACCCATGCCATTCTCTGAATTGTGGCCACGCCTTGGACCCTATCCATTTTCATGACAGTGGACACAAGTGGACACTATTTGTTTTCAGGCTGTTCTCTGATTGGAGTGCAAATCTTGTATTCAAGCCATTCTCAGAAAGCTGACCATGCCTGTGGCCCATGCCGTTGTTTGTTCAGTGACCATGCATGTACTCCATGTGACTGGGTAAAGAATGGTCATGATGAGGGGATTGAGTGCAACCTCAGTAAGTTTGCAGACAACACCAAGTTGGGAGGGAGTGTTGATCTGCCAGAGGGTAGAAAGGCACTACAGAGGGACCTGGATAGACTGCATCGATGGGCCAAGGCAAACTGTATGAGTTTCAACAGGGCCAACTGTTGGGTCCCGCACTTTGGTCATGACAACCCCAGGCAACCCTGCAGGCCTGGGGAGGAGTGGCTGGAAAGCTGCCTGATGAAAAGAGACCTTGATGTGCTGATGGACAGTTGGCTGAATATGAGCCAGCAGTGTGCTCAGGTGGGCAAGAAGGCCAATGGCATCCTGGCTTGGATCAGGAATGGTGTGGTGAGCAGGACTAGGGAAGTAACCCTGCCCCTGTACTTGGCATTGGTGAGGCCCCACCTCGAGTACTGTGTTCGGTTTTGGGCACCTCAGTACAGAAAGGACATGGAGGTGCTGGAGCAGGTCCAAAGAAGGGCAACAAGGCTGGTGAAGGGCTTGGAGAAGATGCCCTACGAGCTGAGACTAAAGGAACTGGGGCTGTTTAGTCTGGGGAAGAGGAGGCTGAGGGGAGACCTTATTGCTCTTTTCAAATACCTGAAAGGTGATTGCAGTGAGAGCGGATTTGGTCTCTTCTCACTGGTGACAGGTGACAGGACAAGGGGAAATGGCCTCAAGTTGTGCCAGGGGAGGTTTAGGTTGGATATCAGGAGAAACTTCTTTACAGAAAGAGCTGTTAAGCACTGGAACAGGCTCCCCAGCGAGGTGGTTGAGTCACCATCCCTGAATGTGTTTAAAAACTGTTTGGATGTGGTGTTCAGGGACATGATTTAGTGGTGGGTTGTTAGAGTTAGGGTAGTATGGTTAGGTTGTGGTTGGACTTGATGATCTTGAAGGTCTTTTCCAACCTGAGCAATTCTATGATTCTATGATTCTATGATTGTATGGTGGCCATGTGTATGCCTCCTGTTGCTGGGTGAATGGTTCCTGTGCTTCATTTCATTCTCTGGATGATAGCCATTTCTATGCCTCTTGTCATTCTCTGACAAGTTCTTTGAAGGAATGCCTGATCACTACACCCTTTTTGGGACACCCCTCTTCTGTGCCCCTTGGAATTCTCTGCAGGATCTACCTGCTTGGGCTCTTCCTTGTCATTCACTAGGGAACACGAATGACTTGGTTCCATGCCATTCCCTTGATGGTGGGCAAATCTCTGTGCCCTGTCTGCCCTCTGGGCAAAGCCTCTGGGCATACAGCACATGTATGCCTTCCCAGCAGGCTTGTCTTGTTGTTCTCCGGAGGATCCATCTCCATGGGCTTCTCACTATCCTCCAACCCAAACCTATTCCCCTCTTGGGATGGAGCCCAAGTGTATTAAATTGATTAAGGTTTGTCAGTCATGTAATCTATTCAGATTGAAAATCTGTTTTGTATTTTCTTCTTTTTGGAACCATAATTTAAGTTAATGAATGTAAGTACTGTGAATACTTTGCGTTGTTGTCAAATGCTATAGTGGCTTTTGGCCTATACTAAGGTATTAAGATGATGTGCTGAAAGTAAAATAACACAGGTAGTGAGAAATGGCAGTGTCTGGATCTTTTGTAAATTAGGTTTACTGTTGCTACTCTGATCACAGTTACATATGCAGTACCTGATACATACATGTTATCCTATGGACAAACAAGAAAATTGTTTTAGTTTTTCTTTAGAATCAACTTGATATTTGAAATAAAGGGCAGTGAATAAATATGAATAACTGTTAATAGGATCTTAGCATAGTTTTGAGACAGTGAAATCCTGAGCTGTAGGTGTTTAAAAATGGAAAAAGGGAGGATATTTAAACAGCTGCAGCGAGCGAGTTACACAATGTTTCCCATTAGCAGAAAATCCTTTAGAACACTTTTGAATGAGGCTGATGTATGTTGAAGATTTATGCAACAGTAAGGATACAAAAAGCATAGAAATGTAACAGCTATTACCCTGTAGCCCTTCTGTTTAGAAGAAGAATGCAGGTAAGTTGCTCTGAAAGTAATGCCTCCAAATTCTTTCTTTGAAAATGACAGTAGATACAAAGAACACAATAACACTATTTGAGAGAGCAAATTCTCAGCTACAAAACAGTATTTTTCATTGTAGTCACCACCATTAGCTACGTGTTTTTGCCAGGAATGAACAAGAGTTAATGCCATGCTGTGAAACAACCTGCACAGCAGAGGTGACACACTGTCACTGTCAAAACACCTGAAATGTACTATCCACCACCTCACTGTGCTCACATACTCTGGTTGGTCTCCATAAACATTCAACAAATGTTGATGAGTATCAATGGGTGCCACTTTTTCCTCATCGAGGAATTCAGTGACAAACCTTTGCTTCATATGCACTTCCAGGTCAGATACCTGCCCCTTAGCCCTCTGCCACAGAGCAACAGTGTGTAATGGAATATTGGTGGGAAGGTTCAACCTCTACTGCCATCACACCAACATCCGCCCCGATATTGTGGGTCAATATAATAAAATAGGAGACATTCTTTTTGGAGCAGCCCTTGTAGATTGGTTTACATTCTAGAACCATTTACTTTTGCATTCTCTTATGCACTGAGCCTAGCCATACGCAATCATTCCTTCATTTATCTTTTTTTCTTCTCCTTGCTATTCCTTGGGTATACCTCTATATACTAGCAGCCAATTCAAAGAATATTTTAGTTATGCGTATGAGGATTTCCTTCTGTTGGATCATCAGCAAAAACAACATTTTAAAATAGAGAAGACTGAGTGGTAATTAAAGTGACCTTTATAAGTGTCTTGCCACACCCATAGCTTTGGGCCAGGGCTGTGTGAAAGTTTACCCTGAATCAGTGCTTCATTATGAGGTTGCTATGGGCACTGGTATACAATGGTGCTGCAAACACAAGCAAGGACTAAACATTCTAGGGTGGTAACAGTCAAAACTAACCTTTGCTGTAGCAGAACATTAACATCTGAGCAGACACTAGAAATCTTTTGCTTACTTATTTACACATAATCTTGAAGCAACTCACATTTTCTTTCTGCTCAGATTTTTGCCTGGGTGATGCCCTATGCATTTATCATGTCAGCTGGGAGTCAGTCAGTGTAGTGTGCTTAAAAACAGTGAGCAGTTCTAAATAAAGATTCACAGCTGGAAAGAAATTAAGTAAAACCCTGGGAGATAAGATCCTTTCAAGACCAACATTAAAAAAAGATTTCCAAACAAAGCAGGGCCTTGCTTAGATGAAAATCTTTTACAGAGGAAGACCATATTCAGGAGGTAAATTAGAATATAAATTTGGAATATATTCATGAGCATGACTTGGGAAAAGTGTTTTAAGGTCATGAGTTAACTTGAATGATTTTGTTGTTCTTCTTGTGTTAGCCCAGATACAAAGAACCTTGCTGAACAGGCTCAAACTGTGCAGAACTTATTAACTGACATCAAAGACATTGCTTATTTGGAAGTAGCTGAAGTTGACATGAGCTACCTGAGCAATATGATCGTTTTCTGGGAAGTAAACAGAGCATGACTGAGGTTGAGCTGTTCTTTTTGCAAAGCCTAACATACATCCTAGAGGAAATGGCTAATGTATCTTCAACTTTTGGCAAGCAGAAGGTAGTCTGACTTTTAACATAACATTTTGAAGCAAACATAGAACTTTAACAAACACCATGAAGTAATTTTTTCCTCATGCAGCCAGAGAGTAACACTATAAAGACAGTGATAGAAAGATTTTTATTTTTTGAGCAAGAAAACTGGCAGTTTTGCTCCAATGGCCTTGTTCAGAGCTTTCGGAACATCTCACGCTAAGAAACAAAAGTGCATCACTGAAATAAGTGACTTTATCATAGATTTTCCTTCTCAGAGAAATAACCTGAGAAAAGCCCAAGGGATATCAAAATTTTTGGTAGCAGTTAATCATCTTTCAGAATAACCAGTACTCATCATAATCACAATTTTAAATTCTTTAAATATTTCTGCAATAGTCTCAAATATGCCTTGTTCTAAAAATGCGTGTTTTGAAAAGCAATTTTTTTTCTTAATGTTTTTATGCACTCACATAATGAACAGAATTAGAAGAGTCTTCATCTCTAAATACACTAGAATTCTACCTCCTGTTTGGTGTACAGAGGGTAACGTAGTGCCATGATTACTAAACAGTTCAGGAGCTAGAGTGAATATAGTCACATCAGCATGGCTCTACCTTGTGAAATTTAGGCTGATTGGCAGTTTGTTAACATGGATACAACATTGTGCTGATGCAGTTATACAGCTATTCCAAACTTAAGCTAATATTGTTGCATGGTATTGCTTTATTTTGGTTCATTAATAGCAAAATCAGCTGTTTCCCTAGTATGGTATTGCATTCCCTGGTGTAGATGTGCTCACAATAACTGCAGTAGGGACAATTCCTGAAAAATTTCCATAAGCACTAAGATGAGCCTGGAAACTCAGGGAACCTTGAGGTGAAAAGATTGTTTTTTGCTGCAGCAGTTTTTCAATCCTGCATTAAATAGACTTGCGCTAAGCAGGTCGAGATAATAAGTTAGTCATATTCATTGGCACTAATCTTTACAGGAAAAGAGAGTTTTTAGAAAATGATGACATAATGGAGGTAGCTTAAGAGGAGTTTAGGGTTTCTTTACTTCATAGAATTACAGAGTGGCTGAGGTATGTGGGCCTCTGTAGACTGTCTAACCAGTGTTCCTGCTTAAAGCAGTCAGCTAAGAGTAGCTTGCTCAGGGCATTTTCCAGTTGGGTTGACCTTCTTTGTTGTCAGGGCCCAGTGCTGATTTGTGTTCAACTTGTCCTCGGGACTCCCAGGTTTTTTTCTGCCCAGCTGTTTCCCATCTGGTTGGCTCACAGCTTGTTCTTGTTATTTCTTCCCAGGCTTTTGCCTTCCTGTTTTGCTGCTTCATGAAGCTCCTGTCAGTCTGTTTCTCCAGCCTCCTGAGGTCCTTCTGGATGGCAGTGCAGCCATCTTGTATTTGAGTCACTCCTCCTAGTTTTGTTATCACCCGCAAACTTGGTGAGGGTTTGTTCATCTGGGTCATTAATGAGGATACTAAATGATATTATCCCCAGTATCAACCCCCCAGTACACTTCTATGCGACAAGTAGCCAGCTGCTCAGCTTTGTGCTGCTGTTCCATAAACCTTTGAGACTGGCATTTTGGGCTGTTCTCAGTCTACCTTAAAGCCCACTTGTCTAGTCCGTACTTCATGAATTTGTCCATGCAGTTTTTCCTTTATGACAGTTAATTTTCATCTCAAATTAAACAGAAGGGTAAAAGTAAGTGGAGTATTGATACAGGCCTACAGAAGGTGCAACAAAGGACAGAGATTCAATAGTTAACTTGTTTTCCCTTGTAAATTGTAGACTATTTTATTATTTCCTCTCACTTGTTTAATACGTCAACAGGCAGGTGAGAACTGCTCTTGTTTTTCAGCCACTTTCTCTCAGGTAGATCTTCTAACTTATTTCAGTGGATGCCATAACCTTATCTTTCTTTGCTGTCCTGTACAGCTCCATCAGAATATGCTGTTTCCCAGTTTTGTGTTTGTGTATCAGGAAGTCCATGGCAAAACTCACACTGGAATCCAGAATATTTCCTACAATCAAAATTGATTAGATTTCAGATTTCACAGGTTTTCCATATTTATGCCTTTATTTTGATGACAATTGTAGCACCACAAGACAATCTACCTGTAAGCTCTTATTATAATACTTTCTCAACAATTCAAGGTTTTTGAAAACTAGTTATCTTCTGTTGTATGAACTACGTAACCAGATCTTTTTGGATGGAAGTCTCAGATCTGATGATTTTGAAAGTCAATGACTGTTTTAATATATAATCTTCAGTACTTAATGACCAAGTCTGTGTACAAATGATCTGAGTTACTTTCAAATACAGAACAGATGCATTGAAATGTTTTGCATTACATACAATATTAATACTTTACCATCTCTATCTGGAAATGGAGTCACAGCACTTTTTTTTGTTGCTAATATGATTCAACCCATCTTTTAAACGGATTTATAGCTGATTATACATATTTTTTTTCCCTTTCCTGGTTTCATTATCATCTACTTCCCTCTTTTAAGATTAATCAACTTCTTCTTGTTATTTCTAGTTGTTGGTTATAAGTTCAATTCATTGTTTAGGTGAAGAAGACCAGAACTGAGGAGTTCTGCCAAATGCAACACTTGCTAGAATTTCTAATTTTGATTTATACTTTTTCTCTAATAACTCGTCTCCCCAGTAATCTTTATTATGACCTAATTAGTCCTTTTGAATTACAATTATTTGTAATTGTTTGTTGAGACTATCTTCTGTCTTCCTATATTGAATACAAATGTGTCACAATACCTGTATTTAGGTATTGTATTAGTATTGTATTGTATTAGGTATTTGTATTAGTATTCTGTGTCTCTAGTTTTGGCGTATCAGAAATTCTTTGATTTTAAATTGAGTGAAATTAAAAATTGAGAACCTAGACTAGATTAAAGCAATTTACAGATGCAGTTAGATGAGAAAATAAACAAGGCATAGATCTTGGAATTACAGGCCAACAGTTAATTCAGAACAACTGATACTCACTAATGACTGGGTATTTCTTTACCTAACTCACCACAATTCCTGTGCCATGCAAGATGAGCATTTGAATGCCAAGTATAGCTGAATTGAGATGAATTCTATTTTGACTTGAATGTTCTGATTTTCATTCTCAACAGCAGGGAGGAACTGTTGGTGTCTTCAAAAATTGCTTTTCTATTCACTGTAAACCAGTTATGATGCTTTTAAAACAAAGCAAGGTACTCAGTATACTGTTGTTCTTTAGCTTGGTGAGTATCCGAAAAGTTTGGGTGTATTAACATCACTATTACATCTAGTATAAACAAATTATTTGACTTTTCATAGCAAGAAGTTGAGCATCAGTGTGGAATAAATATGGAGAGACAAAAAGAATCAATAATAATTTATAAAGGTTGCTGCCAAATGACACGGTGCTGTGGCGTATTTTTTTCTTCAAGGGATACCATATGACAATTAAGATGTTACAAAGCATTTCATGAATTAAGGACATACAGGAAATGTATATGATTAAGTATTCTTGTTTGTTTGAAAAGCATTCACCCTTGCTTATGAAGTTCATCTTTAGTTCATGTTGTATTTTAATGACTGATTTACTAGTAGAAAGGCATTCTGTACATATCTGTTCTGGACCTAATTCTCTGCATGGAGTCTTTCGATAAATTATTTTTATACTATTATGTTATCCAAACAATGTAATACAAGTAAGTTTGTACCTCTTCGTGTATCCTGGTAGCATGATATTTTTTTTGCCCAGGGAGGCAGATTCAGATTCCAGATTGCCATTACTTGAATGATGAGTGGCTGATCAGTTTATGGCTCTGTTATTCTCAGTATTTCTCTCTAACATTGCCATGATACAACACAGCAGCTTATCAATTAAAGCAGTTCTTTCCATATTACCGAGTTTCTTAAGGTAATAAAAGTTTTCAGGAGGCAAAAGATTTATTCTTTCAGAAATGTAATATAGTTTACGTGATAATTGTGTTTCAGGTTTTTAAAAATATGCTGCTTTTCTGCTACAAACATATTTCAGAAGTAATGCAATATTCATAAAGATCTGTTTTTTTTTTTTTTTTTTTAATGTAAATGTTTAATGTTTAAAAACCTACCATGTATATTATGTGATGAGAATTGCGGTTTCCTTGTGCTCTTTTGTTTTCCTTTCTTGTTGCCTCACATCTCAGTGGTTAAATTTAAGCAGTTTGTTGTAGATATGTTCATTTTTATTCTGTATATTTTTCTTTGAATCAGCATGGCTAAGTCCTCCAAATTAGTGATAGATTTAGGTTTACTGTGAAGTAGGTTTAGATAGATAGGTTTACTGTGCAGTAAACCACTTGATTGTAATTATAAATACTACTATCCTACTTTCAATCAATTACCATTACTCCTATTTTATAGAAACTGAAAAAGTCTCTCAAATGAACATCCCTTAGCAATAGACAGATGACAGGAAAGAGCTGTTGGTTTAGGAAAGCTTTGTTTTACTGAACTGAAATACTGACATTTACATGTTTTTGTTTCTTAAGTTAAGCTTTCCACTAGAGCAGCCTTCTCCCTTACTTGCATCTTCTATATACAAATATAATTGAGTCTGGTCCTGATTTGTAACATTATAAATGTATGCAGATTCATGGTAACACAACAATTTTAAAACCATTAAAACCCTCATTTGAGGAAGATTCGAACAATGTAGATTCAAGGAGTGGGGCTGATAAGTCTTTCTCACTTATGCAAGTGGAATTGCATGGAAGAAGCTGTAATAAATCTTCAGTTTGAAAACCCAATACTCCTTCAGCAAATGCTACCACTGTGAGTGAAATGCTTTAGGATAGAAATGTCTGCTCTGTGATCTGTCAATGTGCTCAATTAACTGTACATCCTGAAAGAAAGTGTGTGTAAGACTGTGTCAGTGCAATAAAACGTACTCTTCTGAGTTCCAGTGAGCCACAGTTCTGTATTTATTCTTGTGAACTATTTTAAACAGCATGGGTATTTGCATATTATAGTATTGTGGCTTCAGTATATAACTTGTATTTGCGGCTGATTGTACTAACAAAGTGAGAGACAGGATCAATGTTTCTTTTAAACTTATAGTTTTGATTATATAAATATGTTTGAGAAATTGTGGCTGCATTGTTTTCCACACGTCCAGCCATGTGTCAAAGAATACATACCTCTGTTAAAGTTCCACTATCGTGACAAGTATGCAGTACAATTAGAAAAATAAAAATCCCTACATCCTGGAGCTAAAGTAGGTGAGATAAATAGTGAACAAAGTCCTTTTGTGGACTTTACATAATACTTTATGCCCCACTTCACTAGAATGATTGCATTTCACAGTGGGTTAGAACTTAGTTTCACTTTGCTCTTCTTGATCGCTGGTTATTTATATAAGAACTACATTCTGAAAAATGAAATCCACCAATTTCTGTCTGGTTCTCTGTAACATTCAAAATATTTTGGGATAATTTGCAAAGCCTTCACCTTGTTTTTATTTTATGGAAAACCAGAACTAAAAATACAGCTTGTTTTAGAGAAATATTTGCAGAAGTATGTCAATCTATATATGGCATTGCACTGTGGAAGGAAGCCTTAAGTTTGGACCAGGAGATGGACTCCGGAATGATCTAAGTGTGCTGCTGTAGACAGAAAGGAACAGACAACAGCTTTTAGCACAATAAAACAGTTTATTCCCTCACCTTATTCAGACTGGGTATTATACGTGTACGTCTATGCTTCCAATCTGCACAACAAAGGAAGGACTGATGTGAATTGTTATTATCTCTAGGATCACATGTCTATACCATACATTTACCAGCGATAAGATTTATCTCATTGTTGATCCTAGGTAAACATGGTATGTCTATACCTAACATGATGCAAGACAGATTACTGTTTAGAGGATGCATGTACAAGGGACCTTTCCACTGCATTAGATTGGTAAAATATGTTAAATCAGAGTCACTTGGTAATGCCATACTGTAATTGCAGATGGTAAATACTCACCCCCTCCATATATCCATTTCTAACATACAAAATGGGAAGGACACCAAATATCACATATCTTATGCATGAAGGACAGTTTATGGTGTGGTGGAGTGGTGGGAAACAGGTAGCACATACAACGAGGCATCAAAAAGCTGAGGTAAAGCAAATGACCCTAAATTAAACAGTCATGTTAAGCAGAGAAATTTATACTGAAAAAGACAGAAGGTGGTACTGTAAATAACTTTAAGCTAAGGCACATGAATTGGATTTCCACAAACGCACACTTCTGACATGTTATTGGAAATTCCATTACTGCAACAACACTTACAGCTGTATGAACACTTTTCCAAAAGAACTGGAATACAATTTGTCTTTAACTTTTGTTTCTTGTATGCAAACTATATTGTTATAAAATTATTCATATTTTATACATAGAATTACTCGATTCTGTGCTTTTTTATCAGTATGTACTGATGATTCAAGAGCTCTTTGATTTTGACCTATTGCAGATAAACAAAATGTTTTAACACAGAATGCATTTCATTTCAAAACACTCACTGGCTCGGATTAGTGCTAGCAAATTTAAGCCTTTTATTTTGGCCTTTCTTTTGTGTGTGGGGAAAATTATAGTAATTTCATGAGACGTAACCACCAGAGGGAGCCCATTTCACCTCATATTTTACATACAGTCAGCAGGTGATCGTTTTTGAGTTAAATATGCACATATCTCTTCAGTAATTAAGGGTGTTCAGCTTCCTGTTCATTAGCATCTAATGAAGTTATAAGATGCAACATATTTCTGAATGATACCTAATACCTTACACTTAGGAGGGTTGAAACAGATGAGATTCTTATTTGAATAAAAACAGAACCAAAGAAGCTCCTGAAAATTAATCAACTCAGTTGGTTTTTACTGAATCCAGTAGAAGTTTTCCTGTCAAGTTTAAAGAGATTAGAATTTCTTTCTGAGCCTTTTAATGACAACATGCATGAAAATTAATTTCTGATGATTTTTATTCAAGGACTGACATAGAGAATGGAGTAATTGCTCTTTGAAAAGGGCTTCAAGAGCTTCTGGAACTTACATGGTCACTCCATGAAGTGTGACATTTAATATCTGCTAAAAGGATACTGATGGTGAAAGTGAGCTGACTCTCCTAGGAAATTCTCGGACACAGATTCATCCACTTTATGGCGATGTATGTACAGAGAACTATATCATCTGCAGACAGAATAAAACTGTATTTGAAATACAAAAGAATAACAGTAATATATATTTGATGAGTAGTATGAGGCTGCATACAAGAGTTAAATAAAATTTAAAAAATACCACCAGGTTAATCTTTATTTGCAAATATTCTACCTTTAATGCGGTTGGTTTCTTCTAGTGCATAATATTGTAAATAACAGGATGATATTCTTGCCTTGTGGACTCTTGAACTATTGCAAAACAACAAAACAAACACTTTTATATCAGGACAGTTTTTAGAAAATGCCTGAGCTATCATAGTGAATAGAGAAAACAAAATGAAAACACCATCTAGAAAACATGGGCTTCCTGTTCACAGGATAGGCTTGATTTGCAGTCTATCCTGTCATTTTGCAGTGGAATATGCATAGGCATCAGCTATCATAGATTTGCTTCCACTTTACTAAGTCAGTGTTGCACATGGGTATTTGAAGGTATGCAAGTATTTTCAGTATAAGAGATGCCATGGCATGAATGGGGTTAGGCACGTGTTTAGCTCTGTAAGCTTTATCTATTCATTTCTCTCATTTTATTAGTTGAAGGAGAACGTTCTTCCTCACCTGGGAAGAATCCTAGTATCCTAGCTGAGGATGTTGAATAAACTAGAGCTTTCCCTTTCTTCAGAAATGTTAGTAGCTCCCTGCTCTTTTTTAGGGTTTCATTCAGAAGAAATTTTTAACTTGTCAGGAACTTCTGCCATCACACCCAGCTAGACCATAGATACCTGAGCTGCAAAAAGTCATTGACCTTTTCTCTTGGTAATCTTAACATCTGTCATATCATGTTGTTGTCATAGCTACCAAATAGCTTTGATCACCCACAGATTACAGAAACTCCTTGCAGGTGAGGAAATTGATACAGTGCTTATCTCTGTATTAGCATGTCAAAATTTTTCAGTTGAAAAAAGTATAAATGAAATCAATCTATTTTGATGGCTTCATGTTACTAGCAGAAAGCATTTTAGTAACTGCATCAAAAAATTAAATGAGTGTATAATATAAAATTGGAGGGGGGGGTTTAGATCAATAATGACTTCCGAGGAACAATCTCAGAACTAGAAGATGTCACAGAGAGTTTGGTATTTGAAATGTTTATTAAAAGGAACAGTCTAGTGCACTTTATGAATATTTATTAACCTGATAATCACATATTGCTAGGGAGGATGTAATTTTTATCAATAGCTAAAAGAAATTGTATGAATAGTTTCAAGAAGTTATTCTACAAAAGCAATAATAAGAGGAAGATTAAGGAAAATTGATGTTATATGAGGTGGGCAGGGAAAGATATTGACAGATAATTTGGGAGAAATATTTACATCAATTTTGATATAACATAAGTAGAATCATCTGGATAAAATCATTGATCAGAGACAAATGGGAAAGTGCACAGCGTCTTACAAGGAAGAAACAGGTCAGAATATACTTGGACAACTTAGGTATTTGTGACTGATTGGGCCTTCTCTGGTTCTCCTGAGCTACTGCTCCCAGAGAGCAGGCTGATGAAGTTGTGCTTTGTCATTGTGGTGGAGAAAGTACAGAAGACTGGAAAAATCCTGAAGTAGTGCTCATCTTTGAAAGGAAGAAAAAGAAGGAAGCCAGCAATTTTAACATGATAACTTTAGCTTCTATTCCTGGAGAAGTTTTCAGATGAGCAATCAAAATTTACTATTAGCCTGAAGCAAGGGAAAAAAAAAGGGTTAGTATCTACCCTTTTCCAATCAATCAAATCTCTTTTTGTTGCATGCTAACAGGCCTTGCAGAGGGACTAAGAACATTAGATGCCAAACAGGCATAGTTTAGATTTCTCACTGATGATCTGCATGATAATGCAGACAGTTTGCCCTTTACTTCTTGCAGATGATGACAAACAGAGAAGCTGTGCCAGGGCTTTGGCAGCAAGGATTATATAATTAATTTAAGTATTTATCAGCAATGTCATGCTGCTGCAAAAATGGCAAAGAGTACAGAGATAGTTTTGACATCGTGACTCTCGAAATCTCAGAGCTGCTAGTAAATATCGTTGTGATGGAAGATATATCACAAAACTGGACAAAAAATAGTGTTACGGGCTGATACTTTATATGCAAATATAGGAATATACACTTGTGTTTACACAGGTATATGATACATATACACAGATAAATTATTTAATATGCTCTATGTAACACACCAGAAATAGGTAGTCTTTCCTGGGCACCAGGTGAACGAAGTGAACAAATTCTTCAGCAGTAAATATAAAACATCAAGTAAAAGCAAGTATCTTGACAAAATAAGTTGGAAGTCTTATGAATTAACTAGTCTTTTTCAGAACCATACCCATGGCTGAATGGTCCCTAATGAGTACATCGTGTTGTACAGTATTTTTAAGACATAAAGAATTACTAGGAATAATTGAGTTAATTTCTGCAGAAATCCATCTTCTGTGCAATTACCATTTCATTATATGCACTTTTCTGTAAGTTTCAAAACAGTGAATGGAAAATAATCTGTTCTGCTAAAGTAGTTACGGGAGATATTTTCTAGCATTTAATAGTTCTGTATTTAATAGTAATATTAACACTTGATTTTGCTGTTTGAGAAATGTTGTTTTACGAAACTTGGACTACATATTCATTCAGGTTTTTTGCCCGTTTAATATAATATTTTGGACTAAGTGCACCTTCCATTGCTGGTAACAAAGCAGCTGTCTTCTGTGGCAGAATTTTTCTTATTTTTCTTGTAATTTGTAGACTTTGACTTTCAGTTAGAGTTTATACATGGTCCTCTTGCCAATGTTCTAAAGCAAATATGAAGAATCTGGTTGCACATCTGTTTAGTGGCTAGTTCTTTCATGTGCAGCAGAAACTGTGATGCAGCTGTCGCACCTTTTGAACTGACATCAGACTTGAGCTTCTTGGATCCCTTCTTTTGAACCCTGCTCTTCAAATGTCTTTATCCTCTTGCATCTCATTTTCTTAGAGGGCAGTAGTAAGAAGGGTAAACAAGAATATAAATGGAAAAATAAGGAAAGTACTGAACAGTAACACTGTAGTTCATTTCTTTAGCCTCAACCTTCAGTGGCAAAAGCTACCAAAAGAAAAGAAGGTCTATAGCTAAACCTACCCAGTATACGACACAAGATGCTGTAAGGCAGGAATTTTCAGTAAAGGCACTGAAATTGTGATATGGGAATTTCTGAGTCTGTCACAGACTTCTTGTGTTATTTGAATGAAAATTCTCAAGGAGAAATGAAGACTTAAGAATTCCCATATGCATTTCTTCATTTCAGAAAAATAAAACTTCATTTTTATTTACTACTTGAGACTGATAATGATAATTTTGCTCTCAGAGGCTGGTGAAAAAGTATGTTCATTATCTGTCAAGTTCTCTAATAACATCACCATAGAAAATGATACAAATATTTTGGTATAGATGTGTAGAAGAAAAATTTTGTCTAAAAAAACTATGAGAGATGCTCCAAAAATAATGCCTCCTATTTTGTTATGTTATCCCACAATGTCAGAGGTGGATGTTGGTGGTACAGCAGTAGAGGCTGAATCTTCCCACCAGTATTCCATTACATTTTATTGCTGTGTGACAGATGGCAGCAGAGGGACTGTCTGACTAAATGGTGTCTGACATGGAAGTGCATATGAAGCAATGGTGTGTCACTGAATTCTTCCATATGGAAAATTTTTACTCACTGACATTCACTGACTCTTACTGAACGATTCTGGAGACCAATCAGTGGATGTGAGTGCAGTGAGGCAGTGGGTAGTGCATTTCAGCAATGGTGACATTGACAGTGGTCACCTCCACTGGCACATTACAGCTGTGGCGTGCAAGCTTTTGTTCATCACTGGTGAAAATGCATAGCTAATGGTGGTGAACATGTTGAAAAATATTGTTTTGTAGCTGAGAATGTGCTTTATTAAATAGTGTTATTGTGCTCTTTGTATCTATTATAGTTTCCATGGAAATAATTACAAGGCATTACCTTTGGAGTGACCCACATTTAAATCGTTTTAGATCTTTTTATTATAGCTATCATGTTAAATGTGAAAGCAAGAGGAAGACGATGCCTAAAATATTTAACTGGAGACCAATGAATCAATTCAATGGAAACAATTCAATTCCAGTATCCAATGATTTGGAGAGGGCATAAGTGAACAATTAATCAATAACTGACTTTACAGTTAGACTAAATGTAATGGAAATCTGTTACAGCATTTGCTTTTGTAGGGAAATAACAATAGACATGTTATTGATTAGTATAGTGAGAGTTTCCTGCCAGAATAAAAGTTTTTTCTTCTCATTGAAAATTCACGTTCATGTCCTGACTTATAAACAATTTGTGGCACAGTGGTAAAGTACTTGGCATTTACAATTGCTTTTGTGCTGCAGGAGTGAATCTACTCCAGAACTGGATAGAGATAAATCAGTTTCCAAGGGGACAGAATGTCAAGTATAAAAAAACCACAGGGGACATTTGAAGTGGAGGGGTGGCCACATAATACCTGGAAGCAGTTCTCACGCTCTGGCATTCAGTGGGTTGTAATGAAGTGAAAAAAATAAAGGGCTTATAAAGGACTTCAGATTGCTTTGTAACAAGCAATTAGGGAGAGCCATCCTATGTGATTATCAGCTGCAAACCTGCATTCTTTTCAGAAGGTACAGCAGAACTGAGGTCCCAAAGGCTTCATGACACAGTAGTTTGGACAGGGGGTTTAACAATCCGAACAGGACTCAAACTCAGGCTACACCTAACTTAAAAAACATTTTAAATATACACTGATTGTGTGTAAGACTGAATTTGGGGAGGGCTGCCACACTGAGAGCTAACTACACTTAAAATAGCAGTGAACTAACAGAGTAATTGCTTAGCATTTTTAGCCTTCTGCTAGTGACTGATAACTCTTGGGTATCAAATGATACCAGCGAGCATGTTAGACAGTTTAGTGTCTGTAAATAACTACCTGTAGCTACTATAATACCTACGTTCTTTGAAAACAGGAATTCCTAAGGGTCATGAAAGGCACGTAAAAAAAATATTTAAAAAATTAAAATTTATTTATTCATGTAATAAAAGAATAGAATCATAGAATAACCCAAGTCAGAAGTGACCTGTAAGAATCCAGCCTCTGGCTCCACACAGGACCACCCAAAATCCTACCTGGAGCGGTGTCCAAACGCTCCTCGAACTCGGGCAGCTTTGCACTGCAACCACTGCCCTGGGCAGCCTGTTCCAGGCCCGCCGCCCTCTGGTACAGACCATTTCCCTAACCCCACCTGCCCCTCCCCTGACACAGCTCCATGCCGCTCCCTCGGGCCCTGTCGCCGTCATCAGAGAGCAGAGCTCAGCGCTGCCCCACCGCTCCCTGTGAGGAGCTGCAGCCGCCATGAGGCCTCCCCTCAGCCTGCCCTCCTCTGGGCTGCACAGACCCAGGAACCTCAGCCGCTCCTCACACACCTTGCCCTCAGACCCTTCACCCTCTTTGTAGCCCTCTCTAATAATTTCGTCATCCTCTTACACTGTGGTGCCTGTGTTCAGTCATTTCAAAACAAAAATGTAAATTGTCATGGTTTTATGATTTTCGGTTATTGGTACTCCACATCATAACATCATGTAGTGGATGTACCTGGTTCTCAGAAGAGAAGGACTACTACATTCCCCACGGCACTTTGCTCCTCTGTTACCATTTTCCAGCCGGAGGGAAAAGATAAAATCTCGCAATATAAAAACTTGCAGATCACAAGACCTCGTCCCTTTTCCGCCGTCTCTCGTCTTGGCAGCACCTCGCTCTCCAGCCGTCTTATCGTCGGTAGTAGAGTAAGGCCTACCTTGATTTTGGGACATTCTCTCTCTCTGTATTGGATTTATCAGCTTAAATTGTAATTATATTGTATTATAGTGTGTTGTTTTGCATTCCGATATCTTATTTAGTAAATTAGTTTGTTTCTCCTCAGATTGTTGCCGCTGTTCTTTGCTCTCAGGGCCATCTCCTAACCCTTCTTTTCCTTTCCCCTTTTCCCGGGGCATGGGCCTGTGGGTCCCCCGTCCCCTTCATCACGGAACTGGGCCGAACGCCCGTAAACCGTTGACATAAATGTATTTCAAAAGGAGGAAAAAAAGTAAATATCTTTTGAAGCTTCATAACTGTAAATGGTGTTAAAGATATAAACTTTATCAGCTGCAATTAACCACATCAATAAACAGCTAAAGTTTTGCTAATGTGGACCCTATTTATGCCTACAAAAGTATTTATTTTATTTTGTCCTTTATAAAAACACATACCTATAAACAAGCAGAGAAATAACCATTATTTTTTGCTTTTCAATCTTGAAGGTGTTTCTGCTAATGAATTCCAGACTACAGATATCCTAGGGGAAGAAGATGGTGAAAGGAAACTGCCATTCAAACTATGCCCTTGTGCAGTGGTATTATGCAGCTGCTGATGATAACACAGTTATTTTGGCCTAATGTTATTAAGTTTTATGATCGCTGATGAGCTATTATAATAAAAAGGAAAATATAAAGTGTGTTTACCTTGGAAAGTGGGTATTAATTTAACTTCCAAGGAAAAGTTTTCCTAACTGTTCCCTTAATGGAGGTGTAGTTGCTGCAACACTGCGCTTGCTTAGCAGAATTTTAAAGAGGTATTCTCTTCAGAACAAGAACTAATGATAACCTACCTCTTTTGATGGTAGACTTGTGTCTAGCTTACAGCATAAATCATCACAGCTAGCTGGAGGTCTGTTATTCTGCAATTCAGATTCACATGGCTGTGCCTGAACTTTTAAATGTAAATCGAGTCCTGAGACTACCAGTAAGTGATGAGATCTGTGTTTTGAGATGAGAGATAAATCATCAAAAATTTAATTTTTCTGCTATCTTCTCTCTCTCATAGCCCATCTACAACCCTTACTACATGCACTTTCCTGTGAGAAAATTCTGTGCTGTAGCAGTGCTAAGAAAACTGGAAGAGCAGAACTGAACATATGAATGACTTATTGCCTAGCTTTATACAGTTTAAATTGGTTGATATGCTGTGTAACAACCTTAATATGAACTTAACTGGATTTCCTATTTGGGAGTGTTTTACAAATATTAGATTTGAATGATTAGCTAGATAGTAAAATCAAATTCTGTGGAAAGTATGAGTCTAAGAGCTGTTTTAGTGTATTTGGGAAAAAGTAATAAGATACATGAGAATGAGAGAAAATAAGCTAATATTTTGCGAAAATTTGGTGTTTACATGCTTTTTATAATACACAAGTCTAGGAACAGAACCATACAACCTAAAAGTCATAGAATAGCTTAAGTTGAAAGGGACCTCAGAATTGTCTAGTTCCAGCTCTCCTGCCATGGGCAGGGTTGCCAACCGGTATATCAAGCACTAGATCAGGCTGCCCAGGGTCCCATCCAACCTAGTCTTGAACACTTCCTGGTATGAGACATCCACAGCTTCTCTGAGCAGCCCGCTCCAGTGCCTCACCACTATCTCAGTGGAGAAGTTCCCCCTCACATCTAATCAAAATCTCCCCTCTTTTAGTTTAAAACTGTTCCCTCATATCCTGTCACTATTTACCTGTGTATGAAGTCGATTTCCCTCCTGTTTGTAAACTCCCTTTAAATGCTGGAAGGCCACAATGAGGTCACCTCAGAGCATTCCATTTTCCAGGTTGAACAAATTGAGTTCCCCCAGCCTGTCTTTGCAGAAGAGGTGTTCCAGTCCTCTGACAGTCTTTGTGGTTTTCCTCTGAACTTGCATCAAAAGCACCACTTTTTTCTTGAGCTGGGGGCCCCAGACCTGGACACGTTACTCCAGATGGGACCTCATGAGGGCAGAGTAGAGAGGGAGAACCAGCTCCCTTGCTCTGCCTGCCACCGCTCTTTTGATGCAGCCCAGGATACAGCTGACCTTCTGTGATGCAAGCGCATGCTACTGGCTCATGTCCAGTGTTTTGTCAGTGAGGACCCTGAAGTCCTCTGCAGCGCTGCTCTCAATGAATTCTTCTCCCAGACTGCACTCATATCTGGGATTATCCCTTCAAACCCATGTCTCTCTGCTTTAGAGATAATAATGCGGTGTGGGACCATGTCAAAGGCCTTGCAGATGTCCAGGCTGATGACAGCAGTTGCCCTTACTTTCCCCACCAGTGCCATTGCTCCATCATAGAAGGCTATCAGATTAGTCTGGCATGATCTGCCCATGGTGAAGCTGTGCTGGCTGTCTTGGATTACCTTGCTTATCCTTCATGTACCTTAACATGTCTTCTAGGGGGATCTGTTCCATGGTCTTTGCAGGCTCAGAGGTGAGGCTCAACAGCCTGTAGTTCCCTGGGTCTTCCATTCTCCCTTTCCTACAAATGAGAATGATATTTCCTTTTTTCCAGCCACCAAGGACTTCATCTGGCTGCCATGACTTTTCAGGTATGATGGATATGATGGAGTTACTTCAGGATCATAGGATTCATATCAATGGGCCCTGTATACTTGCATTCAGTTTCATAACATGATCTCAGAGTTGCTCTGCTCTTAGAGCCAGGGGCATTTTGCTCCACCAGCCCTGACTTAGAGGTTCAAGGTTGTGAGATTTAGGGATGCAAAAGACACAAGAAGCCTGGCTGTGAGTGAAGACTGAGGCAAAGAACTTGTTGAATAACTCAGTCTCCTCCATTTATGTTGTAGCCAATAAACCCCAAGCACATCTCACACCCTTGGAAGGACCGTGGTAAATGTGTGATATTGAAGAGGAGTAACACTTGAGTGTGCACCAGCCGGGAATCGAACCCAGGTCGCAAGAATGGGAATCTTGCATGATACCACTACACCACTGGTGCAAGTGATTTACATTCATATTGCTAATTAAAATGTGAAAATTTTTTTTACACTAAGTATTTTGGCCATTAATTATAAGAAAGCATATGCCACCCTGTGATAAAAGGAATTTTTGGCTATGTGAGACCTAAGCAAAAAAATGCCTGATTCTTTAAAACAGCTGGTTTGGTGGTGTCTTTTATATTTGAAAAGCAGTTGTGTATGGAGCTTGGATATCTAATATTTCTCAGAGGAAACATGTAGTTCCTGAAACTTCCCCTTTCCAAAAATCTGTTGAAATGTTTGTGATAATGTCAGCTTTCTTCAGTTAAACAAATTGGCAGAAGTTGAGCACTCTGAATCTATTTTCATTTGCTTGAAACATATTGTTTACCTGAAGTTTGAGGCTATATGTCATTTACTGGTAAGGCTGACACTCTTCATCTGTTGTAGTAATATAAGTTAATGGAAACTACTACTACTTTTACTGCTCTTTTCAGGGAAGTTCATATTTTTTTCAACATTCAAGAATTTTGCTGTATGGTGCATTCATTCAAATAAATGAAGATAACCAGAAGAAAGAAAAGCAATAGTAGTCAGCTGTGCTAACTTCATAGTAGGCCTTTAAAATTCTGCGTGAAGAGAATGTACTCTCAGCAGGTTTGTTGATGACACCAAGCTGAGTGATGCAGCTGATACAAAAAAGGAAGGGACGTCATCTGGAGGGACCTGTACAGGCTTGAAAAGTGGACCCATAAAAACCTAATGAAGTTAAACAAGGCCAAGTGCAAGGTGTTGCACTTGGGATGGGGCAATCCCAATTATGTATACAGACTCAGAGAAGAACTCTTTGAGAGCAACCCTGCTGAGAAGGAAGTCTGGGTTATGGTGGATGAAAAGCTGGACATGAGCCAGAAGTGTTCGCTTGCAGCCCAAAAGGCCAACTTTATCCTGGGCTGCATCAAAGGAAGGGTGGCAGGCAGGGCAAGGGAGGTGATTGTCTTCTCTGCCCTTGTGAGGCCCATCTGGGACCCCCAGCACAAGAAACGTGAAACTGTTGGAGCAGGTCCAGAGGGGGGCCACAAAGATGATCAAAGGGCTGGAGCACCTCTCCTACAAAAACAGACTTAAGGAGCTTGACTTGTTCAACCTTGGGAAGAGAAGGCTCTGGGGTAACATCATTGTGGCCTTGCTGTACTTGAAGGGAGTTTATAAGCAGGAGGAGGACTGACTTTGTACACAGGTAAGTAGTGATAGAACAAGGGAGAAATTCAGAGAGGGAAGTTTAGTTTAGATGTTAGGAGGAAATTCTATGAGGATGGAAAGGCACTGGCACAGGCTGCCCAGATAAGCTGTGGATGCCTTGAACATCCCTGGAGATATTCAAGGCCAGGCTGGATGAGGCCCTGGGCAGCCTGGTCTAGTAGGTGGCAACCCTGCCCACAGCAGGGAGATGGAGCTGGATGATTTGTAAGGTCCCTTCCAACTCAAATCATTATATGAGTCTATGAGTCTGTAATGGAAACAAAGTATTGTTTATCTAGTTGATTTTGTTTAGTGAGAAGATCTCTGAAGATGCTGAAGTGTTTTCTGCTAGTTTAGCATCTGTCTATATTTTTTATATAAAATGGCATAAAATTATCTTTATATGATTAATCGCTGACCCTTAATCCAACCATCCTATTCCATATCATGCAGCAAAATGAACTATTATAAATGAATGCATGTCAAAGCATAGGTCGGGATTCTGCTCCTTACTCTGGTGCTACTCTACTGAATTGGAATTGCACATGATGAGCAAAATCCTTGGCTAGTGCAAAGGGAACTCAGTACAGTACTAACTGGTGTTACTGGAGTGTTCAACTCTCCAGACCATCCCTAAGGATTTCATCTGATTTGGTCTGAACTATTTTAATAATAAGACCTTGTCACTCGCATAATGACAGCAATATCTTCTATGGCAATTTTGAAACAATTTTTAGTCAGTGTTCTCTTTTTCAAGGTTCAGTATCTAAAATTTGTTATTAACAGAACTGCTTTGAGAAGTGATTTTCCTGATTCTGGTAGCTAGTGAACACAGTCTGCCATACATTTTACAGTGCAAACTGGATTTCTAAAAAAAGAGAAAAATATTCATTGATTTAGGACAGGGCAGATGTGGATAGAGCTCCTACAGTAGGGGCCCTGAAGGCAACTTAGAAGGAAAAGGGTCAATCCATAGCAGTGACCAAAAGCACAGGACTTCTCTGCCGCTGTGATGCTCCAGATCTGTGTGACCCTTTCATGGTTTGCACAAGAAATTCTTCACAATGATTTGCAGCATGTCTTGTAGGCATACCTGTACTGGCTTTTAACTAGTTTGGCTAAGCGCTGGGATCACTATAGAGAGAAATGCTGTGCAGTCATTAGCAGTTCTGGCCCAAGTTATGTTCAGTTGTGGTGCAGCTTTGCACTTGTGTGAGTTCAGTGCTAACTCAGGAATGGCTTTCAAGCTGTGATCATGGTGGTGACTGTGTACACATTCTGAGTACTTGACTATCAAGTGTTGGCTCCTTTTCCTATATGTCTGTTGCCACATGACAGGCTGAAAGCAGGTGGTTGCCAAGTGCAACAAAATATTTAGATACATGCAAGCCAGCCAGGATCCATATCCTGTAATTAACATTCCACTGCAGTTCCTGACAGTTCTTCCTGATTCTCTTTAACCACTTTCAGAAGAACACCTGTTCACCTGCTTACCCGTTGATTTTACATGAAATGTTAAGCCTCTCTTACCTCAATCCCTCAAGCTCACATTTTATAAGATGAGAGTGACCATAATTATCTGCAAAATGTGAAAACAAATGGAACAGATTATACAATACATGGAGAGAGGAATTCCTTTGCTGCTGAAGTCTAAAAGAAATTTAGAAGTAGATGAACTGGGATCAAATGTAACTGATTTTGTCTTTTCTCCTCCTAGGATGGAATAAAAAATAGGGAGGGGCAAAATAATCATGATCTCATATTATGTAGGACTATTGGGTTTCTAAAAATAGATTTTATGTTATCAGAGAAAAGATGTTAAAGGAAAATGTAAATAAGAACAAAGAATAAACTAAAAAATGTCAGAAGAAAATAGAGTAAGATAAAGTCCTGCTCATGAGGAACTATCTGTTCTTTCATATCCTACTAAATTCATGAAAAGAATACTCTGCAAATTGAAATTTATTACAAGAAATTAGAACAGATGCTTTCTTATCTGAGTGTATCTTTGTCATGTGAAAGCAGCTATAAAATTTACCACTGTGAATACCTATCACAGTGATTCCTCTGAGGTCAATGAAAAATGATATCAAACTGCAATCAGGTTTGGTTTTGAATACAAGAAGGTATCTAGTTAATAATTCCAGTTAGTCACTAAACGTTCTCCATATTTTCAATAAAGTTTGATCCATATGAGTCTAGATTTGAAAGTTCAACTGAAAAGTCTTAGCTGCCACTGCTCAGCAGTTGATTTAATAGTAGAACATTCTGCAGAAGCAACTAAGGAGTCAAGATTAAAGCAATGTGAAGTTTCTTGATTTTACTGTATTTGGTTAAAGGTACTCCGATCTTTGGCAAGTCACCTTTTCTTGAGTAACACAAGATGATATTATTTACTTACCTTTCTGAGGAATCCTAAAGGAAGTTTTAGTTGCATTTCAATAAATATTTTATTGATGTGTTCCTTCAATGTGTCTCAGGAAGAAAAAGAGAAAAATATTGTTCAGTCCAGTGCTATTTTATGACAGTACCCTTTTTTTTTTTTTTTTTTTGTGTAGAATTGTGCAGTAACAGATAAGGAAAACTTCCTCATTCTCTCACACCAAGTTCAACCCTGAGCCCTGATTAATGTCTGCATTGTCGTATCACTGAAGGTACCTTATAAGCAATTGAGGAAAGATGGTGAATTATAATTTCAATAGGATCCGAGCAAACAACTTGAAGTTGCATCAGGAGAGGTTCAGGATTAGGGTTTTAGGGAAATGTTCTTCACTAAGAAGGTGTCAGGCAGTGGAACAGGCTCCTGCCTCCTGCCAGGTGCCCTAGCAGTGGACACGGTCCCTGGCTGCCAGACCAAGAAGCATTTGGACAAATCTCTCAGATGTAGGGTTTGAATTTTGGATGGTCTTGTTTGGAGACAGGGATTGTTCCTGATGACTCTTGTGGATCCCTTCCAACTCAGCATATTCTATGATTCTGTGATCCTATGATTTGGTCAAATCTAAAATTTTAATGGTGCTGTAAGTTTTATTTTGGAAATGATAGATTTTCTTAAATAGGTTTATCTTCACATGATATTTGCATGTTAATAAACTATGAAATACTTCTAAAATACATCTTTTACTGATTTCTAGCCATTTCTAGCTATTTCTAGCAATTTCTGACCATACATCTTTTACTGATTTCTAGGCTAATGTAACTTTTCCTGTCCTTAGTGACAGGATCCAAATGCTTTGTGTGATAAAGATAAATTACAGTTGGAAGAACTTCTGCTTCCAGGAAAATAATCTCTAGCTATGAGGTCTTTTGTTGCAAACGACTTCCTTTATTTATTTTGCTGTTATGCTCATAACAGCCATATTTTAGAAGTAGCCATTTGCTATCAAATCTTCAGGTGTCTTGAGGTTTGTGGCAGTAGAAAGGTGACTGATGCAGGAATGCAGTCTTTGGCAGACAGCTGTTGCCAGCTTCATTATCTTGATATGATTTCAACAGCAACAGGTGAAAGAGAGTAAGGCTCTTGCCTGAGGTTTAACATGCTGAAATTAAATAGCTTTTATTTTTTAATTATTTTTTTTATTTTTTATTTTTTTTCTGTAGGAAATATATTACAGTTTTGTTTCTTTTGTGAGATTATGGACATTGAAACATGGCCTCTGACCATAAACTTCTGTGTAAAGAATATACAGTGGATATCCCTAAAGAATAGATGTATGCTAATGATACTATGTGATTAGCATCATTTTCAAAGCAAACAGTATGTCAGAAATGCTTGGTTAGGACAAACAATGTGTCACACTGATGCAGATATGGAGGTTGGAATGGTACTTGCTGTGCAGAGATCCACAGGTACTTGGAGGATTCACTCTTCTCATTATCTTTGCTTGGAACAATCCATTGACAAAGCAAAACTGTGCATGTGTCTGGGATGCTGTCTTAGTAGACTTCTTGTTCCTCAAATGCACACTCTTTGAACAAAAAATTGTCAGTGAGTCAGATTTTCTCTGTGCTCTCCATCCTTCTATCCTCTCCCTGCCTATACAATCCCTGCTGGGACTCCCTCATGTCATCCTTGGAGATAATGTGAGGGTCTCCATCATATTATTGATGATTGGCTTGTTCTCTAACCATTTAATTCTCCCATAAATGTGACCTGAATTCTTCTCGATTAGAAAATCCTTCATGCACACCCCAGATCAAATCATTCTTGCTGCTAGTAAACCTTTACAGCAGAAAAAATACCACACCTTTAAAGTCCTTTATGGTTTGAAGGTTATTGCAATTGCTGTTATTACATCTACTGATGCATTTATTTATTTTCTATTTGAAAATCAAAACTGAAACCCCTCCTTATGATATGTTGTCTTGATAAAACTTTTATATGTAAAATACTTTTAAATTTATATTGCATGGAATATATTATTATTTAAGTGTATGTCATGCTTTTTCATGGGTAAGTTGAAATACTGTAATTGAAACATCAAGTGTAATTTTGAAATATAACTAGTTATGCAAGTCCTCTTAAAAATTGATTTAATGATTATGTATATAAGTTAGAGAATTAAAATTAGGAAAAAATATCAATAATCCCTTATATGTACGCGTGCAAGATTTTTATACTTGTATAGATTATTAACATATATGTGTAACTTTCATTTGTGGTAAGGTGCGAATGTCTTATACTAGAAATGATAGCAGAGGCTAAAAAAATTTCTTATAAAGCAAATAAATGCTTCTCACAGTTTAAGTAAACTGTTACTCTTGTCTGGAATGACTGACATTAATTCCTTTTGAAGGGTATAAACCATCACAGCTGAAAGGTGCTGTTGTTTCCTCATATTTGCTCACTGGAAAGGATGAACACAGTTTGGTCGCTGGATTCTCTGGAGGACTCAGGCAGGACTCATCACTGATTTGGTAGTTTTTTCTTTTAACTAGTCTGTAACTAGTATTTTACACATGGGTTGACTATCATCCATTTCTTTTCCAGTGGGTGCAGGCACTGCAAGAAGCATAGTCCCACTTTGCTTTTTCATATTACTCTTTTCCATATGTATTCAACCAGGAAAATACATATTTTGCATATCTGAAGTGTTTTCTTCCTGGAAATCTTAACATTTTGTCTTTTTTTTTTTAATGTTGATTTGCATATTTAACTTTTTATATAGATGGTTTAGATTTTTAAAAAGTGGTATTTTAGTCAAATTTCATTTCAGGTAAATGTTGCTACAAAGATGATGAAGAAGCAAGTGACATATAATTTTCTTCTTGAACAAGATGCCAAATCTCATCTAGCAAATGTGATATCAGAAGGCAGTAGCCAGCATATGATTCACATAATATATGTGATCATTATCCTCAAAAAATTGTCTTTCAGAACAACGATGTATGCATGTGTTGGTATACTGTTACCTAGTTGTAGATGGTATTCCACATACTCAAATGCTTTAGAGGAATATGCTTTCTAATTCAAGCACAATATTCACATTACTTACTCACAATTTATTGTGTACATACAAATAGTTGACCAGAACAGCATTCATGCAAATTTCTGTAACTATGAATGAAGACAATGTTGTATGGAAGGTTTACACATATGTGTTTTCCCATTCTAAGCTGAAATTTCTTTGATCTCCTCTGAGCCCATTGTATGTGTTTATGTATATCTAAATGTATATGCATGCATGCTACATACACACAAAGATTGGCATGGAAATGAATAGAAATGAGTCATTCCAGTGCAGATAACTTTCAGGGAATTTTTCTGAAGTGTTTGGTACAGACTTTCATGAGCAGTGGCTTCAGTTTCAATTGTGGATGATGGCTGCCTCCAAACTGAGAATTCTGGTTGAAAGAAGTAAATTTTCTTGGATCAATTCTTGGACCAAAAGTGTTTTGGGAAGTTGTATTAGAATTGAATTTGAATTTTAGGGTTGATGTGAGATTTTTTTTTCAGATTTCATTAAAATTAAGTTACTGTACTTGACATTTGACCAGAATCATTTGAAATTAGGATAAAGACAGTCTTCAGCATATCTGTGTCTGTATCTATGTCTGTGTTTCTATATACATACAAGTGTTCAGGTGACTGCAGTACCAAGGATAGTCTACATTCTCTACATGACTAGCTTGCGTGGTCTATTACATGCTAGCATTTACAAAGCTCTGTTTAGGAGATCTCATCAGATCAGCAGCTCAATTTTCTTTACAGCCTTTGAATAGTAGGCATATAAGCAAAAATCTTTGACTTGAGTTGTAACATAGTTATGTTATAGCACGATTTACTATTGTTTAGGTACAATTTAAAGCAAGGTTATAATTGCTGATTTTGAGACCTGGAGTTTGACAGTATACTGTGGTTTGGTTTCACAACACTGGAGAAACCTGTAAGCACAACTCATATTTCCCCTTCTTTCTTGCTGAGGCACCTAGAGATAGGGCTGTATCCTAAAATGCTGAGTGCAATGTTCTTCCAGTCCAGGTATTCTTCAGCTACTTACTCTCCTCAGGATTCTCTTCATCTCAGCCATGTAGAAAAATGTGACCATAGTTCTTCCACTGAGAATCCAGTGAAAGTTCACTTTAGGCTGTGATCCTCTGTTCTAATCACAGAATCACAGACTCACAGAATTATAGAGGTTGGAAGGGACCTCTAGAGATCATCGAGTCCAACCCCCCTGCCAAAGCAGGCTCCTTACAGCAGGCTGCAGCAATAGCATCACACTGCAGATTGATGTCCAGCTAATAATGCATACAACTCCTAGATCCATTCCCAAAATATTACTGTCTAGACAGTTATTTCTCAACCAGTTTGTGCAATTAATCGTATCTGCCTAAGTCTTTTTAATAAATACCAATTTGCTTCCTGTTTATTCTCCAAATTGTCAAGTATTTTTTTAACTGTGAGCCTGCTACTTCAATTGCTTGTATTTCTTCTCGAGTAGATATTGTCCACAAGTTAGATATATTAATAACAGTCCTAATTCCATCAAGTCAGTAGCAATAATTTGTATAGTTATGTACCTACAACAGATCCCCAGTTTGAGTTTAAATTGTAAGAAAATTGTCTTCAGTTATGGCAAGTTCACTAAGAGAACAGTTTGCCTACACAATGATAGCTTTGCAAAGATCACTTTTTTCCTTGGAGAATGTCATAGAAATCAATAACTAAATCTTTGATGACCCTAAAGTAAGATCCTTGAAGAAGAGAAGGCTGTGGGAAGACCTCATTGCAGCCTTTCAGTACTTGAAGAGAGCTTACTAGCAGGAGGTGGACTGACTTTTTGCACAGTCTGGTAGTGATAGGACAAGGGGGAATGGCTTTAACCTAAAAGAGGGTCGATTTAGGTTAGATGTTAGGAACAAATTTTTTACTCAGAGGGTGGAGGCGCACTGGAACATGTTGCCGAGAGAGGTTGTGGACGCCCCATCCCTTGAGGCATTCAAGGCCAGGCTGGATGGATCCTTGGGCAGCCTGATCTGGTGGGCAGCAACTCTGACCATGACAGGGAGGTTGGAACTGGATGATATTTAATTCCTTTCCAGCCTAAGCCATTCTATGATTCTTTGATGAGTACATACCCACTGCTGATGCTGTTTCTCCTCATCTATCCACAGTGTAATAGCTGCTTACTTGGTAAAAATAACTTCAGAATACTTTCTGTCATATTTGAATGTGATTTACCAACTTAAAAGAAGAATAATTTATATATCATTAATCATAGACTGATTTACAGTTAGTTTCCTCAGTCATTCAGGCAAAGGCAGATAGTTTCCCTGGCATTTTATTAAATCTGTTGCAGTTTTGTTTGCACATAATTATTTGCACAATCAAGATATTTTCATTTTTTAAAAATAAAGTTGGTATTTTTCAGTAGTAAAAAAAACTGCTTTATTTTTTAAAAATTTACAGAGAACAAGCTAGTGCCATACATTTATTATAGGTCCACCTCTTGCTTAGTTGTGGATCTTAGTATTCTGTTTGATAAAATTGAAACTTTTTAATGAAAGAATTATTTACATTTAAAAACAAGATCACCTTCTCTGATGGAGATTATGTCTGTTACAGATTTCAGAGCTTTGAACTGAGAGAAACTAACATGCATTATGAATATACCCTCTTTTCATCATGATTCCATCCTTTAAGAAGCTAAGAGCCTTCTAATTAAGATACAGAGAGCAGAATAGGTAAAAGAGTAAAAAAATCTCTCATTACATTTTCAATTTCCTATCCTGAATTGCAGTGTATTAGGATTCTGTTCTGTGTTTCACATGTATCTATAGTACTTTGTTTCTTACTGCATTTACGTTTCTTTAATAGAGTTCAGTGCTGTAAGACTACCCATTTTATTCATGATGTTGTTCAGTCATGTATAGTTGACGTGAACTTTTCAGTTAATCCTGAACATTATTTTTCCTGTGATGAAAATGAATTAAATTTTGTGTTGACTACATATGCTTTTGGTAATTATACTTCACTTGCTGCTGTGCCTAATAAAATATAGGGATCACTTTAATGGACTTTTATGCCTAGGAGTGCCTTTTACTTTGATGAAATGGCTCTCTGCTATTGGATTGTACATGGATGGCTCTCTGCATTTGAAAACATTAAACAAAAAGTGTTTCCATTTATGCTGTATTACTTATCAATTAGTTAGGTGACGTGAATATTCTAACTCAGAAATCATCAACTTGTTTTCCAAGATTGACTGCTCTCATCTGATATTTCAAAAGAAGGTAAGTAAATGTTATTATTTATTTTCAATATTGAAATTATTTTTCCAATACTTTATTAGGCTACACTAGCTATTCTAACCATTCAAGAGATTTCAGAAGAAAAAATGCTTAGCTCTGATCCCATGCAGCTAGCATACTGTTTTGGGAGCTGAATTTTTATGTAACAACATTTCTTGAAAGTAAGGTGGAATGTACTTGCATTGCATTTGGCAAGGGCCAAATGGAAAAATGTCGCTTTCCTACTGTTTTCCTCTCTCAGGATATCTGTGTCATCACATCATTATGTACTGGAGAAAGCAGACTGTCATCTTTCCGTATCCCTTCCACATACTTCCTTGTAGTCCTCTTGCTCAGCTTTGGAAGTCACTAAGGCAGAACTCAGCTTTAATGTGTTGTGGTGATTGGAATATTTATGCAGTTCAAAGTGTTTTTATTACAGTTGAGTCTAGGAAACTTTGAACTTATGAACCTCAATATAAATGTCTTCTGGAGGTTATCCTTATTACCTTTAAGGATCTTAGGTATCTTTTTAACAACTTTGTTGGTGACATGCACAATGGGATTGAGTGTCACTCAGCAGCTCTGCTGATGACACCAAACTGAGTGATGCAGTTGGCATGCTGGAGGGAAGGGACGCCATTCAGAGTGAACTGGACAGGCTTGAGAGGTGGGCCTGGCACACCTCGTGAAATTCAACAAGGACAAGTGCAAGATCCTTCACCTGTGTTGAGGCAAGCCAAAGTGTGAATATAGGTTGGGCAGAAAATAGATAGCTGCCCTGTGGAGATGGGCTTGGGGGTATTGGTGGATAAAAATCTGAATGTGTGCTGGCAGTGTGTTCTTGCAGCTCAGAAGGCCAAGTGTCTCCAGGGCTGCACCAAAAGAGGGGTGGCCAGCAGGAGGAGGAAGGTGATTGTTCTCCTCTACTCTGCCCTTGTAAGGCCCCATCTGAAATACTGCATCCAGGCCAGGGCACTTAGTACAAGAAAGACATGGAGCTATTGGAGCAAATCCAGAGGAGGCCACAAAGTGGACCACACAGATAGAGCTGCCAACAAATATTTGGAAATTGTTTTTTTAAAGAAGCTTCTTGGAAATCTTGCACTATTTGGTCAAACCGTAAGTATTCAGAATATTACTTCTATTCTGTCTGAATGGAAAGAAGAAATTACTAAGTACCTGGCTCAGTGCCACATGTTGTCTGTTGTATGCTTACAGTTTCTTTTAAGTAAACATTTACATTGGTGAACTACATGGAATATATGCATTTTTTAAAGCTGCAGTGGAACCACAAGGTAAAGACCTGTAATTTCCCCATTAGTGTTACTTTTCAAGGATGATTCTCTTGAATTATGGCATTGTTATCATAGTTGAAGTAGTAGTCATGCAGACTTGCAAATTTATAACTTTTTGTCTGTCAAGGTCCATCGTGTGGTTTTGAATGCATTCTCCTTTCTTTTAAGATTTTAAGCATAAAAACCATTCCAAAGAGCAAACATCTTTTCTGCCTTTTACTATTAAATTGTGAATTGTTTCCAAATTCTCTGCACTTACCAATACAGCCAAAGGTTTACATGTGTGAATAGATTAATACATATTTTGCCTTTTAAAAACCCAGAGTTTTAAGTCTTCCCATTTTCCACAAACAAAATAGAAAATAGGAACATGTACTGTTAAGCTAGCTATCAGTAGCTAACATATAGCCAGAGCCAAATATTATCCTTGCAGTCAATGAAATTATCTGTCTTGCCTGGATATTGTCAGCTCAAGTAGACTTTTGGATCTTATAAACTTATGTTGACCCTATTGATCCGGAAAATACATTTTTTTTCTTCACTGAATGCTACTGTCAGAGAGCAACTTTCAGTGCTAATTTAATTAAAGAAATGCTTACAACAGAGTTCACCCAATTAATAGCCACATTCTGTCAATTAAAAAAACCCACCAAATCAATGTCATCAGAATTTGTTTTAATTTCTCAGTTGTTATTAGTTACAATTTTACATGTATGCTTTCTGTGGATTTGTTTATGCTTTTACTTTCCTACTTTGTTGAAAAACATTCTACTTTTGTTTAAATTGGCAATTAACTGACTTGTTGTCAATTTTAATCTCATTCCTTGGATTGCAATAAATGAGTAAAATTCAGTACTTAGAGGTAACTATATATTTTGAAAATAAGCACTAATTATAAAAATCTTAATTGAAAATAAGCTCTTACAGCTTACTGCTAGAGGCATATGATTTGTAGTGCAGTATGTGCTTATGTTAAAATAGCACACTAATGAAAAAACCCAACCTAAAATGAGAATGACGAGTCTATTCCAAGCCTCACATTACACTTGAGGTAGACCAGTAAATTCCTCATTGCCCCTACTTTTCCTAAGTTCTTAGTTGCTGCGCGTTGAATTACTGTAATCAAGCAGGCCTGAGATCTGCTGATGGGTCTGTCCTGTCTCAAAGGGGGAAACACATCCTTGCCTAGGAGCTGGCAGGGCTTATAAAGAGGGCTTTAAACTAGAGAGGAAGGGAGAAGGGGATAAAACCAGCCCTGCAGGAGGTGTGCCTAGGCGAGCATCGGGATTAGGGGTGAGGCAAGGGGCTCAGTTGAAGTGTGTCTATGCCAATGCCCGCAGCATGAGCAACAAACAGGAGGAGCTGGAAGCTTTCGTGCAGCAGGCAAACTATGACTTAGTTGCCATTACGGAAACATGGTGGGATCGCTCCCATGACTGGAGTGCTACGACGGATAGCTACAAGCTCTTCAGAAAGGATAGGCAAGGAAGGAGGGGTGATGGCGTGGCTTTCTATGTTAGAGACTGTTTTGATGTTATTGAGCTTGCAACTGGGGAAGATAACGTTGAATCTCTGTGGGTTAGGATCAAAGGAAAGGCTGAAAAGCAGACATACTGGTGAGGGTCTGTTATAGATTGCCTAACCAGGATGAAGAGACAGATGAGGCGTTCTATGAACAGCTGGCTGAAGTTGCGCGATCGCCAGCCCTTGTCCTCATGGGGGACTTAAACTTCCCTGATATATGCTGGGAATACAACACGGCACAGAAGAAGCAGTCTAGGAGGTTTCTAGAGTGTATGGAAGATAACTTCCTTCTGCAGGTGGTCAGAGAACCTACCAGGGGAGGTGCCCTGCTAGACCTGCTGTTTACAAACAGGGAAGGTCTGGTGGGAGACGTGGAAGTTGGGGGCTGCCTTGGACAGAGCGACCATGAAATGGTAGAGTTCTCAATTCTTGGTGGAACCAGGAGAGGGGACAGCAAAACTGCTACCTTGGACTTTCGGAGGGCAGACTTTGAATTGTTCAGGAGACTGGTAGGGAGGGTCCCTTGGGATTTGGTCCTGGAGGGTAAAGGGGTCCAAGAAGGCTGGTTGCTCCTCAAGAAGGAAGTCCTGAAGGTGCAGGAACAGGCTGTCCCCCTGAGCTGAAAGATGAGCCGGCGGGGAAGGAGACCGGCATGGATGAACATGGAGCTTTTCCTGAGGCTCCAGGAGAAAAAGAGAATCTACCTCCTGTGGAAGAAGGGACAGGCAACTCGGGGAGAGTACAAAGAGGTTGTTAGGATGTGCAGGGAGAAAATTAGAAAGGCAAAGGCCCAGCTCAAACTAAGCTTGGCTGCTGGGATAAAAGGGAACAAGAAACTCTTCTTCAAATATATTAACAGTAAGAGGAGGACCAAGGAGAATCTCCATTCTTTACTGGATGAGGCTGGGAATGTGGCCACTGAGGACAATGAAAAGGCTGAGGTTCTCAATGCCTTTTTTACATCTGTCTTTAAAAGCCAGACCAGTTGTCCTCAGAGTACTCTACTCTCTGACCCGGAAGTCTCGGATGGGAAGTGGAATAAACCCCCCATGATTCCAAGAGGAAATGGTCAGAGACCTACTTCTCCACCTGGACTGCCACAAGTCCATGGGGCCAGACGAGATCCACCTGAGAGTACTGAGGGAGCTGGTGGAGGAGATAGCCAAGCCGCTTTCCATCATCTATCGGCATTCCTGGTCAACTGGAGAGGTCCCAGAAGACTGGAGGCTTGCCAACGTGACTCCCATCTACAAGAAGGGTCGTAAGGAGGATCCAGGGAACTACAGGCCTGTAAGCTTGACCTCGGTACCAGGGAAGGTTATGGAGCAGATTGTCCTGAGGTAGATCATGCAACATTTGCAGGACAACCGGGGATCAGGCCCAGCCAGCATGGGTTTGTGAGGGGCAGGTCCTGCTTGACCAACCTGATCTCCTTCTATGATCAAGTGACCCGTCTGGTGGATGAGGGAAAGGCTGTTGATGTGGTCTACCTAGACTTCAGCAAAGCCTTTGACACTGTCTCCCACAGTATACTCCTGGAGAAACTGGCAGCCTGTGGCTTGGACAGGTACGCTCTTTGCTGGGTAAGGAGCTGGCTGGAGGGCCAGGCCCAGAGAGTGGTGGTGAATGGAGTTAAATCTAGCTGGCGACCGGTCATGAGTGGTGTACCTCAACGGTTGGTGCTGGGGCCTGTCCTCTTCAATATCTTTATTGATGACCTGGATGAGGGCACTGAGAGCACCCTCAGTAAGTTTGCAGACGACACCAAGCTGGCAGGAAGCGTCAATCTGCCTTGGGGTAGCGAGGCCCTACAGAGAGATCTGGACAGGCTGGATCTCTGGGCTGAAGCCGATGGGATGAGGTTCAACAAGACCAAGTACCGTGTCCTGCAATTTGGCTGCAACAACCCCAGGCAATGCTACAGGCTTGGGGCAGAGTGGCTAGAAGGTTGTGTGGAGGAAATGGACCTGGGGGTATTGGTCAATGCTCAGCTGAGCATGAGCCAGCAGTGTGCCCAGGTGGCCAAGAAGGCCAATGGCATCCTGGCTTGTATCAGAAATAGTGTTGCCAGTAGGAGTACGGAGGTCATTGTCCCTCTGTACTCAGCACTGGTGAGGCCGCACCTCGAGTACTGTGTCCAGTTTTGGGCCCCTCACTGCAAGAAGGACATTGATGCCCTGGAGCGTGTTCAGAGGAGGGTGACAAAGCTGGTGAGGGATCTGGAGCACAGGCCTTACGAGGAGTGGCTGAGGGAGCTGGGATTGTTCAGTCTGGAGAGGAGGAGGCTCAGGGGAGACCTTATCGCTCTCTATAACTACCTGAAGGGAGATTGTAGTGAGCTGGGGGTCAGCCTCTTCTCTCTTGTAACTAGTGACAGGATGAGGGGGAATGGCCTCAAGTTGTGCCAGGGTAGCTTTAGGCTGGACATTAGGAAGTACTACTTTTCTGAAAGAGTGGTCAGGCGCTGGAATGGGCTGCCCAGGGAGGTGGTTGAGTCATCATGCGTGGAGGTGTTCAAGAAACATTTAGATATAGTGATGAGAGACATGGTTTAGTGGGGTTATTGGTGGTAGGTGGATGGTTGGACTGGATGATCTTGTAGGTCTTTTCCAAACTAGCTAATTCTATGATTCTATGATTCTATGAATTTATCTCAGTTTTATTAATGTTTATATAAAGAACTCTTTTTAAAAAAAAATTAGATAGAAAAATCAGCTTCTATTTTCTTATTTAATGATGATGGAATAATTTTGTTTATTCCTGTTGATATGCCCTAATTTCTTCCTTACATTTAAGTATCTTTTCGCTGTTTAAATGTTTCAGACCATATAGTAAATTCTGATTCTTCAGGACATGTTGATTTAAATCAAGACTTCTCATGTTTTCTTTCAAGCTTGTTACTGCAAAAACCTGAGGTCCAAGATGTCATTAACTCAAATGTAAATAAAGAATGTTCAAGCCACAGTTCAGAATGCATACAGCATATCTTGAAGGAGTGGGACTACAGCCTCCAAAGTAGACTAGCACATGAAAAATTGTTCTGTTAGGAAGAAGTTTACCAATTAGAAATTACCAAACCTTTTCATCTTTTACTTCATTAGTTTGAACTAAAAGCTGGAAGAATAGGTTTTTTTTTTGTTTTGTTTTGTTTTGTTTTGTTACGTAATCTCTCTTGCTTAAACCTGAACCTGCTGATGTAGTGACAAAATTCTTGATGCACCTGGAAATCTTCTTTCTTACACATAGACAGGTTCAAGTTCCATTACCAAACCCACACAATTGCAATGGGGCAGCTGTTAAAAAAACACTTACCACTTCTTACCACCATGTAAAATGGGAACTGTGAAGAAGGAGGGACTTCTTTTTCTTTAACTTAGTCATCAATATATTTTTATATTCACAGAATCATAGAGTAGCTTGGGTTGGAAGATACATTAAAGACTATCCAGTTCCAAACCCCTGCCATTGGCGGGGTTGTGAATCACTAGATTATACTGTCCAGGATGCTATCCAGCCTGGCCTTGAATACCTACAGGAATGTGGGCATCCACAGCTGCTCTGAGGAGCCTGTGCCAGTGCCTCACCACTCTCTGAGTAAAGAATTTCTTCATAACATTTAATCTAAATCTTCCCTCTTTTATTTTAAAACCATTCTTCCTTGTCTGATCACTATCAGACAATGTAAAAAGTTGGTTCCCCCTCCTATTTATAAGCTCCAAATCAAGTACTGGAACTGCAGTGAAGTATCCAACAAGCCCAGGACCCTCAACTTTTCTTTGTAAGAGAGATTCTTCAGCCCTCTGAATATCCTCATGGCTTCCTCTGGACCCACTTGAACAGCTCCATATCTTTCTTTGCTGGGGACCACAGGCCTGGACACAATATTCCAGATGGGGCCTCATGAGGGCCTAGTAGAGGAGGACAATCACCTCCCTCGCCCTCGTTACTCCTCTTTTGATGCAGCTCAGGAGGCTGTTGGCTGTTGGACTGTGCTGCAAGTGCAAACTGCTGGTTCATGTCCAGCTTTTCACCCACCAGGATATTTAAGTCCTTCTCTGCAGGGCTGTTTTTAAAAGAGTTCTTCTCCCAGTCTGTATACATGTCTAGGATTGTGCCAACCCAAGTGCAGCACCTTGTACTTGACTTTGTTTAATCCCGTTAGGTTCACATGGGCCTGATTTTCAAGCCTGTCTGGGTCCCTCTGGATGACATCCCTTCCTTCTGTATCTTCAGCCACACCATTCATATTGGTGTCATCAGTAAACTTGCTGAGGGTGTATTCAATCCCACTGTCTATGTCATTTTGAAGGGCACTGGTCCCAAGACTGATCCCTGGGGAACACTACTCATGACCTGTAGGTTATTTTCTGGAAATGTGCTGCTTGACAATCATTCTCCAGAATTAACTGGTGCCTGGTGTCCCGTGAGAGCAACTGTAGCTCAGCTTAGAGAAGCTCGAAGACTACATCTGTACTAGTAAATACATGCACATGCCTGGGAATATTCCTAGATGCTGCAATGTCTGAGGAGCCAACCGCATGGCCATTCTGTTTTGGGAGCTGTCTCTGAGCCTTTCTTGCTGCGGGAGAGATGCTACTTAGAACAGACCATGACTGTGCCAAGAAATGGTCTAATATTCTCACTGTGGCAGCTATATATTGTAGGAACTAACACTGACATGCTGAGGATGGAAAATCTGCTTATGCTGGATATGTGGATGAAGTCCCTCTTGCTAACCTTGAAAGTTACATATTAAAATTCACATTTAATTAATGATATTTACAAATCCAGTAATACCTAGAGCTTTTTCCTTTCTCTGTTTATATTTTATTTCCCTTTCTTTCCTTCACTTTTTCTACAGCAAATGAAATTCAGACTTCATCAATATTGCTAGAATTTTGCATTTAATATTTATTCATGGCTTTCAAAATATAAAGAGGGATCAGTTCTTGCGGTGTTGTCATATGTAAGTCACTGTGGCGATAGAACCTCAAAGGTATTTGGCAGAATCCATAGTTAATTTTTTTTTGTTTATTGGTCTCTGGGTGTGCTTTTGGCTGGCATTTGCCATGTCAGTCTGGGATGTGCGAAACACTGCTTCTGAAGAAATATTACTTTGGATGCAACTAGTACAATTACAGCAAAAATTAAGTTTGGTTTTCAAAATATATTCTTTAGTCCTTAGCTACAGTTCCAGCATTTTCTGATAGATCCCCACAATTTAATGTAAATATGAAGGAATTATTAATTTATGTATGCAGATAATGATTTTGAAGACATTCACTATTCATTCCAAAAAGGTGACTTTTAAAATATAACCAGTTTGTGTTATCCTTATATAATTTTGTCTGCAGAACAGTTTATTGAAATCACATTATAGTAATTCACAAGATCTTATGTTAAATCATCTTCTTTTATAAGCTGTACATTATTATTTTCAAAATCACTTTCAAAAGGGCCTGTATGACATAATTATGATGTAGCTATTTACAGTGATTTCTGTGTAGTATAGAATTTAAATGATTTCTGTTTAGTACAGAATTTAATTGATTTCTGTATAGTACAGAAATTCACAAAGAATAAATCTATTCACAAAATTTACAAAACACAATAAAATTATATTTTATTTAAAGCAATGTGTTTAAAAATTTCATCTTAAAAATAAATCAGTTACTCTGGATTACCTGTAAAAAGTTTAACTCTTTTCTTTAAGCTATTGGTTCAACACGATCATTCTTGTTTTTAGCTTGAAATTTAACAGCTCATGATGTGCATTTGAAATTAGAGCTATCCTCACTTCTGCTTAAGTTAAGGTCAAGTAATATGATTTTGCTCCTTGATTAGTGTGTGATAGCCCATTTATGCTAAAAAAAACCAAGTCAGCAGAGTTCATTATGTTTACTGATACACAGCTATAATGTAGTAGGAAATGCAGTATGAATATATCCAAATGTTTTTAGCTCAACATTGTATTCAACCAAAGCACATAAATTGCTTCCCAGCTAAATTCTAACCTAATGCAGCCAAATGAGGAGCAGTTTGCTATCTTGATGCTTCAGAAGCTGTTTCAGAAGAAGCATCAGCCTGTCACCAAAACCACTTATATTTACTTAATGAAGAATTCTCTTTCCATGGTCATTGTTCAGTATTTAAAGTTTGTTGAGTGTAAGAACATCAGTACACTCATGTAGTAAAAGATTTGTGAGCATAATACAATTTGTGCAAGAATGTCTACCTGCAGAAATATAACATGTTGAAAAAAGGGGTTTTTATGTAGTTTTCTCCAATTGTGTAAATACTTAACAGTTATAAGATTATACGCATATTTAAAAACTAAATAAAGTCTGTTACTAGATTGAGGCTTGTAAGGACACTATTTTTCTTCACACCATGGAATCAGATGAAAAGGAGACCTTTTCCAGTGTGTTATTAGAGGAGGAAACACCCAACTGAAATTTATTATTACCGATTTTGTACTATGTTGCTGAGATGCATTGTCTTTTCTATAATTTGAATAAGAAAAGGTCTCAGATTGGCAGTAATTTTGGCAGTTTTGTCAAATTTTTGTCTGAGACTGAAATCTCATTCTACTTCAAGGTTAATGAGCGTAGTATTTTATCTTACATTCTGGAACAATCAATGTGTCTTTGTAACTTTGTACTTCTTTTCTTGTTTGTTTTAGTTTTCAGCTCTGAGTCATGTAACCTTTCATCTACTTAGATATAAAAACACTGTGAATTTCTTTTAACATATTCCTATTTCTTCTTGCCCAGTCACTCCGTAATTTCTTTGCAGTACATTTTTGTACAATGTACAGTTTTGTTTGTACATTGCAATAAATAGCATCCTATTTATTGATTTGTTCATTTTTCCTTATTGTAATAAATAATTCTTTAATGTTTTTGAATACACCTATTTTTTTTCCAAGCAGTATAGAATTCACCTTGCTTAGGTGGAGAAAACTAAAATTAGTTGTGTTCACATTTATTCTGCGCTTATGTCCTGTGTGTGAAGTAACTATTTTCAAAGAACTGTGTACTCGGGGAGTAAATTCTAATAAGAGTATCATCTCAAATTTTACTCTGATCTTTTATAAACACAAATGTCTATGTATTTTCACTCTAGTACAGAACACCAGAATTGCTTTCTGGCACCGAGTCCAATGGGCATGACATTGCCTTTCTCATTATTTTACTGACTTACCTACCAATACCTTTTCCTGAGATCTGGTACTTTTAAAATGGTTGGTTGCCATTACCTTCCAAACACCTTCCAAACCTGCTTTCAGTGGGGCATTGTTTCTTCCTATCTTACCCAATGAAATTGCACAGACGCCTGAAGTTTCACCCAGAATTTGCCAAGTATGAAGAGGAGAAGGTTTTGCACAAGGAAATAATGGCAGCCACTATCATTCAAGGCAGAGTAGAAAGAAGTACTGATTTTGTTTTCCTTACAGAGCAACGTAAAGGTAACAGCATGACACATAACCTTGAAGATTGACTCAGTCTTCTCTGTTTGAATGGATTCACATATTTCTTTCTCCACAGGAGGAATCATGTCCTTTAGGCTGTTTTACAGATGAGTAATGTAATGTACACCATTTGGCAAGAATCTATGAAAATAATGAAATATTTTTTGAGGGTCAGATGGAAAAAAATGAAGAATGGATGAGTAACCCATTGGCATAAGGAAAACTGGCCTCCAGGATACCCTCCAAAGACCATTAGATCTAGCTATAAAACACTGTAAAACAGAGAATTGGTACTTTTAGCAGTGGATTTGAACAGTTGTATGCTTCTCAACATCATTATTCTTCACAATAGATTTTTGGTTAGGGCATTTTACTGAGGAAAAAGAAAGGTAACTTTAAATTGCTTTAAATTAGGCATGAGTTTTAGTGAGTTAAACTTGGTTCTCCAACTTTTAGGGAAATATTCTACACATTGAGCAATAAATAATGTTGGAAGGTGAAACAGGTATTTCTCTGCAGCGAAACTCAGCACCATGTAATGTTTTTGAAAGAGCACTAGCAACATTCTACAGAAAAAGGATAAAACCAATAATTGGAAGAAGATATGCACAACATGTGAGCATCTTGTCCTAGAAAGGGAACATCTATCCTCATTGTTAATTCAAATGCATATGGGGAATTGCATTTTGAGATATCAGCTTCAAGAAGAGAGAAAGCTTTAGGCAGGTGATTTTTTTTTTCTTGCAAGTTTTTCCAACACTGCAAGCAAAAAAAAAAAAAAAAAAAAAGATACTATTGAAAACTAAAAAGCCTGTTTTGCTCATGTCTTTAGACTATTCTTAATGGCACTACCAGTGCCTTCTGTAGGAAATGCAGCATCCTGATTTGTATGAATTTCATCATACATGCACAAATGAGCACAGGCAGCTTGACAGCATGCCTTTTGAACAGTCTTTTTCTGCCATTCCTGGGTTTGGAGTATTCTTGTTAGAGCAGTATGAAGATGACTGCTAATGCCTCCACTCGGCCCAGCAATCATTACTGGTTATTTCAGTGTCTCTCTGACTATTCAGCAGATTATAGACACAAGCACTTTTAAAACGTCTAATTCAACTTTTTCTGCCAATACTAGATCTTTCTGGAAATGCACTTTGGGTACTTTGCTATTCTTTTATTATAAAATCATAGAATCCTTAGAGTTAGAAGGGACATTTAAAGGGCATCTAGTCCAAATCCCCTGCAATGAACAGGGACATCCACAGCTTGATTATGTTGCTCAGAGCCTGGTCCAGCCTGGCCTTGAAAGTCTCTAGGGATGAAGCATCCACCAGCTCTCTGGGCAACCTGTGCCTGTGTCTCACCACCCTCATTGTAAGACTTTCCTTATATCTAACCTAAATCTTTGCTCTTTAAGCTTGAAACCATTTCTCCTTGTGCTGTCACCACAGATCCTGCTGAAGAGTCTGTCTCCTTCTTTCCTGAGCTCCCCTTTAGATACTGAAAGGCCACTTTTCAGGTCTTCCTGGAGCCTTCTCTTCTCCAGGCTGAACAGTCTCAGCTCTCTCAGCCTGTCCTCATGGGAGAGGTGTTCCATTCCATGGATCATTTTTGTGACCCTTCTCTGGACACCCTCCAGCAGGTCCATGTCTCTCCTGTATGGAGAATTCCACATCTGGATGCAATACTCCAGGTGAAGCCCCACCAGCACAGAGTAGTGGGGCAGGACCACTTCTGTCGACCTGCTGGCCCTGCATCTTTGGATGCAGTCCAGGATACAGTTGGCTTTCTGGGCTGTGAGGGCACATTGCTGGCTCATGTCCAGCTTCCCAGCCTCCAGTCCTCTCAAGTCCTTTTTGGCAGGGCTGTGCTCAGTCCCTCAGCTTGTGTTGGTAATGGATGTTGCCTCAACCCAGGTGCAAGACCTTGAACTTGGATTTTTTGAACCTCATGAGGTTCTCCTGGGTCTACTGTTCAAGTCTGCCTAGGACCCTCTGGATGGCATCCCATCCCTCTGGTGTGTCAACTGCGCCTCACAGTTTGATGTCATCCACAAACTTTCTGAGAGTGCACTTGACCCCACAGTTGATGTCCTTGATGAAGATATTAAAGAGTACCAGTTTCAGCACTGACCCCTTGGGGACACCACTTGTCACTGATCTCAGGTACAGTGCTCTGCAGGGACAGCTGGACAGCAGTGGAGATGATGATTCTTCCCACTTGAAGGTGTCTTCGAAGCCTTTCAGGACTACCCTCAACATTACAACCTCCTCAGAAAAGAACAAAAGATGGCTCATTGTTGTTGGTGACTCAGTGCTGAAGGGAGCAGAAGGCCCAATATGTAGAGCTGACCCTCTACACAGGGAGGTCTGCTGCCTCCCGGGAGCCCGGGTTAAAGATGTAAGGAAGAAACTTCCTTCCCTAGTATGGTCCTCAGATTATTATCCTCTGTTGTTGTTTCAGGTAGGCAGAGATGAAATAGAAAGAACCTCCCTTAGAACCATGAAAAAGGACTTCAGAGCCTTAGGTCGTCTGGTTCGGGAGCACAAATTGTGTTCTCCTCTATCCCTCCAATTATAGGGAATAATGAGAGACTAAACATGATGGTTCAGCAGATTAATATCTGGCTCCAAGCCTGGTGTGCCCGACAGGGTTTTGGGTTTTTTGACCTTGCCTCGATTTTCACAAGACTGGGCCTGCTGGCAACTGATAGGAATAGCTTATCCCATCGGTGGAAAGGGGTTTTATGATGGGAACTGGGAAGGTTCATTTATAGGGCTTTAAACTAGGTATGATGGGGGTGGGGGTGAAACCAGGGTCATTAATAAGGAGCCTGTATGTAATGAGCCAGTGCTTGTGGGAGGGGCTTGTGCTAGTAATATCCCACAGTCTTGTGGGGTGAAGGAGGAGGATGACACACCTTTTTGTAGGAAGAATACAACGGTTGGTGTGAGGTTGGTGGCTATGGAAACATGTGAGCGAGGTTGAGAGGGTATTAGGGCTTCTCCCACTCATATGGTGGCCCAGCTCAGGTGCATCTACACCAATGCACGCAGCATGGGTAACAAACAGGAGGAGCTAGAGGCCATTGTGCAGTCGGAAAACTATGATATAGTTGCCATCACGGAAACATGGTGGAACGACACGCACAGCTGGAATACTGTGATTGATGGCTACTGACTTTTCAAAAGAGATAGGCAAGACAGGAAAGATGGTGGTGTAGCCCTCTATGTTAAGAAAGAATATGAATGTGTGGAAATTAATGATGGTGATGATAGGGTCGAGAGCTTATGGGTTAGGATAAAAGCGAAGGCCGATAAGACTGACATAATCGTGGGAGTCTGCTACAGGCCACCCAACCAGGACGAAGTGGTGGATAAGATACTTTATGGGCAGTTGGGTGAGGTCTCGAGGTCTCTACCCCTTGTTCTCATGGGGGACTTCAACTTCCCAGACATCTGCTGGAATTATAATATGGCAGAAAGGGAACAGTCCCGGAGGTTCCTAGAGTGTGTCGGAGACAACTTCCTGACACAGCTGGTGAAGGAGCCAACAAGGGGAAGCAAAATCCTGGACCTGCTGCTTGTTAACAGAGAAGGCCTTGTGGGGGATGTAAAGGTTGGAGGCTGTCTGGGGCAAAGTGATCATGAAATAATAGACTTCTCAATCTTTGTTGAACCTCAGAGGGGAGTCAGCAAAACTGCAACCTTGGACTTCCGAAGGGCAGACTTTGGCCTCTTTCAGAGCATGGTTGAGAGAGTCCCTTGGGAAGTAGTTCTGTAGGGCAGGGGAGCCCAGGACAGCTGGGAATACTTTAAGGAAGTTATTTTAATGGTGCAGGAGCTGGCCATCCCCAAGTCACAGAAGGCGAGCTGTTGGGGTAGAAGACCGGTCTGGCTGAACAGAGAACTTAAACTGGAACTCAGGAACAAAAGGAAAGTTTATGGTCTTTGGAAGAGGGGGCAAGCAACTTATGACGATTACAGGTACATAGTGAAGCTGTGCAGGGAGAAAATTAGAAAAGCCAAAGCTCAGCTAGAACTGAACTTGGCCACTAAGGTGAAGAACGGCAATAGATGTTTCTATAAATACATCAACAGTAAAAGGAGGGCTAGGGAGAATCTCCATCCCTTGTTGGATGCTGAAGGCGAGTGACCAAGGATCAGGATAAGGCTGAGGTACTTAATGCCTTCTTCGCCTCAGTCTTTAATAGTAAGACTTGTGCCCTGGGCACACAGCCCCTTGAGCTGGCAGATGGGGATGGGGAACATAATAGGCCATGCACAATCCATGATGAGATGGTTTTGGACCTGCTCCGCAAGCTGGACACTCACAAGTCCATGGGGCCAGATGGATTACACCCTAGAGTGCTGAGGGAGTCGGCGGATGTGGTTGCCAGGCGTCTCTCCATCATCTTTTGACAGTCCTGGCTAACAGGGAATGTCCTGGTTGACTGGAGACTAGCAACTGTGACTCCCGTCTTCAAGAAGGGCCAGAATGATGATCCTGGTAGCTACAGACCTATCAATCTCACCTCGGTGCCAGGGAAGGTTATGGAACGGATAATCTCAGGATACATTGTGGATCAGTTAAAGGTCAACCAGGCAATCAGGCCCAGCCAGCATGGGTTTATGAATGGTAGATCCTGTTTGACAAACCTGATTTCGTTCTATGACAAGGTGACCAGCTTAGTGGATGAAGGCAAGGCTGTCGATGTGGTGTACCTGGACTTCAATAAGGCCTTTGACACTGTCTCCCACAGCATCCTCAGGAGAAGCTGGCTGCCCATGGTTTGGATGGGCATTTGCTCTGCTGGGTAAAACACTGGCTGGATGGCCAGGCCCAGAGAGTTGTGGTCAGTGGAGTTACATTTAGTTGGCAGATAGTCATGAGCGGTGTCCCCCAGGGCTCGGTGCTGGGGCCTCTTCTATTCAACATCTTTATCAGTGATCTTGATGAGGCGATTGAGTGCACCCTCAGTAAGATTGCAGGCGACACCAAGTTGGGAGGGAGTGTTGATCTGCCTGTGGGTAGAAAGGCTCTACAGAGGGACCTGGATAGACTGCATCGATGGGCCAAGGCAAACCATATGAGTTTCAACAGGGCCAACAACCCCAGGCAACCCTGCAGGCCTGGGGAGGAGCGGCTGGAAAAGGAAAAGCTCAGGAAAGCTGCCTGACAGAAAGGGACCTTGGTGTGCTGATGGACAGTTGGCTGAATATGAGCCAGCAGTGTGCCCAGGTGGGCAAGAAGGCCAATGGCATCCTGGCTTGGATCAGGAATGGTGTGGTGAGCAGGACTAGGGAAGTCATCCTGCCCCTGTACTCGGCATTAGTGAGGCCTCACCTCGAGTACTGTGTTCAGTTTTGGGCACCTCAGTACAGAAAGGACATGGAGGTGCTGGAGCAGGTCCAAAGAAGGGCAACAAGGCTGGTGAAGGGCTTGGAGAAGATGCCCTACGAGGAGTGACTAAAGGAACTGGGGCTGTTTAGTCTGGAGAAGAGGAGGCTGAGGGGAGAGCTCATTGCTTTCTTCAAATACCTGAAAGGTGATTGCAGTGAGAGCGGGGCTGGTGTCTTCTCACTGGTGACAGGTGACAGGACAAGGGGAAATGGCCTCAAGTTGTGCCAGGGGAGGTTTAGGTTGGATATCAGGAGAAACTTCTTTACAGAAAGAGTTGTTAAGCACTGGAACAGGCTCCCCAGGGAGGTGGTTGAGTCACCATCCCTGAATGTGTTTAAAAACCATTTGGATGTGGTGCTCGAGGACATGATTTAGCGGTGGGTTGTTAGAGTAGTATGGTTAGGTTGTGGTTGGACTTGATGATCTTGAAGGTCCTTTCCAACCTGAGCAATTCTATGATTCTGTGATTCTATGATCTCCATCCAGACACTGAGCCATTGACCACCACTCTCTGGGTTTGATCCTGCAGCCAGTCCTTTGTCCATCAAGCAGTCCACCCACAAAATCCATGTCTTGCCAATTTGGAGAGAAGGATGTTGTGGGGTACTATGTCAAAGGCCTTACTGAAGTCCAGATAGATGACATCAGTGGCTCTTCCCTTGTCCATTGATGCAATTACACCATCATAAAAGGCCACTAGGTTGGTCAAACAGGATGCACAGACTTGTGGATGCTCATGTTTTTCAGGTGGTCACAAACCTGATCTTCATTCACAGCAGGAGGGACGTTGCTTCCCCAATACCCTCCTTCCAAACCAAGAGTTTGAGGGCTGTGTGACTAGCAGTTATCAGAGAAGACTGAAGCAAAAATGTTGCTGAGTACCTCAGCCTTCTCCTTGTCTGTTGTTACCAGCTTGCCTGTGTCACTCACTAGACGGGGGGTATGCCCTCCTGGAGTTTCCTTTTCTGGTTGAGGTAACTGTAGAATCCTTTCTTGTTCTCTTGGCACCTCTTGCCAAGTTTAGTTCAAGTTGGGCCTTGGCTTTCCTGACCCCATCCTTACACAGCCTAGCTGCTTTATTATTCTCTTCCCACAGTACCTGTTTCCATGTGCATTTTCTTTTTGCTCTTCAGTTCAACGAGCAGGTCCCAGTTTGGCTATGCTGGTCTCTTGCCTTCCTTTCCTGACTTGCTACATCTGGGGATGGAGAGCTTTTGTGCCCTGAGGAAAGCTTCCTTAAAGATCTACCAGCTCTGCTCTGCCCAGGAAGACAGTTTCTCAGGGTGTTTTGTTTACTAACTCCCTGAAGAGCTGGAAGTTAGGTTTCCTAAAATTTAGTGCCCTCATTTTACTCATTGACTGTCTTATATCCTCAGGATTGTGAACTCCATCATAGCATGGTCATTACAGTCCACACTGCCTCCAATCCTGATGTCACCAATCGGTTCATTTGCGCTGGTGAGCAACAGGTCCAGTATTACATTCCCCCTGGTGGGGCCATTTGCTGCTTGGCTCAGGAACTTATCCTCAATGCATTCCAGGAGCCTCCTGGATTGCCTACAGCTCACCATGCTGCTTTTCCAGCAGATATCTGGGTGGTTGAAGTCCCCCAGCAGGACAAGCGCTAGCAGTCATGGTGTCTCCTGTAGGTGGAGGTAGAAGGCCTTATCGACAGGCTTTACTTGATCAGGTGACGGTAGTAGACATCAATCATGAAACTCCCTTTGCTGCCTCAGTTTCTGTTACCCATAGGCTTTCAGCTTGCTCATGGCTCCTCTTTAGGGACAGCTCTTCACATTCTACTCCTTTCCTCATGCAGATAGCAACACCTCCTCCCTTCCTTCCTTGCCTGTCCCTTCTGAACAGCTTGTAGCCATTGATAGCCACACTCCAGTCATGGGAGTCATCCCACCAGATTTTGGTGATGGCAACTGTATGGTGGTTTTCTAGTAGCACAGTAGCTTCCAGCTCCTCCTGTTTGTTTCCCCAGCTGTGTGCATAGGTGTAGAGGCACTTCAGCTGGGCAGCTGGTCTCATCACTTTCGTAAAGTATAACCCCTTAATTCCTTTTAAGTATTTCCCTTGATTTTCCCCATTGCCTTCTCCTATTGCCCCAGCAGTCACTGCCTCATCATCACGAATTTCATACGTGCTGCAGTGTTGCTAACACTCCTCAAGGCAGCAGGTTATTCAAGGCCCCTGCTAGCACCCCATCCACGTCATCCCGCACCTTATCATAGGAAGGCTCACTATCCCCCCCATCCTCTTATTAATGGTCAGTTCACTCTCCTACAGACTGGAGATGCACCATCTCTTATGTTTTCTGCAGTCCTGATCTGGTATCTGTTAAAGAAGTCAATAAAACGAATGTCTTCTTTGATCATGCTGTCCCAAATGCTATGATGAAAAAATGAATTTTCCCAAATGAAAGTTCAGTGTATTCTGAAAGATATTTTTGGCTTTGGTACCAGCACTTTGAAAAAGAGCCTTTATTTTACTTTGTGTCTCCCTCTCTCTCTTTTTTTTTTTTTGGTAAAATCTAAGCCTAAGATTTTTTTCCTTTGCAATGTCATTTAAGTTACTTAGTTTCTGCACATACCATCCATAGTTTTTAATAGAAGAGAATAAGAGTGAACCATATTCAGTAGTACTATAATTTACATGTCAGGGAATGACATTATGTAGCAATGGTCTATAATCCACCTATGTTTGGGATATAAGTATGTACTCTTTGGGGTTCACATGAGGTGTATCCCTGAATAAAACTGGAAAATTTAAGAGCTGTCTAGCTTATCTTGCTTTGTCCCTCTGCTTTTTTTTTTTTTCCCTCTGTTTTTTTTTTGTTTTTTTTTTTTTTTTTCCCTGGGACAATGATTTCATGTGATGCCATACTTCCTGTTTCTGGTTTCCATATCTCTTTTAACTCCCACCATTTAACCACTGTGTCCATAACTGCATCAAAACCCACAATTTCCCCTTCTGCATGTTAGGACACCTTCATAGCGATACAATGACTGTTTTGTTCGTGCCTTATCTTAAGCTTCCCTGACATTCCTGAGCATGGTTTCATGTTTTTTTTTATGCTTCCTCAGCCAAGTAGGTGCTGAATCTAGTTGGTGTGTTCCTTGACATGATAAAACAAAATAGACTGAAATTACATTTGGAGTGTATCTGTACCGGTAGCCTTGGTATCTTGCCTATGCATTTGAAACTCTCCTGTACCATATCTCCCCTAGTAGGGCACTGAAAAAAAATACTTGGCTTTTGTATAGTTATTTAATTTAGAGATAGGTTGAAGGAAAATTTCCCAGGAGAAGGCACATCATTTCAGAAGAAAGCACTCACATGTCATTGCCTGCCTATTGAATCTTGCCTTCAATACTCAGTCTTAGGCCTCATCAAATAAAGCATATTTTCTTTGCTATCTCTGTTCTGGTGTGAAGTGACATTCTAACTGAACCAAGGTCTGCCAAGAAAGCACTGTTATCTGGCATTGTGCAATACTGAAGGCACCATCTCTTTTGCAGGATATACCTATCCAATGTCTAAATGGCTAAATGGCATGCAGTACTTCATCCTAGTACCATGGGCAAAAATTTCTGTAACGGGAAAAATGAAAGACACTGAGGAGCAAATTCTCTTTTATGATGTTGTGGTTTACTACTGGTAGGCAGCTTAGTGTCACAGCACAGGTCTCATGCCCTTTCTTCTGCAGGATAGAACATACAGTGAAAAAGTTCCCCCAGCCCTCCCTGATGACTAAACCTTGCCATATAAACTCACCGCAGTTATTCACTGGACCCACAGGTGGCTGCCTGTGTATGAAGAAATCTGAAACATGTGGATATTGCATTGGCAAACATTACAATACATTTGTATGTCTTGATTCAAAACTGAATACTAAAGTGAAGATTTCCATTTGTTTTTCACTTGTGCCACATAAGTAGAAACATCATGCTGCTTAAGAAGACACAAATGCAGAGCTTTGCAGCATTTGAAGGAAAGTAAATAGAATCACAGAATATGCTGTGTTGAATCAGTATAGCTTAGGGGCTGATCTGCTGGAGAGAAGGTCTGCAGAGGACCTGGGTGTCCTGGTGGACAAAAGGTTGGCCACGAGTCAGCAGCGTGCCTGGGGTGCATTAAGAAGAGAGTGGCCAGCAGGTGAAGGAAGGTGATCCTCCCCCTCTACTCTGGCCTGGTGAGGCTGCATAGAATACTGTGTTGAGTTCTGGGCTCCCCACTACAAAAAAGAAAGGGATCTCCTAGAAGGAGACCAGCAAAGGGCCACAAAGATGATAAAGAACCTGGAGATCTCCCATATGAGGGAAGACTGAGTAACCTGGGTCTGTTAAGCCTCGGGAAAAGAAGACTGAGGGAGTATCTGATTAATATTTATAAATATCTGAAGGGAGGTGGGAAGCAAGTGGATGAGGCCAGGCTCTTCTCAGTGGTGTGTAGTGATAGGACAAGGAACAATGGCCAAAAAGTTGAACATAAGAAGTTCTGAACTAGCATGTGGAAGAACTTCTTTACAGTAAGGGTGACAGAGCACTTGAACAGTTTGCCCACAGAGGTTGTGGAGTCTCCTTCAACGGAGATATTTGAGACCCATGTGGATGCCTACCTGTGTGACCTATTGTATAGTACATACATTAGCAGGGTGGTTGGACTCGATGATCTCTAGAAGTCCCTTCTAACTCCTGTGATTCTGTGTGATTCTGTGGAAGAGACCCGAAGGATCATCAAGTCCAACCCCAGGCTCCACACAAGACCACTGAAAATTCAAACCCTATGTCTGAGAGGATTGTCCAAATGCTCCTTGAACTGTGGCAGCCAGAGACCATGACCACTGCTCTGGAGAGCCTGTTCCATGTCCACCAGCTTCTGGTGAAGAATTTTTTCCTGATAACCCAAATGACCCCCCCCCATCACAGCTCCATGCTGTTGCCTTGGGTTCTAAAACCCAAAGTCATGTAAGAACAGCATTATATATAAACAGTTGGGAAAATATCATGATAAATCTCGGAGAAAAAAAAAAAAGGGGGTCAGTATGTCCAAAGTGTATGTCCTCTACTTGGCAGCCGATGTAAGCACTAGCCCAAGAACTATGCACAATGGAGTGAGTAAGAGCATGGTTAGGATACAGGACAAACATCACCTCATAAGCCTGCAGCCAGAAGAGCAAATAAGGTGAGCATATGAGTTTAACTCGGAACTACTTGTGCAGTGAAACCCATTCCACCCTTGATGATGCTGTTGCAATTCAGATCAGGAGCCTGTCAACAATGAAAGCTGAGTGTCAGTCTATTACAGAGGGCTGGTGGGTGTGAACAGGATAAATATGCCTTATTTGGTGGCTGAGCAATAGCATCATCAACCCTGTAAGGACCCTATGATTGACTCAGTTGACTCTTTGAGTACAAAAATTTGGCAGATTAGAAAATATAGAACAGAAAGAACTCTGCTGTTAAATTAACTCTGCTTTACTAAAACTCTAGATTTTGCTACAGTATGAGAATCCAAGGATTTTATTGCTTTGCTACACTTAGTAGAATTGTAACAGAAATGTAGTGACAAAAATAAATCATATATCAAAGTCCTTAAGATTCTCTGTTATCTTTAAACTAAAATTTGTATTTCAAATTACTAAATGGCTGCATTTATCTAGAGTACAAGGGAAAGCTTCATATACCTTCTCATTGACTAGAGATAGATTGATGGCACAATTTTAAGCTGACTCTGTCTAACTCTGGCAAAAAATAATCAAAATCTGTAAAATAATTATAATTTGCTTCGAGGACATTCCACACCTCTTAGGCAGAGAAGCATTTTATACTCCATTTACCATATGTGATTTATTCAAATGAGAGGTCAGCTGAATAGTTTGTGCTCTGCTGGATCACGTCCTTGCCCTGGGGCTGTACTTCAGTCAATAAGGAAACACGGTTTCGTTAGCAGGTGGAATTGCATTCTGTTTAACTCTATCACAACTTTGGCATACGCAGTTTACATCTGCAGATAGACACAGAAATAAGTGCAGGCAAATTAAAAACATTCATGTTAAGAATTTAAATGAATCATGGAATATCCCAACTTGGGAGGGACCCACAAGGACCACTGAATCCAACTCCCAGCTCCACGCAGGACCACTCAAAATCCAGACCCTATGCCTGAGAGCATTATCCAAATGCTCCTTGAACTCCGGCAGCTTGGGGCCATGCCCACTGCCCTGGGGAAGCTGTTCCATGCCCACTGCCCTCTGGTGAAGAACCTTAACCTCCAACCTGATCCTCCTCTGAGGTTCCAATGAAACCTGAAATTTTACCAAAGACTTCAAGAAAGTGAATGGTCTTGACTTGTCAAGACAGACAGTACAGTATAGAATTCTTCTATGCTAAGCACTAGAATATGGCTCCTTTGGTTCACTGATTTGCACACAGCTTTTTCCTTACTGTTTTAACAATGTGCTTCTCTAAATCACAGGTGGCGAGATAGTAGCATGCACTTTCTTTACAGTGTAGGCATTGAACTCTGTGATTCTCATGGGTTCTTTCCAACTCAGGGTATTCTATGATTTAACATGCAACGCCTAGGTGGTCAGTAAGGATCTATGTATGGAAACCTCGGGTAACCCGGGGCTCGTTGCCGTGAACCTAGCAAGTGTTACTGCATTACTGGAAGAGGGGACTGAGGTGTAAGACTTTATGGCAGCTGCACAGCGTCGGCATTCCCATTCAGCTATTGCAGGTGAACGGGCCGCGCTGTTATCGCAGTGCCTCTGATTTGCCGGTGCCGTTAGCATTGCCGGGAGCGCCCTGCACCAGCCAAGGGCAGCCGGGGCCCGGCACCCGCCCGCTCCTTCCTCGGGACCTTTCCGGCCCGTGGGGGGCTCCTGGGGGGCGGCGAGGAGGGCCGAGCTGCGCACCGGGGCAGAAGGCGGCGGCACAGCCCGCGCCCCACAGCAACCCCCGCGCGGCCAACCCACCTCGCCCGGAGACACCACTACCCTTGCAGCCGTCCACCACCGCCCGCGGCCCGCCTCCCTCCGCCTCGACGGGCACCGGGGCGGAGCGGGGAGCGCGGCCGGCCCGCCCCGCCCCGCCGAACGCCCGGCGGAGTGGTGCCGCCAGCTCGGGACACCGCCTCTCTCACAGGAGCCGCGCGGCAGCACTGCCAGCGGGGGTGATGGACGCCGAGGCGGCGGGGGACGAGCAGTCCCGCCTGCGCACGCTCTTCCTGGCCTGCGATGCCAACGGCTCGGGCCGCATCGAGCGCGAGGACTTCGCGGCGCTCTGCGCCGAGCTGCGGGTGCGGCCGGCCGAGGCCGAGGCGATCTTCCAGCGCCTCGACAGCGACCGTGACGGGGCCATCACCTTCAGGGAGTTCGCCCATGGCTTCCGCGGCGCCACCCGGCGGCGGTCCAGCGGCGGCCCAGGGGAACCGGAGCCGGAGGAGGAGGGCGAGGAGGCCGCGGCGACGTGGAACGCCGCGGGGCTGGAGCAGCCTTGGAGAGACTTCGAGGTGCGGCTGGGGGACGAGGCCAGGTACATCCCCAGGTAAGTCCGGGAGCACAGAGACTCCGCTCTGCTGACGGCGCAGCGGGGCCCCCCAGCCATGTGTGCCCGGCGGCTGCGGAGCCCCGAGGGCAGCCCTGCGCCGCTGGAGCGCCGTCCTGCGGGAGCGGCCCTGTGAAAGGGGTTCTGCGCTCTGGTTCCGGGGTTTCCAGCTCTTGTGCTTTTCTTTTTCTTTTTTCCTTTCTTTTTTCCTTTTTATTTTCCTTTTTCTTTTTTCGTTTTCCTTTTCGTTTTCTTCTTTCTTCTTCTTCTTTTTTTTCTTCTTTTCCTCTGTGCACAACTTTTCCCTCTCGCTGCTTTCTGATCAACCCAGGCGGGACTCTCGGGCAGAGAGGCGGGCGCCACGCACATCACGGCATCCCAGCACTCCGGCAACGGGCTGCTCCCTCAGGAGCCTCCGCCGCCGGTGCGGGCGGGATGAAGGGCGCTGTCGGGAAGTGAGGGTAAATCGGTTCTGCCGGCACAGAGCCGTTCGGCCGCGTTTCGCTGCAGGGCGTTGGCAGTAACCTGCCTGAAACCGGAGGTGCTCTAAGTTGTTGCAAAAATGTTGCCCGTAAAAATGCAGAGTAATTCTGCTTCACTTGAAATATTCAATTTAAACTGAAAAACAAGTGATTAGAGTTTTAAGGTTTTGGCGGGAGATCAGAGTTAGGATAGATGCGTGGCTGCATGCAAAGGGACTTACATAGAGCTGAAGTGTGAGATGAACAGGAGACAATTAAAAGTCTGTACGTTTTCTGCCACTCATGTCGAATTACAGTTTGCTGCTTTGCACATTTCAAATCATAGGCCAATATATAATCCTGGTCTTCATATAATGCTCCTCAAATCACTTCTTGGTCCAGTAATATGGTTCTAGCTACTTTGAAGTCTGTTTATCTCTTCAGAGAACTTGAGAGAGTTACAGAACCCTCATGTCTGCAACCTGAGGAGATTGTTCTTTTGTTCTTTTTTTCTGGAAGGAGAGTATAAGTAACACTGCTTATACTGGTATGTTCCATGCATATCAGTAACTTCTCAATGATCTGATCTTTTATACCGAGTTTGTGATGCCTTCCTTGCTGTAAACAGAGACAAAGAGAAGTTAAGCCTCTTGTTAGAGAGTCTGCAGCAGCAGTTCAGATCTTAGCCTAAAGCCAGACAGAAACTCCATAGGTGATGTAAGAGCATGACTGAGGACCAGTGATGGCATGTGAAAGCATCTCTCTCCTTTCGGTGATAAGCCCATCTCAGTGCTGCAGCAGCAGCAGTGTGAGTGCAGCCGGACTCTTTGCTCTGACACCTCACTGTGCAGACATGTCATTTCATTATGTTACTTTGGGATTCTAATGCGTCAGCTTGCAAACAGACCTGGACGTCAGTAATTAAGTATATGTGTCAGGTGGGCTGTTGCCTGATGTAAATGTTTCCCATTCCTGCTCAGCTTCGTTAATACCTTGGAACACCCTTCCTAGTTGGCTGTGCTTGTTAGGTGTGTGCCAGCGTCAGCCCAAGAACAGTGTGCCCTTTGTTTTCCTTGTTCTTTCTCTCTCCTGTCCTGAAGCTGGGGAAGGAGACCTTTGTTGCAACTCAGCTTTTTTTTCCGTTTGTGGCACGCTTTTTTTTTGGTTGTTGAAATATTAGTAAATTTTTTCTTTATGTGAATAGTCCCACTGAAAACATTTGGATCAAGTGTGTGAGTAATAGTGAATATCCTAAAATTGTCAGAGGAGTCTGTGCGTGGAAGGGTTTTAAATGGAAGAATATAACAAAATTATGAAAAGTACTTCAAAAATGTTACTTATTGTTTTACTTAAATTATTTATTTTTAGTTGTTTATCAGTTCAATTTTTTCTTTACCTGTTTTCAAAAGTCAGACCTATGTTAGTGCGTAGAGCAGTCGGTGTTCTTGCACTGTGGTTTATCACCGTTCATATGTTTGCAGTTACATTTGTTGGAAAATCATGAGAAAAGTAACTACGAGGCAGAAGCTCCTGCAGTGCGGATGAGTGGAGTCTGTTTTTCTGATCTCAGCCACGTTGGATTTGGGGGTTTGTTCTCTCCAGGTGCTCTGTGTTCTGGCCCCACTCTAGCACAGCACTGGCACATGCTTTCATGCTGCTGTGGTTTCTAAAGAAAAAATCAAGGCGTGGGGGATGGAATGTGAGAGATGGAAATCAAGAGGGAATCTTTCATTAGTACACACGGTTCAGCCTCTTTTTTTGCAAATGAGCTTTTGAAAACCATGAATAAGCCACCATAAAGGCATATAAACCCTAGTAACACTGATTAATTTCTTATCTCAGCCCATAATGGAGAAGTAGATATCAGATAGATATTGCTTACTGTTAAGTACTGCCTAGTTCCAGAACATTTTGGATTGAGTTAATATTTAAAAAATACTGTTACAATGGAATGGATCATGCCTCTCTGTAGTTTGGTATATGGGTTGCACAGTTCTGTGAGCTTATACTGTGATCTTCTGTAGTTAAACAAGGGGTAATGGCATCAAAAAGTTTGTTTTCAGTCTAGCTTCTTCCCTCCCCATCTGAGCAGATATTCAGGGCTGGGTTCAGTTATATATTTTGGTGAGGGGGTCATTGTGAGTCAAATTACTGTTGGTCCTCATCTTCATGCAAACTTAGTGGACAGTTGTGCCTTGAGCACAAAAAACTGGAAAGTCTTTCCAGGCTGGTGATCCAGTATAATGTCTGAAGCCAGATTTTAGTGGAATTGTATGTAGAGGTTTTTTTTTTTTACATTATTTTTGGCATTCATTTCATTTGAAATACAACTCCTCTTCCTGTGTTTTTAAGCCCAAAAGATGGCAATGCTTTTGGTTTGTACATAGTGAATTTCCAAATGGAGTATACGTGTGTGAGCCGCAGGAGATCTGTTTTATTGGGAACTCAGACCTATTTGCTGGTTTATTCCTCTAAGAAGTGCTGGCAGTGACACAGGAGCAGAAGCAGCATTAAGAAATGTATCTATGTGGTGCTCCAGGCAGGAGTACTCCAGTGTACTGTTTGTGCTGGAAGGCTTTAGCTGTTAGCTGTGTTAATTAGTGTTCCATTTTGTTTTAATGTGTGATCATCCTCAAATCTGTTTGGATTTCAGTGGTAATACGAAAAGATTCCCTCTACTCTCTTAGCATGTATATGCTCCCTTAAAGATGCGTAATTGTCTCCTGATGGCAGTGCTTTTCCATTCCTCATCTTGGAGCAGAGAATAATCCAACATCTGCTGACACTTCAAGAGAACTCTTAGGAGCTCTGTGACAGTTATCTTTGTCAGGATCATAGCCAAAAACTTCTCAGGAAACAAATTCTGAACTCTTTATTTTGAAGATCTTAAATCAGAAAGAACTAAGATTTTCAAATGTGTATTGTGTACATTCTTGTGTATTGCTGGAATAAATGGAATCCCTTTTAACAATAGCAGGTGATATTTGTCTGATATTAGGCAAACTGGATCAGTATAGAAAATGTGGATTTGGAGCCATGATAAAATGAGAAGAGTTGTTTTTAAAATGAACTGGGTGCAAGGGAAGATGATACTCATGGCATATAGTGCTGGGCTGCATGAGAGGAGAGGAGCTACAGAAAAACCAGTCCAAAACCTGTTCCACTTGTGCTGTCATGAGCCATAATGGATTTTTGATAAAGCCAATACAGAGCACAGCTTCAGGTCTTGCTGGCAGATTGCATTTTCTTCCAAGAGGTGACGAACACTGGAGATTTCCTATGAAGTGGATGTGTGTTTCTTAGGGAGGTAATGAAGACAAAGCCTGAGGAAAAGCAGATGTTTGGGACTCCTTTGTCACAGTGCTAGAGAAAGGATCTGTGCTTCAGTAATCACATCTAGTCTTTTAATACATCTCATTACAAGGAACTGGCAAATGCACTCTGCTGAAAGTGTGACAGATGCCTTTCTGTGAGCTAGAACATCTTCAGAGCCACCTTCAGTTTTCCTGCTTTTTTTTCTTCCTTTTAACCAGAACAACTTCTGTGTGAAAGAACTTAGGCTCTACAGCATTTGTTTTCCTGAAATATTTGTTACTCAAGATCCTGTGCCTTAAGTCTATCCCTTGGGATGTTCTCCTTTTCCATGGACTTCATCTTTTCCTCCTGTATGACAGGCTTTTTTCTACTCCAGTCCCACTACCTGCTCCGAGCTACACCTTTGCCTTTAGGCAGAGAACAGTACTTTTTCTGTGGAAACATTAAAAATTCCTTCTCTGAGAATCAGAATTGTTTTCTTGCCTAGACTCTCACATGGAGGTTGTAGATTTGTTCTTCTTTTGACATAAAACAATCTGTGAAGGGATAGGTTAAGGTGGTAGTGAAAAACACGCTATATTTCATCTTGAGAAACACCTGGAAGTTTATTCTGTATGAAGATTTCATGGAATCATGTGTTTCCTCAAGGCATGTAATCAGGGAGAAAGTATTAGGCCAGACCTGTTCAACCCACATCCCATGGGCCGCATGCAGCCTGGCTCAGCTCCCCACCCCATGCCATCATGGCAGCGGCTCTGCCTCACTGCATAGCCTGGCCCAGCTTGCAGTGTGCAGTCAGCACCGTCTGGGCTGAAACCAGAGGATGGAGAGGGCACAGTGCAGTGCCGACTCAAGTGATGGCAAATAACTGTATGCATTTTGATACATTGGCTAAAAGTCCTGTGAACAGCAAAAAATATGCAGCTGTGCTTTCCATTGCTGTAAGGGAATTTGAAAATAGGTTTCAGGAGCTCCAAAAAAAGTAAACAATTTTTTGATATATTTCTGACTCCTTTTTAATTCAGCATAAATACATTTTTTAAATGGAATGTGTAGAGTTGCAATCAGATGTTCAGCTGAAAAATCTGATCATGTCTCTCTACCAGACTTTTATGAGAGAGAAAGTGCTTCACAATCACACCTTACTCATGTCGTTGTTTTTTGCATCAGGTACATTTGTGAGCAATTGTTTTCAAGGATGAAACACAGGAGGAGTAAAATTTCATTAAAAGTACCTGAGAAACACCTTGAGAGCTCACTAAGAATTGCAGGCACTGCCATTGAACCAGACTGATGCATTAGTTTCACAAAAACAAGATCAAATATCCCACTTGTTTTATGTTTTGTTTTCCTCCCTTTTTTGTGTGTTTTAATAAAAATATTAAAAATTAAAATAAATTTTGTTACTTATATGCATCAACTATATGATATATTTTACGAGTGCTGCTCTGAAAAGAATACTATCTATCTGTGTTATTCTTTTGACCCACAGCGTCAGAGGTGGATGTTGGTGGCAGACAGTAGAGGTTGAACTTTCCCATCAGTATTCCATTACTTTTTGTTGCTGTGTGACAGATGTCAGCAGAGGGACAGTTTGACAGAATGGTGTCTGATATGGAAGTGCGTATGAAGCAAAGGGATGTCACTGAATTCCTCCATGTGCAAAAAAAGGCACCCACTGACATTCATTGATTCTTGCCAAGCATTTATGGAGACAAAGCAGTGAATATGAACACAGTGAGGTGATGGGTAGTGCATTTCAGCAGTGGCAAGAGTGACAGTGGGTCACCTCTGCTGTGCAGGTTTTTGTGAGCACATCATGTAGGCTCTTGTTCATCACTGGTGAAAATACTGAGCTAATAGTGCTGACTATAAAGAAAAATATTGTTTTGTAGCTGTGAATTTGCTCTATTAAATAATGTCATTGTGCTCATTGTACTAGTTGTTGTTTCCATGGAAATAAATAAATACTTAATAAATACTAAATGAGTAAATAATTACTTTTGAAGCAACCTGCATTTATGTGGCTCAAGACAATTCCTCTTCGCTTCTTGCTGCCCTGGCAAGCCAAGAGGTTGTACACTTGTGTGTTAGGCACTCATCTGTGACAGCAGTAGAACTTTTCCTATTTCAAACAGATTTTGTGGATCTTTTCTGATGGTTAACATGATGGCATATCCAGCATGTCTGCTTTTCTGAACAAGGTATTTCTCTATCCTTGGTAGCTAACAGAGGTTATTGATCTCCAGTGTAAGGACAATTGTCAGATTGTAATGCCCCTTTCTCTTCCTCTAACTCAGGCCTTCCTGGCTGAGATCACCTTACATTTCATCCCTTCATATCCACATTAGAAGAGAGGTTCTACAGACAATGAGTGATTTTACAAGCTACAGTGGGAAGAGAGATGCAATAGAGACCATTCTAAAGCTTAGAAACAGGAGCACATTCTGCACCTGTAAAAATAAAAACCATGTTTTTCCAGTTCCTGAAAGACAATAACAGTATGGACAAGGAAGAGGACAGAAGTGAAGACTAATGTCAGAAAACTGTCAAGGGATTCTTTGGATTCAATGTAAAGATTTTTGTTGTAGAACAAAAGGATAGGATCTGAAGGAATGTTATGAAACTGTGACAGGGGAGGATCTGATTGGATATCAGGAAAAGGTTCTTCGCCATAGGGTGGTAGGCATGGAACAGGCTCCTCAGGGCAGTGGTCATGGCCCCAAGCCTCTGAAGTTCAAGAAGCGTTTGTACACCAGTCTCAGACATATGGTCTGATTTTTGGGTGGTCCTGTGTGGAGCCAGGAGTTGGACTCAATGATCCTTGTGGGTGCCTTCCAACGTGGGATATTCTGATTCTATAATTCGGTCAAGTTTTCTTACCCCTCATTAAAACCCCAGCCCAGAGAGACACCTCTAGTCCCAGTGAGCTTATATCTCATCTTGCTATGTTGCAGTTTGTAAATCTCTACCTTTCTAAAGCAGAGGCAGGTAATTATACACCAAATAGCGATGGAAGGAAGAAAAACTAAATTGTTATCATACAAGGAAAAGTGGTTTTGTAACATTACTGGCAAATCTTTGATTTTCTTCTGTTTTCCACTAGCTTGCTGCAGTTTGTCCTTTAAGTGGTGGAAAATGGTGTTGCAAATACGCCTGGTAAGATGAGACTAAGTGGACCACGTAACATGGCCTCCTTTCCTTGGCAATTACAAAGGGAATATATGTAAGAAGCTGAGCAAATACTTAGACGTTTTTTGATACATTCCACCAACTTTCTTTGAACTGCATTCAGAGTGCGGACCAGCAGGCAAACAGCCACTGTACATTCAGCCATCCAGGACAGTACAATGAGTTGATATTAATTGGTCTAGAGGGAATTATGCCATGTAATGTAATCTAAGTATCTGATATATCTAAACCCTGCTTTTCTTTTTTTTTTTTTTTTCCATTTTCTCTGCTCCTCTTGTATTCTACTTTGGTATTTTTCATCTATTATATTACAGATGGCATTATTCTTGGGGCAGATTTATTTTTTTTCTGTAATACAATAGCTTTATGTAATACAGAAACTCTTATGTGAAGATGTGAAAACACTTTTCATATACTAATTTCATATACTAATTTTACAGGGTACCTGTATGAAGTAAGGTAAAGCCAGGGCAGTACCATTCTAGTGTACTATACTTTCTTGAGCCATTCATGCTTTATGCCTGTACTTTGTAGAAGCAGCAAAAGGGCACATGAGGTAGGCAGTGCAAGCATACAGCCAGAAGATCCAATGGGACAGTTTCTTTCATGTGTTGTATTAAACATGCTCTTTCTATGCATTTGCAATTTTGAATGTCTATAGTTTATAGAATCATAGAATGGCTTGGGTTGGAAGGGACCTCAAGGATCATCAAGCTCCAATCGCCCTGCTGCAGGCAGGACCGCCAACCTCCACATCTAATACTAGACCAGGCTGCCCAGGGCCCCATCCAACCTGGCCTTGAACACCTCCAGGGATGGGGCATCCACAGCCTCTCTGGGTAGCCTGTCCCAGCACCTCACCACTCTCACAGTAAAGAACTTCCCTCTGATATCCAACCTAAATCTTCCCTCCTTCAACTTAAAGCCATTTCCCCTTGTCCTGCCATTATCAACCCTTGTAAAGAGTTGACTCCCCTCCTGTTCGTAGGCTCCCTTTAGGTACTGGAAGGCTGCAATGAGGTAACGCCGCAGCCTTCTCTTCCCCAGGCTGAATGAGCCCAGCTCCCTCAGCCTATCTTTGTAGGGGAGGTGCTCCAGCCCTCTGATCAGTTCAGTCAGTGCGGAACTTAAAGGGGTGCAGATAAATCAGTTTAAGATAGGATTTCTGCTTTTATAGAAAGACTAATTTTATAGGGCACAGCTGAGCATTTCACATGAATTTTATTGAAACTGAATCAATAACTTTTTATTTCTTTCTCGTACTGCAAAGACTATTGAGTGTTCATCAGTCATCACAGTAAGGTCTGATTTTTCCTTGATAAAAAATTTTCAATAACTGACAAATATGCAGAAAGAAATAGCATGTATTCAGTGGGAACTGGAAACAAACAAATAAATCTGGCAATGTCCATTGCAACCATTTTGCCCTGCTGCAGTGGCATCACTAGTACTTAGTGTGGCATGTGAAAACAGGAGTGATTTACAATATGGAACGAAATGATTAACAACAATTCCTCTTAGAATCATAGAATCGTAGAATGGTTTGGGCTGGAAAGGTCCTTAAAGATCATCTAGTTCCAACCCCCCTGCTGTAGGCAGGGACACCTCCCTCTAGAGCAGGTTGCTCAAAGCCCCATCCAGCCTGGCCTTGAATGCTTCCAGGGAGGCGGCATCCACAACCTCTCTGGGCAGCCTGTTCCAGTGTCTCACCACCCTCACAGTAAAGAATTTCATCCTAATATCTAGTCTAAATCTACCCTTTTCCAGTTTAAAACAATTTCTTCCCATCCTGTTACTACATGCCCTAATAAAAAGTTCCTCCCCAGCTTTCCTGTAGGACCCCTTCAGGTACTGGAAGACATAAACATTTAAGTAGTGTTCCATTAATTTTGTTGCATGACAAATTTCTCCTGTTTTTCTGTTGCTTACATTATTTGTTGAGTCATTTTTTTAACTAAGATTTCCTGTAAAGCTGCCATAGATGCACTCATGTGAGTGTCACTGAGAGTTTTAGTGGCTGATTTAAGTCTAAAAGAGCCTTGCAGGTGCTTTCCAGGATTCTGCATGACTGTGTTTGAATGGGCCTTGTTTTGTTTTCAAACCTTCATAAAACAAGGTCACAGGTATTTTGAGTCCATCTGTACGGTAACCAGTCAGTGATCTGAGGAGGAATAATAAATATAAGAATTTTTTTCATCTCACAGGCAGAATTAATTCTCACAGTAACTCTTCTGTGCTTTTTACTACTGCATCCTAAAGCAAGCAGACAGCAGTATGGCAGCGGCATAGCAGTGTAGAGAGACTGATTTTTATCTTCAGTTCTGGTATGTGCATTTGCATAAGCTTTTACAAAAAGCTGCAAGGGAGAGTGAGAGGCATTTTTATAAAGCGAACAAAAATTTCAGAAATTCCTTACGCTGTTCCATGGCAGACATTTTTGATTCTAGCATAAAGTATTGTAGGAAAAGTCCAAAGTAATGGTTGATTCGCTGGTTCCTCAATGTAAGAGACTGTACCTTCTGTTGCACTGCAGGCAGTACCAGTCCATGAAGCAGGAGACTTCTGGTGATACGAATGTGCTGTTTTTTATCACTGGACTCTTAGTGCAGACTGAGATACTGTGTAGCTTTATGGATATAACTTTGTTTTTATCTGAAGGCAGCAAATGACTAATCCAGCACAAGATGAGGTGAGAAAGATAACGTGCTTATATTCCTGTGAAAAAGGTGATATATGTCCTTAAATATCTGGCCACAATTTGCTAACTTGTGAGTTGGAAAAGACTCAGATAAACATTTGCTCAGGTAACGAATGTTCTGTCTTAGTATCAGGTAAAAAGCAGTTTTGCCACTGTTTGTTCGCTTTCTAGGAAATAAGGTTCTTAGTAGACATCTCCTTGGCAATGCTGAAATTGAAGATAAAAATATAACTTTATAACATAGATCTTGTGTTTATGTTTTTTATTCCTAAAAATCATATATAGAATCGTTGAACTGTTTGAGTTGGAAGAGACTCTTGAAGGTCATCTAGTCCAACTCCGCTGCACTAAACAGGGACACCTCAGCTAGATCAGGTTGCTCAGAGCCTGGTCCAGCTTGACCTTGTGTGTCTCCAGGGACAGGGCATCCACCACCTCTTCTGGGCACTGGTTCCAGAGGCCTAGATTGTGTTGAGTGTATCTGCCATGTAGGATGTATAACTTCTAATTTAGACTAGATATTAGGAAGAAATTTTTTACAGTAATAGTGATGAGAGACTGGAACAGGTTGCCCAGAAAGGTTGTGGATGACCCCTTCCTGGAGGCGTTCAAGGCCAGGCTGGGTGGGGCTTATACCAACTTGGTCTAGTAGCAGATGTCAATGCCTATAGCAGTGGAGGGGTGAAATTAGATAATCTTAAAAGGTCCCTTGCAACCCAAAGCATTCTGTGATTATATGATACTGCCCACCTTGCTGTGGCTATTGTCATTTCCATTTTACATGCCACACTGCTGAAGAAGTTTGGGAACATCCACGCTGTGTGAAGAAGTGGCATTCTTCAGCAGCTAGTTCCAAATATGCACAGCAGCTACTTCTGTATAAAATCTGAAACTATACTGGAATAGTTTGTTAGCTGTTTTAGTGAGGCATTTGCAGCTTTGAAGCACAACTGCTGAAGTGCTAAAAATTCATGAAATGCAGCATATGTTACCATACCCAGCTATCTAAGTAAATGGAATTTCAAATAGAGGGATTATGAGAGATTGTGTTTTGTAATGTTTAAAGTACAGTCATGCTCTGGCTTCAAGGCTAATTAACCGTAATGGAAGTACGGTAGGAATGCTATAAATGGTATCACCTCGTGACACTAAACTTACTGTTTGTCCAGCTGCTTGTACTTGGAAGTTACTGTTTAAATACTACAAATCTGCCATATACTTGTGTTTTAACTGAGATCCAGTGAACATGAATCACCAATGTGTTTTGTGATATTTACCGTCATCAGAACCATTCTGAAATTCTCTGTTGTGCAGTAATCCTTCAGCACAGAAATCTCACATACCTCTGAATGTATTACAGAGAAGAAGGAGGGCAGATTTTAAGGGAAAAGCCTTTTTTTTTTTAAATCCTGGTTTTAGTATTTCTCTTGGAGTTGTTTTAACTCAGTGTGGTTGCTAAGGAAAATGTCTGTGACTGTTTTTTAAAGGTGAAATATTGAGTAAACGTACATTAGGGGATTTCTTTAACAATATCTTCTTTTACATAGTTTGTAAAATAGCATCTGATCAGATAAATCTGTATAATATCATGACTATTTGTGAACCTTAATATTACTCTGTTTAAGTACGTTGTGAAAACAAAATTGTATGTATACATAGAGTACGGCCTTGAGTTTAAATTAACTTCTGGAGATGCTAAGCACACCTAAAACAGAAGCCTTTTTTTGCAAGAGAGAAAGTTGCATGTGCATACAAATTCCCCTGGCCTCAGTAAATCTGTATTTTTATGTGCTATTGTTATGTTTCTGTATATTAAAATAAACATCTGCATTTCAGCTAGAAACAGATTTTATGGTTTCTTGAAATATTTCAGTTGTTTAAAATAGGCTCTGAGCTAAAATGACAGTTATACCACTGTTGTAGTAAAATAAGTTATACTTTCAGTGGGAAAAAAAGTAAACAAAGTTCTGGAATGCTGATAATCTGAACTGTAAAAGTGCTTCAGGTGTGAAATCACAGTGATTGTTGATATCATGGTTGTAGTTAATGGGTTAATCAGCACTACCTTTATGAGAGACAGGAAAATGTCGGCTGTCTAACACGGAGGATCTTTAAATCAAAGGTTAAGCTTTCCTATAAGAATAAAAAGGGGACAGGCATTCATGATGTGTTATAAATGCTGTGGGACTAGTAATTGCAAAACATTATTTTTGTTTGCCTTTCTGCAGCTGGTATGCTGTGTTTCCTCATTACTGGTCTGCTTCCTGTACATTTGTAGACCTGCTCTTTTTTTTTTGCTTTTTTTCCCCCTTTGTTTGATCTGTAAGCTCTTGAATACTTGCTCATGTTTTGGAATATTGTCTGCATGGCAATCAGCTTCAGTTGTCCTTGGGATTGCTAAATTCTGTTGTACAATTTTCTCTGATAAATTGCCTTATGGAAGTGCCGTGTAACTTAAACTGTGACATGATATGTCACAGTGTTATGTGACCAGAAATTAGGGCTGTTTATGTAATAATATGTGTAACAATGTTTCGGTGCTTAACAGTATTATTTGTCTTTGCATCTTGTCAGCAATTAAATTGTAATTGACAATTAAAACCGTGTACAGTCACTTAAAATGAAATCTGGTCAAATAGGAATCAGAAAATGTTGTTCTCGGACTGGAGCAGCCTTTAAGAAGCAGTATACATTTCAAGAGAGCTTTTAATTACTCAAGGATCTACATAGACTTTTTTCTTTTTCCCTTCTGAGATATGTCCATTGTCTTTCATGTAAGAGTCATATACGGAATTAACTTTTTACCAAATAGAATTTTTTTTTTGTGGTGCTAAACAAGGCTGTCATTAGTAGAGGTGTAGACATCAGGACCAAAATAATTTGTTTTAAATGAGAGAGCTATGTTTTCTGTTCTCCTACAACTCCCATCACATTATTTGTACAAGAGATGTGGAGGAAATCCAATAGCTAAGGGAGCATCGAGCTTTATGTGGGTAGCTGTGTTTTCTTCCATGCTTCCATAGGTAGATTTTACATCTATCAGGTGAGTTTTGCAGGCCATGCTTATTTATTATTACCCATATTATTGCAGGGTTGTTGTTTTCTGTTCATTTTACTCCCTGTAGTGATGTCGCTTTTTTTTTTTTTTTACTTAGGTAGTGGGTATTCTTACCCCCTTTCATATTTTTATGCAGTTTCCTATAGCAGTAAACCTCTCCACAGTGTATAGTTTATTGTTATATCCACCAACAATCTTGATTTACATTATGGATTGGTCCAGTGGCATACTCTTCAGTGTATCACAAATATAAGTACAAAAAATTTACTTAAGCTAAAAGAGGTTTTTCTGCAGTAGCTATATTAAACAAATGGAAAGCATAAAAATAATTTAGAATTCAGATCTATCTTGCTGAATATTCAGAGTCTGTACTTGTTACATTTAAAAAATAGGCAATAAAGAGGTACACTTCAATTTATAGTATTTTTCAAACCTCTACAGAGCATTGTTCCAAGTGTGTTAAAAAAGTATCTGTCTTTTTCAGACAAGAGCAAGTCAGTGTTCTGTATCAGAACATACACATAGTGGAACCAAGATTAATCCAGCCATATGAGCATGTCATTAAGAATTTCATCCGTGAGATCAAACTTCAAAGCACAGAGATGGAAACCTTGGCCATTGCTGTGAAAAGGTATAGTGAATCTTCCCTCTAGTTCTGTTACTTTTTTCTCTATCCTATATTGTTGGATCAAACTACTATTGGTTAGTGCCAAAATATGCCAAACAGAATTTTCATAAACAGAGTTCAAAAGTTGTTTACATGCACACACATTTGTGTAAATGTTCCCTGTTCATGTTTTGAATAGGTCCTGGCTTTGTTCTTACATCTAATGCCTTAAGCATTTGGACTACTCTTCATGTCTGTAACTTTGTGGTTTAGCGTACACTCCCACTACAATTTCATCTTAAAAAACATAGTTTTGCTTCTCCAGCTTCAAGGAGATTAGCTCAGGATAGAGATCTTGTTGTATGGATGCTGCAAGTTGCTGTAGTTATTGTCTTGAAGTCTTGTCATAGGATAACCAGAGAGGCTTTTTATCTTTGTAACTTAATTTTAAGTCTAGGATGTCTTTCACACTAATCATTTGCTATCAGCTATAATTTAAAATCTAATTTGCATGTATTTTCAAATTAATTTGTGATTTTTTTTCCCAATCACATCAGTTTCAAGGTCTGGCCATTGTTAAACGTTGTTAAAAATTGTTTCCATTGTTAAAAATTGTTTCCATATTTGTCTATCTAATTCATTTCAGCAAACATATTTCACACAATTTTCTGTCAAGACACATGACAATTCCTAAAACAATATTTACTTTTAAATTTTAGAGCTCAGGATAAAGCAGCAGTTCAGCTCAGTGAGCTGGAGGAAGAGATGGAACAACGGATACAGGCTGCAGAGCATAAAGTTAAAAAGGAAGTGAGTATTTTTTATTTGCACAATTTCATAGTGACCAAACTCTCTGTGGGTTTATGCAGGATTAATGGCCAAGTAAGTCTTTGATGCTGCTGGGCTGACTCAAAGGCACTGAGAACAGAGCCTGGTCGAAAAGAAACTACCTATGAGACGGGAAATGTGTTCTCTTAATGCTTACCCAAAGGGGAATGGCTGCTCAGATGTCAGAAAGCAAGAAAAAAAAATCTTTTGTAAGAAAATGTTCATGCAAAGGAGTTTATTTTTGAGAACGGTACTGGTAACTGATTAGAAAAAAGTGGCCTTTCACCTGAAAATGATGGAACCAACTTGCAATGGTGGAAGAATTTAATTAATTAATGCTTAGATCATTTGTTTCTCATTTTTACATCTGACTGAAGCAGTAACCTTTCTTTCCCCTGCTGATGCATTCTGATTCTGCAGTTGTAGTTTGGAGACTTCTAGAGGTGAGAGAGTGTGATAACAGTGTGAGGGCCTGCACCTCTCAGTTGATGGGGAGTTCGCTTGTTTCAGTGTGCTCAGGTTTTCGGTGTTGTTTCAGCTCACTTGCAGTCTTGATGCAAAGTACAAGAATCCTTTTCCCCTCTCATACTGAAAACTTGAGTAGAGCCACAAGTGTCTAATTCTAAGCAGAAAGCAGTATAAGAAAATCACCTTGCCTGCTTCCTGTTGAACTGTTACTAAATTTATGTGATAAACCTAGCTTTGTAATAAGTGTGAGAGGAACAGTTCATGCAAAGTATTCTAATGTGGAGAAAAGAAGTTCACTAGTTAAAATGTGTATTCTGGCTGTGATCATTACTTAAGTAGCAAAAACTATCTACTGAACCTTTACACATTTGGTATGCGTTCTTTCACAAAAGCATTTGCAAAATAGGAAGCAACAAAGTTCAGTCAGCCAATGGGTTGATTTTAAATATCTCTTAGTAATTGAGCTGTGAAGGAAAAAAGTGTTCTGACAGATTTGCTTCAAATGTCTTTTTCTGTACAAGAGGAAACATTCCTACCATCAAAGTCTGTTGTTTTCGTAGTAACAAAATACAAAGCACAAAAATGTTCAAGATCCCATCCCAGCAAAATAGCATATGTATATTTAACTAATTATAATGAAACTCAGAACAGAAAAACTTACTATTCCCCTGGAGCATATGCATTTTTGTTTAGAAAACATAGGCATTTGCTTTGGAAAATTTCTGTTCTCCATGAAGTGGTTAGTCACTGGAAAAAGCCCTATAAACGTTATTCCCTGCTGTAAAAAGATGACCTGGATGTGTGCATTCATTCAGTCTGAGAACCTCTGCAATTAGGCATGATCTTTACATAAAAGTCTGCTATCTATTATCTGTACATAGTTTATGTTTTAGTTTCTAAAATGACCCTCGTGATGCAGCAAAATGCCTTATAGTTTGCAGCACTTATGCTAAATCTATTCTTTGGATTGAAGTGCTGAAAAAATGACAAGGCAACAGGTTGCAGATTTTATCAGTGTTAGTTTTCAGATTGTCACTGAGCTGTGATGGAGGTTTCACCTTTCACACTCAGATATCAAAGATGGGCTGGGACTTGTTTCCTGCAGTGCTTTATTCATTTTTACTCATATACATTCTCTGTAGCTCATAGCTCCTAATACTCCACCTCCTAAAACGCCCTGAGAGCAAATGTAAGATATTTACTTTGTGGGATTGTGCTCAGCCATTAATCTTAGAGCCTGTACTCATGACCATTGTTTGTTAGAGTGATCTCACGCCACTGTGACACCTGCCTTTGCATGATGGTATCTGCAGTGTGAGCCTATCCTCTATTTTATTTCTTCAGGGAAGCAAATAGTTACCAAATAATACTTAGGAGTCTGGTACAGGTGCCAGCAGTCAGAGAATCCAGCTTAAGCTGATTACTTTGACTGACTATCATTTTAACACACAGATGTCAGCATCTGACTGTATTCTGAGCAAAGTCCACACCTGCTGTCTCTTGTTTGGAAGCACAGCCTGCCAGTCTGGCAGCACGTCCTGCTGCTGCCATCTGTCTCCCTGTCCTGCACACTATACACCTCTGCACCCAGGAGTGCTAGGCAGAGCTGAATGCATGCTTTTCCTGTCAGCCTTAAGGTCTTCTTTGTCCCAGTCCCAAGTCTCTTTGTTTGAATTAAAATGATTTCCCCAGTAGTGTGGTTGGTTTAAGACTAACTGCTGTGTGAAACTCCCATGACTAAGGATGCTGCCATCAGCATGGCTTTCACTGAACATGAGCCTGTAATAGTCAAATGCTTCCAAACAAAAAAGTTTGAAGTAAGCGAGTAACTAATGCTGGCACAGTAGTGCTGTTACTAGCCTGTTGTATCTCACAGTGCAGAAGGCTGGTTTGAAAATCAGGGTGGAATGCTCTGACCTGCACGTCTTTCTGTACAGACATCTATATATATGTAATACACACCTACATATATGTAAAAATGAAATCTGAACATCTTTCTTTTGGCTTTGTTTAATACATTTAAAATGCTAAGTGCAGGAGACTGATGTGAAAACAAGCTCTGAATTCAGTGCGGAACCCCTATCTTTGCTTTTACCTCAATGTTTTGTTTCTCTGAGTCTTTTATAAGAGGACTGCAGTAGTAGAACCAGTGTCTGTGAATCTAAGGAAGGGGTGGTTGACTTAATGTTAAGACAAAATTGCACACATTAATCTACTGGGAAAAATGTTTGGCTTTCCAAATTGGTGGATGCATCTTTTAAGAAACATTTGAAACCTGTCTCAACATTTAATAAGATAACAAATATTATAGGAGAAACGAAAAGCTGAAGAAGCACTAAATGAGTTGAAGCGCCAGTATGATACTGAAGTTGGGGATCTTCAGGTGACAATAAAAAAACTTAAAAAGGTAAGCAACTTGAACTCATGACTTGAATTTTTAGTGTAAGAGATGCATACCTTATGAAGGGCCTTCCCCAGGATGGATAATCACAGTGCAGCCCTTTAGGTTTATGTGCACAGGTAAAAGGCAATTTCAAATAAGTTTTTTGATTTGTGTTGTAGTTCTATGCTGTTGTATACATTTTGTATAACTTACTGAAATACTTAGTGAAGAGACTGGATAATCAAATTCTCTTTCTGAATAATTTTCAAGGTCCATCAAGATACTTCCACTGCAGTTAACTAGTCTTGTATGTGATACGTTAGAAACATCTAATATATTGCCTCTAAGTAATTGTAATTAATAGATTTAGATGAAATTGGCAACACAAATGCAGTATATTGAACTAATACGGATTTGTTGTCAGTGAGCACATTTCTTTCAAATTTTAAAGTTTGAGATAAGTTTAAGCTCTAATTTTAAAAAAAAATTACTAGTGGAATTAGTTATTACTAGCCTAAATCTAATTCCAACCTAACTGATTAATTCAAAGCCCAACTGAAAGATAAATTGACATCTTAGATATGAATATTGGATTGGATTATTTTATACTCTAGGTTTAATTTTGTGATTAGTTTTTGCTGTAAATTTGACCAGAATTTTTGCAACCACTGAGGATTTATTTTCATTTCTTCATATTGAATTGAACTTAGAAAAGCACTGATAGAAATGGAAATTTCTCACAAGAAACATGGAAGCTTTTGATAAAAATACTATACAGAATTGACATTAGATGAAATAGTACATATGTATATATTTGTTGGTGGGGATACAGCTGTTACAGTCTTCTCAGTTGCTGGGTTTTGTGCTGCAGGCTGTACACATTCAATACCTACAGCAAATTCCAGAGTGCAAAGTAGAAATTAAATATTTGTAATGTATTAATTTAAAAAATCTTACAGAAGACAAGAAGTTTTTGCAATAATGTTTCCAACTCATGCAGCTGGGAACACTGTAGATTTTTAAATCTTTAATAGCTGTGACACATTCTTGGAGTTATTTGTTATGATTTCCATTACATTTTACGTACTTTGAAAGAATAATCAAGTATGTATGTTAATTGGGTGATTTTATAATTCTTTTAGCTTGAGGAGCAATCCAGAAACATAAATAGCAGGGAAGATGTGATTGAACTGAAAAAGAGAATACATGATATGTTGCTGGTAAGAAGTGTTTATCATTAATACATTAATTTAGCTTCAGTTTTATTCTTCTTGCAATATAGATTGTTTTTTCATATTTAATACTATTTAATAAAACAATTTAAATTAAATGCATAATTTAACAAGTGAGATGAGAGAGAAACATCTAAGGTTATTGATAGTTGTATGAGGATCTCTAACTTGGAAAAAACAGTTCTAGATAATATTCATGCACATTCTAACTATCACATTTAGAAATGGCTTAAAATGGCATAATCCCATTTTTGTGGCACTGTGAAATCCAAAAGTCAAATTTCAGTGAATCTTGCCTACTGGTTTACTGACTTCTCTGATGTTTCATTCTCTTTTCCCATCTTTGCTGAGATTTCCTAGTGTTTCATTTTTATGTATTATGTTGGTTTTTATTTAAGCATTACAATGTGTCAGCATTTTGTGGAGATGATTGTGACAGCCAATATTTAATATCTCGTGTACAGGAAAATCAGAAACTTAAGAAAGACCTCTTAGAAGCGCAAACAAATATCGCTTTTCTCCAGAGTGAGTTAGATAGCTTGAAAAGTGAATATGCGGATCAGACTTTGAACACTGAGAGGTAAATGCTTTTACTTGATTATTGTCACCACAAAAAGAATCTTTTTGTTTCATGTAGTTATAATCTTTTAAGTCAGTAACTTATTTTCTAAGTTTGCCATTGGTGGGTGCATATTTGATGCCATACAAAGTCTACCATGACTACTGTTCATTTTGCTTATCAGATATCTGAAAGAACTAGTTCTGGACATTATGCAAACACTCATAATTGTTCAAGGAAGTCTAATGGGGACTTCAGTTAAGCGTACAAATTTTTTCCACCATGACATTCAATCTGAAGAGTATCTCTATAAATATTAGCAAAAATAGTTTTGGAAGCCTTCCACACCCATCTCAGCTAGTTTGTCTAGAGCAAATAAGCACTGCTTCTAGATATTCAGATTGATTTAGAAGAGTCTTTATGACAGTGTTACTAAATTGTAATCTTCATATAACGTAAAAGGTATTTCAAGGGGCATTGAGTCCTTTCATATGATTATTTCATTGATCATAGAATTATAGAATTGTTTGAGTTGGAAGGGACCTTTAAAAGCCATCTAGTCCAACTCCCCTGCACTGAACAGGGACTCCTACAGCTAGATCAGGTTTCTCAGAGTCCCATCCAGCCTGACCTTGTGCGTCTCCGGGGATGGGGCATCCACCACATCTCTAGGCAACCTGTTGCAGTGCTTCACCACCATTATCATAACAAACTTTTCTTACACCCATTCTAAACCCCCCTCTATAAGTTTGAAACCATTTCCCCATGTCCTGTCACAACAGATTCTGTTGCAGAGTCTGTTCCCTTCCTTCTTATAGCCCCCTTTTTTACTGAAAGTCCGCTTTTCAGGTCTCTATCCCAGCTGAAACCATGACATCCTCTCAGACCAAGGCGTGCTGTGACAAGGGTGAAGCAGCAGACTCTTACCTTGCTGAAGTTTGGATGCTGCCCCTCATCTCGTGCGGCCACGGGATACCCAAGGCCTCTGTCCAGCTCAGCTCAACCCAACAATGCCACCCTGCACCCCTCACCTTTACCTTTCATCCACAGTTTTTGTTGAGTTGTACTGGCAGAGATCAATGAAGTTAGCAAATGATTTTATTTTGTGTAAAAATGCTTTTAATGTATTCTAGAAATCTGAAAAATTTAATTCAGAAATGCCTTGAAAAAGTCTGTTGTCCCCAACACAGAATAAAAAAAGAATGCTCTATGAAATATAGCTGCTGCTTCTTTTTTTTTTTTTGTAGAGACCTAGAAATGATTCGGGAGTATACTGAAGACAGAGATAATCTGGAAAGACAAATTGAAATACTTCAGTAAGTTCTCAGCTGTTCAGATATTTTTTTAATAAACATTGTCCCACCATAGGCACAGGTAAACATTTCTATTGTTCTGCAAAAGACTGGGATGAGATTTGGGAAAAAATATCAAATACTAAGATGGCTTCAGTTCTCATGAAATGTAGTCTGCTGATCTATATCATTTCACCTTAAGTTTGTGTTCTGTATACTTGAGCCAGATAGAATCATAGAATCAAATCACCAAAGTTGGAAAAGACCTCCAAAATCATCCAGTCCAACTATCCACCTATCACCAATAGGCCTTGGGTTGGTAGAAAATGGTGCTTGTCTTAGCTGTGCTCTCATACCAGCATGACTGCAATGGAAGCAGTGGTTTCCTTTCATTGTGGATGAAGTAGTAAATACAGCCCTTGGCATGACTTGGAAAAATACGGGCAAATTATGGCTGTGCCATTAGAAGTCATTTAGAATGTGTATTCTCAATAAGAGATGGAAAATAGACTGGTACAAGGGGAACGGATCAGCAGCACTGACAAACCCACTGCTTGGGATGGGGCACCTGCTGAGGTCAGGTTGGTCTGCACAGGGCCAGGCGCTGCTGGTGGCTTAGCCCCTCTTGCCCAGTGCTCTGATGGCATGGAGCTGGGCTGCCTCCCATCTGAGTTCTGTGTTTCTCTCGGATGTTTTTGTTTAAGCTTCTCCTTTCCTCAAACAAAAAAAAGTATATGAGATTCCACTTCTACAAATACATTTAGAAGGCTGAATTCATTTTGAATGGTATTAGTTGCCTTTCTGATTTTTCCTTTTAGCCTATCGTAATTGTGCAGCAGGTAACTACTGTACCCCCAAGTTTTTGGCAGCCTATTCATGTTCTGCTCATGCCGTCTGAAATCATCTCTTTTTTTTTTCTGCACTGCTAGTTATGGGAAGACTTAGGAAGACTTTCTGGTGCTTTTTGTACATTGAGTCATTTGTTTCAGCACACAGGAACAAAATTCTGGTCCCACATTAATCCTTACTATTAATCTAAAGCAGAATAAAACATTTTATTTTAAAATGTGTATTACTTTCAAATTTTCTTTGCTTTATGTTATATAATTTTTTTATTTGTTATACTTCCATAAGTTAAACTATATTTCCTTGTTAGATCAGCTAATAGAAAACTACATGACAGTAATGATGGTTTAAGAACTGCACTTGAAAACAGTTTCAGCAAGTTCAACAGATCATTGGTATGTAATTATAATTTTGCTATGTTATATGAGTAGCCATAAGAAATAACACACCAAGTACAAGTTTGTTTATACTTCAATGTGTACTCTGAAAAAGCTACATTCAGTGATCGTACCTGGGACTGGTGTTGGATTTCAGTAGATTTTAATGTGAAACTACAGAGCTTTTGCTACAGCGAAGCATTCGGTGCTTTAGAAAATACTGAATTCATAGCCAAATGTATCTGATGAGGTGAATAAATTAGCAATTTGTTTCACAGTGAAGGAAGTGTATTTGAATTTCGTATATGGGAGCTCTTTATCACTGAAAACATAAATTTTCAGAAAACTACCTTATTTGTAACAAGATCTGAACCTAATTTCAACTTCCATCCAGACAAGTAAGTGGGATGACAACTAAGAGCGACTGTTGATAATACGGACCTCACTCAGACCTTTAGGGCTTTTTTGGATTTTTTGGAGCTTTTTGGAACTTTTCTGGTTGTAGAAAGCCTTCTAAACTTTAAACTATTAATTGGGCATCACTGGAAGTGCAAATAACGGTTTAAAAATAATTTAGACAGAAAAATGGGACTACAGTAACAATACTGGACAGGAAGATTGAAAACAGGATTTCCTTCTGACATGCCCAGAAACATACACAAGGAAAGCAAATTCTATCTCAGCTAGTGACATTTCTGTTTTCACTCTACTCACAATGCATATTCAATGTAATAATCCTTTTGGAAATTCCATTTTTTTATGGTTGAATGTGGCTAGCAGGTCGAGCATTAAGGCAACAATGGAACCTAAATGGTGTATGATGTAGTGGCCTTTAGACTTCTAATCCTATTTAAAGAATGAAGCTTATTTAAAAATGAGTGGTTGGACATAGATGAAAATGCACAGTAGTAATTTTGTTGATATACACTTGAATCATTATGAATATGATGCTTACAGTGTATTCATCAAACTTGTTATGCATTTATTATTTATCTACCACAGCGGTTAGCAAATACCTCACCAGGAAGTACTATTTCTAGAAGCAGTCCCAAATGTAGTGGTGGACAGTCTCCTCTAAACCCACGTTATGACAGGTAAGCCAGGTTTGCTTTCTACTAAGTTTAAAAAGACCAGGTCATCACAAATGTTTTAAAAGATAAATATTTTCAAATAAATGAGGAAATAATTCTTCCTGATTCGGAAGAAATATGTGACTGTAGGATAGGATCCATAGTGTGGTGAATTCAACAGCATTGGTTTCAATGATATCAGGAAGCTCAAGAAAATTTTATTCAGTGGTAATAGTGAATCAACAGAGAATTCAGACAACCTCTTGCTGTTTTCTGTTTTTAGGTTAATTCTAAATCTCCCCTGCTCTCTGTTGCCTATGTTCCTTAGTATTTAGGAAATAGAACATTTCTGGTCATGTTTCTCTCTTATGTGTCTGTTTTTCCCGTATAATAACTATTACAAAGGCATATTGGCCTAATTTTTTAGAAGAATAAACAACCTCACTTCCCACTGACATGCAGAAGTAGTGAATGCACTTGGATATTAACAGAGTAAAAGCCACAGGGAACAAGAAGTTATCTAATAGCAAATATTGTTATTGGTCAGAGCTTCTTTGGTTTCGCACCTACTGAAAGTCACTGATGAGATCATGTTCAGGTCATTGCAGAGGCTCTCATTGACATCACAGAGCTCTGGATCCAATGTTGAGTGCTCTAGATCTTGCTATTTTGTGAAACATTTTATTTTTATTTTTTTAAATAACTGGAAGTGTGTCCTTACTCAATTGATAAATTCTTTTATCTTGTTGTTCTTTTTGTGTTACTTCAAATCCTACAGGAGTTAGAGTTGATAGTAGCCTTTTATATTTTTCCAGTGAGATGAAAATCTTTGGCAGGGATTAAGCTGGCTTCTGCTTTGCACTAATAATGTCCACATTTGTTCAGTACCACTATTCTGCTATCTCCATGTGTTTGCAGGCTATAAAACTTTACTTGTCACAAACTGATTGCTTCTGCTGAATACAGATAATACCTATTTCCCCCTGTTGAGAAATGTTGAGAGAGGCAATTGTATCTAAGTTGCATATTAGACTGAAAAATTTTCTGAAGTGAGGGAAGAATTAACTAATCTCTCTGGATGTTTCGAATATAGAATCATAGAATATCCCAAGTTGGAAGGGACCCACAAGGATCATCAAGTCCAACCCCTGGCTCCACAAAGGACTACCCAAATGCAAATGGCCCTTCAGCTGCAGCAGCTTGTGGCCATGCCCACTGCCCTGGGTAGCCTGTTCCATGCCCATCGCCCTCTGGTGAAGAACCTGTCCCTAATCCCCACCTGTTTCTCCCCTTCCTGGACAACCAAAGAACACAGCTCCTCACACATCGTGCCCTCAGACCCTTCCCCATCTCTCTAGCCCTCTTTTGGATGCTCTCTAATAGCATCTTATGTTGTGGCACCCAAACCTGCAGCCAGGGCTGGAGGTGAGGCCGAACAGCAAAGAGTGGAGTGGGACAGCTGCCTCCCTCATCCGGCAGTGCTGGGCCTGACACACCCCAGGGTACGGTTGACCCTTCTGGCTGCCAGGGTGCACTGCCAGCTCAGATTCAAGTTGCCACCAACCAGAACACCCAGATCCCTTTTTTGTGGGGCTGCTGTCCAGCCCCTTGCCTCCGTCTGCACGTAGAGCCAGGGCTGCCCCTTCCCAGGTGCAGAACCCAGCACTTGCTCTTCTTCATGCAGATGATGACCACCCTCAAATTTGTCCAGATCTTGGTGCAAGGCCTCTCTACCCTCAAGGGAGTCAACACTCCTCCCAGCTTAGCATCATCCACAAATTTACTTAATACAGCTTCCAGATCTTTATTGGAATCAACAGTGAAAACATTAAAGAGAAATGGCCTTAAAATGGAGCCCTGCAGAATCCCATTGGTGACAAGCAGGGCAACTCTTAGACCAGAGCCTCCCTTCACCCAACACAGCCATGTTTTGGTTGTCATGGGACACTCTTAGGGTCACATCACCATGGCCTTATGATGTCATGATCCACCTCCCTGCCAACTGCTACAAATACTGATCCTGAGGGGGATGGATCCTCCTCCACCAAAGAAGCTTTGGCTTTTAGAGAGCAGCAGCAAGCCTGAGCCAGTGGAAGTAGACCCACCAGAGAGTGACGCTGAACCCATGGAGGTGGACCTTCCTCCAGAGGATGAACCAATGGAGGTGGATCCACCTCCATCAGACCTGGGGCAAGCCCTTTAGCATCATGCTTGCCCGGAGACGTTGCTATATCCATTGGCAGCGCAGCAGGGGCTCTCGATTTCCACATTGGTGTTGAAGAGTCACCATCCACCAGAGAGCCCCGGGCTAGTTGCTGCTCCCTAGAGCCCCTTCTTCCCCATCCCCCATCCTCATCCTTCCCCAAGACCTCTCAGTTTAGTGGTGTCCTTCCAAGCTACTTCAGAAGTGAGTTTATGTGGTAGGAATAAAACTTAATAGGCATGATTAGGCATGTTACTTGGCATGATTTAGTAGTATCAAAAGACAGAAAGAGATATGAATGTCTCAAAATCTGCTAATTTTCAATAGTTGGTCTCCTGATAGCAGATCAGCATTATGAAATACTGATTTGTATTCAAACATGTTCTAAGCAATTTACATTAGTAAGTACATTTTTTCTTCTTTAGCTCTACAGTGCACCTAGATCTAACTTGCTTGAAGTGCATATGAAATTCCTAGTATTGAATCCCTCCTTCAGGGAGGCTGAAAATTCAGTAAAAAAGGCTTTTATTCCAGTAAATGCCTAGCAAACTTGACTTTGCTGTAGTGTGCACCCTTCATTTGTATTTCACTGATTTTCTATAGGCTAGCAGATATGTGAATACAAAGAGCATGAATACTATGATATTCCACAACATAGATAGTGCTTGTTCCTATCTGTTGTGTATTAGGTGAATAACAGAGCTTGGGCTGTAAGGCGGAAGGCCCTTCCCCATATGCTTGCTATTGGTTCACCTACTTTACTTGAACCCGTGTTGTAAGAAGGAGAGGCCATCCTTCTTTGTTTTCATAACAAGGTGTATAATAACTCCGTATATGGCCTTTCGGAAGTGACAGGTCAGAAGCGGGAGATTCAGTAATTTGGCCAGGAGCCCCGCGTGAGCTTCTGGAACAGTCTAGTAAAAAGATAAGAAATACTATATAGTTCCGTAGCTTTTACCAATAAAGGCCATTTTGCTGCATATCATATTGATACTGTGTGTGGTATTTGGCCAGGACCGGGTTTTGGTTCTCTACGTGCAAGAATAATACTAAAAGGGTCGCTGGAGTTCTGTAACAAATGGTGCCGAAACCCGGGATTGAGCCAGGGACCAGCCGAGACTATCTTTATTCATTAGCCTGCAAAGATGGAAACTATACAGTTCAGCATGTTATTGCATGGTACAATGAATTCCATAACGACCCTATATCTTGGCTTTTCTGTGTTGTGCACTGGAACATCCCAGCCTCTCTGGCACCAATCTTTATAGACTGTTGTTGATATTGTCTACCGTAGCAGTGAAGTGCTTCACATCCTTTCCCACAGGACAGAGCAAAACTGATTCTTTTTGACATATAAATAAACAAACACTCTTACTGAGATTTATGCATAAAGTTTATAATCTGAGCATCCAAGAACTATGATAAAAAAAAATTATAAAAGCAAAATAAGGTAGTACCATATGTATTAAATGTTACGGTTAGCATTTATAGGTATTCAGCATTACAGAATGGTGTAGATTTTGTTGGAAAAAAGTGTAATAAAATCTATTTGTTTTATTGTTTTTCAATACTTTTTAGGTCATCTCATTCTTCTTGTGTGGATGAAGATTACGATTCTTTAGCCCTTTGTGACCCCATGCAAAGAATAAACTGTGAAATTGACAGCTTACCTGAGAGCTGTTTTGACAGTGGTTTGTCTACCCTGAGAGATTCAAATGAATATGATTCAGAGGTAGAATACAGGCATCAAAGAATTTTTCAAAGACCACAGTGTATGCAAGAGAACTATGGTGGTGATGCTTCTGATACAGATGTAAGTCTAAGAAACACCTTTGGCTGGAGGCAAGAATTAGGTCAATCTTTGCCCACTGGCCATTTAGAACTGAGTATGTGGGGTGTGTGTATTTAAGTAAAATTAGAGGTTGACTTTTGTAACATTCTTAGTTACTCCTTTAAAAGAAAATACATGTTTTGATTTCTTTTGATAGACTGTTGAAGGAATACTTCATTTTTAAGGTATATTTAGTATTTTTGAAAATTGTTAAACAGTTAAAAAAAGGAGATCTTTTTCTAATGATTTAAAAGCAGGTACTATAGAAGTAAAATAGCTTTCAGTTCAGTTTTATTTTACTATGCTATAGCAGTGAATGAAAAAATCACATATATGAGAGCTTGACATTAATAACACAGAGAGTAAAGTCTTGTAGGGAAACTCTTGTTTTTTTGTTTAATAAGCTATGAAATTACTGCTTTTTTCAGTTACTTTCAAAGTTGAAATTTTCCCGATGGAAATTTTCTTCACCTGGAAACTGTACTGAAAGTGTGTGTCCCAAACAGCCAACACATTTAAGGACAGAACATAGGCTGTAATAGACAGCAAATGTGGTACCATTTGTATCTGGAACCACAGAATCATAGTGGGTTGGGGACTTCAAAGATCATCTAGTTCCAACCCGTGTGCCATCGGCAGGACTGCCAACCACTAGATCAGACTGCCCAGAAATCCATCAAGCCTGGCCTTGAACACCGCCGGGCAGGGTTATCCACAGATTCTTTGGGCAGCCTGTTCCAGTGCCTTACCACCTTCTCTCTGAGTGAAGGATTTCTTCCTAACATCTAACTTAAGCTTCTTCTTCTTTAGTTTAAATCCCTTCCCCCTCTGTCCTATCACTATATACCTGTGTAAAAAGTTGATCCCCGTCATGTTAGTAAGCTCCTTTCAAGTACTGGAAAATTGCAATGAGATCTCCCCAGAGTCACTTCTCCAAGTGAAACAATCCCAGCTCCCTCAGCCTTTCATAGCAGAGGTGCTCCAGTCCTCTGATCATCTTTGTGTCCCTCCTCTGGACCTGCTCCAACAGTTCTGCATCCTTCCTGTGCTGGGGGCCCCAGCCCTGGACACAGTACTGCAGATGGGGCCTCACAAGGGCAGAACAGACGTAGACAGTCACCTCCCTCTCCCTGCTGGTCTACCTTTTTTTTTATGCAGCCCAGGATATAGTTGACCTTCCAGGCTTCAAGTCCACACTGCTAGCTCATTTTAAGTTTTTCATCTACCAGGACCCCTAAATCCTTCTCGGCAAGGGCTGCTATCAAGGAATTCATCTCCCGGTCTGTACTCATATCTAGGGTTGTCCTGACCCTGCCACCTGGCTTTATTGAACCTCATTAGGTTCTTGTGGTCCCACTTTTCAAGCCTGTCTAGGTCTCTCTGTATGGCATCTCCTTCTTCTTTTTTATTGACTGCACCACTCAGCTTAGTGTCATCAGCAAAATTACTGAGGGTACACTCAGTCTCACAGTCTAAGTCACTGACAAAAATCTTGAAGAGCACTTGTTCGAGGACGGAACCCTGAGGGTCATTGCTCATGACTGGTTTCTACATGATGTAGAACAATTGATGACAACTCTCTGCTTAGAAGCATCCAGCCAATTCTTTATCCACTTAGTAGTCCACCCTTCAAATCCGTATCTTTCCAATTTAGAGATAAGGACATGATGTGGGACCATGTCAAAGGCCTTGCACAAGTTCAGGTAGTCTACATCAGTTGCCCTTCCTTTGTCCACCAATGCCATCACTCCATCATAGAAAGGCAAAAAAGTTCATAGAAACAAGAAGTTCATATTCTTCAGAATTTGGTAGTGTTTTCAGGGTACAAATAGGAATGTGTGGGAGAATATTGAAATGCATCCTCTTTAGAATTCTCCTTTGAACTTGCTGTAGAAGTGGCTATTAGTTTTATTTAGTTAGTTTGGAGAGTATGTGACTTAAGACAGCTGTTTAGATTTTCACAAGGAAGAAGAGAAAAATCACAGTTTCAGCTGGAATCGTACGGTTGAGTTAGGTTCTTTATTTAATCCAAACTATTAAAAACAAAGGTTTCAGTCAGTCTTAGCTGTGTCATTGCAGGCAGAAGGCATATTTTTGCACTGAACCTAACATATTGACTTATACTTTCAGGTTCCTGAGATCAGGGATGAAGAAGCATACAGTCCTGATAACAGCAGTACAGTATTAGACTGGAAGCCCTCAAGACCAGTAAGTCGAAGCAGCTCAGTTGCTTCAACAAGGAAGTACATATCTGCTCTGACTCCTCAGGTAACCAGTTCTCTAGGGAAAGAGAAAATAAAAAGCTATTTTTTAAAATACTATATAAAGTATTTTAAATAGCTTTATATGAGGTGAACCAGGTGGTTTCTTTTTTTTTTTTTTTTTCCAGTCAGATGCTACAGAATGCACTCCAAAATGCCCAAGTTCAGAGAAGGCTTACAAGATTGTTCTTGCTGGAGATGCAGCAGTGGGAAAATCTAGTTTCCTTATGAGACTTTGCAAGAATGAGTTTAGAGGCAGTACCAGTGCAACCCTCGGTACAGTTGTTCTTCTTCTTAAATACTAAAGTGAATATTACTCTTGTTATGCAAAGGTAGTGGATGAAAAGACTACCCCCTATGATTACTAGATTTTCCTGAGTAGACTTGCAGTTTTTAGGTGGTAAGCTCTAACTGAGCATTAAAGCTTAGAACTGCCCAACTGTTTTTTGGAGTGGATAATGGGATAGTGCTCTGATGTAGTTACTCTTTGTAAAGCTCAAAGTCTGTTGCTGAACAAATCAAAGTACCAATAAAGGGAGTTTCAATGTAATGAACTTGGAATGTATGTCCAGGCTTTTTCACAGTTTTTGTGGCTGTCTGGTCTTCTAATTCTCTAGTTTTTCATGATATCCTGTGATGTCTCATGTATTGTTCTTTATCTCCATTTCTTCAAAGTGTTATTGAAGGTGGAGGGATTTCTGACTGGCTTATTGTGTATATCGTTCTAAATGCAAGATAACAAACTTAACTTACTGTTTCCAAAGACTGAATTTTTGCTTTCCAGTCAAGTCATAGTTATGTATTTGTTTTATTGGCTCAAACTTAGGATTTTGTTATGTTATAATTTATTTTTTCCTTTGTTGGGATTTGAAATAAAGTCTGTCTTATAAAACATTTTCACCTATGGATGTGTTTTGCAAAATGAAGCACAAAGGGATCTTGTTTGTTGATCATAATGCTAAACTTGTGCCAGTGCTTCTGGGAAAATGTCTGGTTCAAATATTCCTTCAAATGTTTTTCTAAAGACAAATGAAATACATGTTTCCACATTCAGGGGATTATTGCAGTTCAGAGCTATTTGACTGAATCTCTTTATCTAGTACAAGCAATGTAGTTTGAAATAACTGCTATATCCTCTTATATGCAGCATAACATTTAACTTTCTGTGGATTTTTAAGGTTGTTAATTTTTTTTATTAGACTATATAAAATTATTCTTTTCAGGTGTCGATTTTCAAATGAAAAGGCTAATTGTTGATGGAGAACCTACAGTGCTACAACTGTGGGACACAGCTGGGCAGGAGAGGTTAGTGATTACCTGCAACTTAAGTCATTCCAATGTTTTGGGTTTTTTTCTAAATTAAATTTGAATTTTTTCATCTAGGTGAAAAAAATCCAATAAGTACAACGTGTACTGATTGTAAATAAATCATTATGACTGTATGTAGATGTGTGTAGGAAGATGTAACTGTGCGCAGCTGAGAATTTGAGACAGGTGGAATATTTATTTGTTAGCTTTGGTGATGCCTGAGATAATCTTTCCACGGAGAGAACTAGATGAGGTTCAACACAGCATTAATTAGATTCATGTGTCCTTCTCCTGCAACACAAAAATATGGAGTAGATGTAAACCGATTCTTCCATTTTTATCCTCTTGCTGTCTTTGTTCTTACAGATGTGTATTTCTGACAGGTTTATATTTGAGATACTCTTTACGTATATATTTTCCTTGAAATTCCTCATCCTGATTTGCATTGCATTAAGCATATGAAAAATCTTTCTTCTCCCAGAAACTCAAAAATCATATAGGAGAATTTTGCAGATTACTGACTATGCTACTAATGTTCTTCAATTTTCTACACAGAGCTTTCACAAAATCCTATGTCACTTACTTACAGAGCCATTACTTTACTGACATCTTGTAGGGCCTATAAAGAGTTTAATCTAAGATCTTGGAAGTCATAGAATCATAGAATCACCAAGTTTGGAAAAGACCTCTATGATCATCCAGTCCACCTGTCCAGTCCAACTGTCCACCTATCACCAATATTTTTCCACTAAACCATGTCCTCACTGCAACATCTCAATGTTTCTTGAACATCTCTTGGGTTGCTGACCCTGAGCAGCCCGTTCCAGTGCCTGTCCTCTCTCTCAGAGAAGAAGTACTGCTTAATATCCAGCCTGAACCACCTCTGGTGCTACTTGAGGCCATTCCCTCTAGTCCTATTGCTAGTTACATGGGAGAAGAGGCCGACTCCCACCTCACTACACCCTCCCTTCAGGTAGTTGTAGAGGGTGATAAGGTCACTGCTGAGCCTCCTCTTCTCCAGACTGAACAATTCCAGCTCCCTGAGCTGCTCCTTATAAGGCCTGTGCTCCAGACCCTTCACTAGTTTCATTGCCCTTTGAACACTCTCCAGGGCCTCAATGTCTTTTCCTGCATGAGGGGCCCAAAACTGAACACAGTACTCGAAGCGTGACCTTGCAGTGCTGAGTTCAGAGGGATGATCACTTCTCTGCTCCTGCTGACAGCACTATTTCTGATACAAGCCAGAATGCCATTGGCCTTCTTGGCCACCTGGGCACACTGCTGGCTCATGTTCAGCTGAGAGTCAACAGACACTCCCAGGTCTGTTTCCTGTGCACAATCTTCCAGCCACTCTGCCCCAAGCCTGTAGCATTGTCTGGGGTTGTTGTGGCCAAAGTGCAGGACTCTGCACTTGGTCTTGTTGAACTTCATCCCATTGGCCTCAGCCCAGCTATCCAGCCTGTCCAGATCTCTCTGCAGGGACTTGCTACCCCCAGACTGCCAACTTGGTGTCATCTATGAACTTACTGATGGTGTACTCAGTAGGTCATCAATAAAGACACCGAACAGGACAAGTCCAAGTCCGTTTTATCTGTTCAGTGGCAGAGCTCTGTACTAGGCTGTGTATGTTTACTTTTGCCTAAAACAGTGTCATAGGAAGTTGGAGACACAGTCATTCTCCTCCCACATAATAAGTTTGTGAAGGATATTTTAATATGTAATGTAATTACCTAGTTGTTGTACAGTTGCTAAGTAGACTGTGCTCTGTGAATTAGAGAAGATGATTATAACTGATGAATTAATTCCTGGAATTAATTCCTGGAAATTAATTGCTTTATATTTTTTTCAAATGTAGCACAGTAATCCTCTCTGCTGCATTCTGCAATATAACTCCCCAGCCTTACACAGGTCTTTTTTTTGTTTTCCTAAAAGATTCCGAAGTATTGCTAAATCGTACTTCAGAAGAGCTGATGGCGTCTTACTCTTATATGATGTAACATGTGAAAAAAGCTTTCTTAATGTGCGAGAATGGGTCGATATGATTGGGGTAAGTACCTTAAATACCTGCAACTTTAAAACTATGTTTCATTGCTCTAATGTCTGACTGTCTGAAGAAAGTAAGCATGAAAAGCTTACTCTTTGCTTTAGAATTCCAGATACCTTTTAGATTGTTTTGTTTAATAGGTAAAACTTGAGTAACTCAGGAATTAGCCAAACTGCAGTCTCTTGTGGAAGTACAAGCTAAATGGAAGTTCTAATGGTATTAAAGTATATTCTGATATGCATAGTGTTAAAATGAATGCATTTTTTATATGAAGACTATCACTGTTCCCATTCACTTCCTATTGGAAGAAGCATGAGAGCCCATTTCAGTTACCTTCCTGGATAGCTTGGCTATTCCTTGGAGCTTCTGCATTTTAAATCAGTATATTAAATTCTGTAAACTAGCCATTCTCCAATTGAAATTTTCAGTATTTCTCTCTGCTACTACTTGTTTATTTTAATACAGACTTGAATTTGATGAAAAGAATTTTTCTTTTGTACCTCAGTTGTTTAATTGGAAGGAAACTGTTAGCAAAATTCCTCTTCTTAAGGCAGGTTTTTTTTTTTTAATAATACTATAGCAGTTGATCAGTCTTCCCACAGTAGTTTTGTCATAAAGCATTTAGATATAACAACTGTTTCCGCTAGAACATTAAATTCATGGTTGTGTAACAGGGTTTATGCGTATGGATGCACATCTATGCAGGCTGATGTTTAAACTGGCTTCTTGAAGTATGTACTATCTCTGAACAGTTATATAACATATAAAATTATGTGTTTTTTGGTAGTGCATAAGAATTTTTGTGGGAAGGATGTCATTATGACATGATGCTAGTTAACTTTTTTTTATTCTGAGAATTCTAGCAATAAGGAAACAATTTCTTTACAGGATGCAACTCATGAGAATATTCCAATTATGGTGGTAGGAAACAAAGCAGATCTTCGCCAAGCAGTTACAGAACAAGGACAAAAATGTGTACCTATAAACTATGGGGAAAAGCTGGCTATGGTAAGATCTGTGGCTCTCTTTTCAGTATAAAATGGTTTTAATAACTTAATCTGAAAACTGTGAATAACTTGTAAACAGAAGTCATTTACTGGTCACTTGTTCAGATCTAGTTATTAGGATTCGTGGACATTTTTCATGAAAGCTTTTTTTGTTTTGGTGGTGCTTGCTGAGCTAAATTTTGTTTCAGTGCAGCTGAGCTGAACATTATTATTTTCTGGGATATTCTTCTTGGTCTTCATGTTTGGAAGGTGAATGGACTAGGAGAATGGGCATGTCTTGGGAAGCAGGGCCTCAATATACATAGCAGTTGTTTGGGAGGACAGACTTTTTCATAAAGAGAGGTCCCCTCCAGCCTGACGCCATCCCTTTCCCCTTTTTTCCTGATTTTATTGCCGAGTATGACATATGGCATGGCATGACGTATCCTTTTATTTTGTTTGGGTCAGCTGCCCTCAACCTACTGGTTTTGCTTGGAGTAATTTGGAGATAGTATTTATGCTGTGCCAGCATTGGTCACCAATAACAAAACATTGGTGTGATACCAACACTGTTCTAGCTACAAATACAGAGCACAACAAAATATGGGCTGCTGTGGGGAAAGTTAACTCCATCTCATCCAGACCAAATGTGCCAATATGAACTTCATGCGATGTAGCTCCATGCCTTTCCCTTGGATCCTGTCACAATCACCAGAGAGCAATGCTCAGTGCTGCCCCTCTACTCCCTGTGAGGAGCTGTAGGCTGCCATGAGGCCTCCCCTCAGCCTCCTCCTTTCTATGCTAAACAAACCCAGGGACCTCAGCCACTCCAAATAGTTCTGCTCCTCTAGACTCTTCACCATCTTGCTCTTCTAAACTCTAACAAGTTTATATCTTTCTTAATGTAATGATGCCGCACCTGTACCCAGTGCTGGAGGTGGGGCCGCATGACATAGAGCAGAGTAGACAACTGCTCCCCTCGCCTGCTGGTAGTGCTGGGGTGGTGCACCACAGGGTATGGTTGTTTCTTTGTCCTGCCAGGGCACACTGCTGACTTATGTTCAACTTGCTGTCAACCAGAACCCCTAGGTCTCTTTCCATGGGGCTTCTCTCCAGACTCTTGTCCCCCAGTCTGTTCTTATATCCAGGGTTACATTATGTTTTTCTCTATCTGTATACTGGACATTTTGGTATTGTGAGATATGGTATTGGAAGCTTTCTGGAAACCAAAAAATCAACTGTCTTTCCTTGGAGGTAGTTGTGTCATGAAAAGAAAGTAAGCTTGCTAAACAGGACTTTAACGCTGTGAACCCGTGTTGGCTATGACTAATGACTGCCTTGCCTTTTGAATGTTTGTCTGTAACTTGAAACAGAATAGTCTCTATCATTTTATTAGTCTCTGAAATGAGACTGGCAGACCTGTAGTAAATTATCTGGGTCTTCTTTCTTTCGCTGTTCTTGAAAACTGGAAGAACATCTATTAACTTTCAGTTGAGTAGCACCTCTCCAGACTCCAAAGATCACTGAAAAATAGTTGATGGAGGTCTTGAAATGACATCAGACAGCTCTCTGAGTTCCCTGGACTTACATGCATCTATCTGGAGCAGCAAGTTGTGCACAAGTTTCAGGCTGAATGGGTGTTTATCATTGCTGCAGTTGTGGTCCTCCACCTCAGGGCTGCAGGGAGTCCAGCGCTAATCATTAATGTTGAAGACAGAGGCAAAGAAGACATGAAAAGTCTGCTTTATCTATGTCCCTGTTTGTGAGGTGACCATCCTTGTCAAGTAACGAACTAATGTTAACTCCGGTCCTCCTTTTACTGTAAACATATTAAGAAACACCATTTTTATTGTTCCTATTAGCTCTTAAGTGGAATACTTTCACCTTTGAGAGACTGGTTTGCATTTCTGCCATGTCTACGGAAAGAAAAAGAGGAACGCCCTGTGATAAACAGCATGGACAATATTTTTTCATATTTTTATTTTGGATAAGAGATGTACATATTACAAATCCTGCAAAAGGAAAAAAAAAATAAGGAATGTAGAGAGTTCTTGTGTATCAAATGTACAATTTGTTGTATCCAGGCAGGTAGCATGGCTGATAATTATGGAGTTAAGTTTCTGGTTAAGCTGTAAGTTGATCAAGAATACTGGAATTATGTAGATTATGAGTAGCTAACAGATTGAATTCAGTAACCTGTCCTAGGAAGTATTTCTATTTTGGAGTCTTCTGGACAAAAAGATTGAGTTCAGACATTGAGCCTATTATATGTTTTTAACTGAAGTGAATATATTGGAGAATGAGGCATACCAGAGGAAATCCCATTCATTTAAATGCATGTGTAATTACTCCTTTCATTATTGAGGAAACAATGTTTAATTAAATATACGTATACAAACCAGCTCAATTTCAGATGAGTTGGCTTAATATTTTATTTTTTGCTTACAGACTTATAATGCTTTATTCTGTGAAACAAGTGCTAAAGATGGAGCTAATATTGTAGAAGCAGTTCTTCATCTTGCTCGGTAAGTAGTCATGTTTCTATTTTCAAATAAGCACAGCTGGATATATTTTATAAAATGGGCATTGTATATAAATTTACATACAAAGCCATGCATGTACGTATTTAAAATTGTACCAACATCAAGTTCAACATATGAAATTAAAAAAGGAATGCCATATTAAATCTTTATAGATAAGTGCGAGGTGGGTTTTATTCTCAGTATAATCAACGGTTTTGCTTTCAAATGTTACATGGTTGTCTTATTTACTGATATTTAAATTTGAGCTTAGTTATGGACCTAACGATTTTAGAACTTGGTTGGTGAATCAATAATATGTTTAATGGTACATGGATTTACTTTCTTAATTCTTTCATATACGTAGATCAATTTCTAATACTTACAATTATGCATATAATTAACTCTTAATTCTTATCTATTAATACACATTCAGTTTTAATATTGATCACTCTAATCTCATGTATTATCTTTGGTGTCACTTTCTCTAAGTCATTTAGAAGACAGAACTCAGCATTACATCCATTTAGCAATGTGGTATTTCTGTGGTGAAGTGTGAGTCAAACATTACACTTTTACAACTTTTCCAGTCTGTTCTGTGCTACATTATTTTGAAAGGCTGGCAGTAGGAAGTCCTCAAGCTCAGATTTTTCAGTTTAACTCAAGGTACTCAAGGCTAGAATTACAACTGTATTAATTTTATTTTTTGACTTAGCTCATGCAATAATCAAACTTTATGACATCTGGTCAGTATTTGTTTATTCAGTGTTAAAACGTGGCCTGAGTAAAAATACTGGCTTTTTGGAGAGCATTATTGCTTCTTCATATTTGATTTTCAAGAGCACATGTATTTCCAAGAAAACAGCTCCACTGGAGATACTGCAAGAGCACAGGTGTTTTATTTTTCTGTTAGTGTCAACATTAATTGCTGATTTAAATGACTCATTTCCAGGAATCTGTGACTTATAAAATTAGAGAGCTTACATAACACAGTTACATAACATTAATCACAGTTGGAAAATTCTCTCTAATATTTAAACATGATAGATTTGTTTAACTGTCTCAAGGATAAAAATGTTTTGGCAATTGTACATTTCTTTTCAGAACCTCCAAAATTTTTTTTTCTTTGGTAGGCTCATAGTTCCTTAAATGCTTGAGATATTCCCTAGAGCCTTGGTCTGGAGTGGTTGGCTGCAGTTTCTTGAGTTTAGTAATAGTTATTATTTGAAAGAAAAATTTTATTTTGAAGTAAAAAAAAATTCTAAAAAAAAAATCATTACAGCAGGTAGTCCTCCTGACTAACCTGTTACCTCTTTGTAGGATTCCTTTCTCCTATTGTTTGTTTTCTTGAATAATGTGATGCTCTGAATGAAACTTCATGAATTTATTCTACTGATACAAGGAGGACTTAAATTATGCATATATATAGATTTAATACATAGACGAGGTAGGAAGAAATTCTAGAACTTGCTTTTGAGTTTCTGGGAGGCTCTATCACAGTGGCCCTGCAAAGATACAGAATTTCTCATACATACACAACTTTTAAGTCTGCGTACAAAACATCCAGTTTTTGTTTTTCCTCTAAGGATGAATTCATACATGAAATTGCAGTTGTTTAGTTTTTCATTTTCAGCTATGAATGCATCCTGTTATGGTAATGTACTGAAGTAAAAGCATTAAAGAAAAATGAACAAAAGAAAGGGGGAAAAAAAGAACATTGTGGAGTTCTTACATATCAGAAATATGTACAGTGATTTGTATGAAAATATTGATAAATTTCCCAAATGAAACCTTAGAAGACATGTTGACTCTGTGCACTAAAAATTGTATTAATATTTTCCTGGGAGTTAGGTGATGTTGAGCTGTGTAAGATATACTGGAAGAAACAAAACAGTGAACTTGAGCTTCAATAAAAATACATTAATTGACGGTATTTTTATTGTGTGGTTGTTTTTTTTTCTCTTTCTTCACAGTGAAGTGAGAAAACGAAGTGATAATCAAGATGATACGAGGTCAGTAACCAACCTGGCTGGGACACCTGTCAAAAAATCAGCACTCATGAAAAACTGTTGCAATGCTTAAGTCACAGACACTTTTCCTGACATAAGTAAATTGTATACTTTTTTTTTTAAAAAAAGGAAAAATGAAGGATTTAAATTATGTATTCTTTTTACTATGGATTTATACATTTGTGTATTTAGAAGTTGGACACCATGGAAAAAAATCCTGACACTTCTTTCTACTAATTCATATTTATACACTTGCTTTGACCCTTAGTCTCTGTTTTCACTAACCTTAGGCAACAAAATTAAATGAAGCAAGCTCAGAATCAATGCTACAGTAATCAGTGCATGAAATATTGTAATACATTTCATCTTCTTTACCTGCTTGTTTCTTTATGGGCTCATTATTTCTTACAGAACATGATAGGACAGTATCATATGTCACTCACAGGAAAAGAAAAAAAGTTCTGCCAAGAACTTTAATTTAATCTTTTTGCTCATATCTGCGTATCTAGTTTTTTGTTGGCCTTGACTTACACCTTTATGAAGAATTTCCTAAGAAAACCTTAGGCCATTAAAAGATTGCCTAATTACAGGTAAATCAAGTTCAGGTCAAAAAGTGGGATGGTTTACTGGGAGAAGACAGTGGCAGGTATGTAGGCTATTGGCGTAATTTTACAGCAGTGAGTTAGAATTTATTTAAATTGAAGAGTTGAGGTTTGATTGGGACATGAAAAGTAGACTTTATTTCTAATCCTACACAGCTCAAAAGTGAAAGGAACATTAGCACGGACCATTACAGTTCCAAATTCTAGAGAGACCTATAATACTTGTGATATGGAGGATGAGATGAATTAATGTTTCAGTACCTTTCTGTTTGTTTAGACTAGATCACTGACAGTGTGATAGAGAGATGTAGATTGTAATTTTCCTGTGTTTTTCAAAAGCTTTTCATTCAGACATTAATTGAGGGATTGTAATGGTACAGAGGAGCCTGTTATAATGTATATTCTTTATGCATTTTTTAAGTTTTAGGTGAAAGAATTACTGCATGCGCACAAGCATCTCTATGAACTGTTCATTAAAAGAAATTGCTGGAATGAATGGCAGCCACTTAATGAGGATATTGTTGCCTGACTGTGAGAAATTTCCAAGATACTCAGCAGTGAATGATAGTTTTAGGTGTAAGGATTTCTTAAATCTGAGTTGTTACTGCTTGTCATAGTTCCCAACATTCGTATGATGTAGCAGAAGTTGTAGGTATTTCTATCATCAACAATCATAGAATTGTAGACTCGTAGAATGGCTTGGACTGGAGGAGACCGTCTGCCACAGGCAGGATTGCCACCCACACCAGATGAGGCTGCTCAGGGCCCCATCCAACCTGGCCTTTACCTCTGGGGATGGGGCGTCCAGACCTACCCAGAGCAATCTGTTCCAGTGCCTCACCACTCTCTGAGTAAAACATTTCCCTCTAACAATGAATCTAATTCTCCCCTTTTATTTTAAAACTAAACCACTAGGTAAAAATACACAGCTCTTTCCCCTTTTTGATACCATGTGCTGCTGCCAAGAACAATTTGGCTGTGGTAATTATCAGTAGCTGGATAGATCATTTAATTTCAGTAGCTGTAGTCTGCTGGAAGATCACTCCCTACCCTCTTCTCTTCACCTGAGTAATTCATTGTAGAGTGCCCCTTACAAATGTGGCTTTCAGATCTTTAAAGTTAGCAATGTGTGTGCACGTGCAGTAACTTCTTTCACACCTGAAATTCTTTTCGTACAGAATGGTGTGTGAAGGTCTGTGCCCTGTGGAGAACTTGGTTGAAGGACATGAGTTCAGGGACTTATTTTTTCTCTCTCCTGAATTGGGCCATGGGTATTTTGGATACTTTTTCTCATTTATTTGAACTAGCAAAATCAATCTTGTGTTATTTGGCCAAGCTGTATAAACCGAATCACTTTTTGTAAGCTATGTAATTTTTATGTGTGTCATGTAAAGCAACAGTGTTTTATTTTTAAATAGGATTCAGGGTTGGAAACTGATAACAAAGTTTTACCTTGGAGTAGTTTTATGATCAATGTTCAAATTACTGGAAAAAGCACTACTGAATGGGGATATAGCTATAGCTCAGTTGGAACTGTTTTTAGAAATCTATGATGATCGGCTCCATCAAGTCTGAAGATTCACATACTACCGGGTAGAATGAATTTGTGTTAAAGAGAAAGAACTTGGAAAAGAATATTTATTTAAATGTAGTAACAAAAGCGTGTATTTATACATGGAAATAATGAATATTTAAGGTTTTCCATTGTTCTGCTTTAAAAAAGTTACCTTGCCTTCTACCTGAAATGTAAAGTGACAAATATCAGCTTTATGCTCTGACATGGTTGCACTATTGTACTTTAAATGTTTTCATTGTTTTACATAGTACTTGTGAACTATTCATTTAACTATACAAAGCTATTTTTTTTAGTTAGTGGATGTATACCCTTAATACATGTATTTATTCAGAAAGGAAAGGCTTTTCATGTCTTTCCTCACAATCTGTAAATAAATTATTATTTTTTTTCAGTTGATACGGAAGTATTATTTTGTCCTGTATTGTTTTTGACCTTTTCTAATAGTGGCATAGTGCATTTCTGAGGCAAGAATTTCTGTTGAGATACTCTGGAAATGTTGTGATCAAAGAGTGTTCTAACCACTGTGTGGCTTACATTTGTGCTTTAATGCTGCACATTTGGTTAATTGTTCTTAAACATGCAATTATGGCCTAACATGGATTAAATGATTTTCATTATCTATTTTTGTACTGACTGCAAAATCCTCTGTTATTTTAGGAAAAATAAGTAACAGGTTTATACCTGTATGCCTGTTAAAATGTATTCCAAGGAAAATACAGGCCACTCCTTCATGGAGCATCATGCAGATGTACACTGATGCAGATGCCCAGTTCAGCTAACAGATTCTGTGCCAGAGCAGGCGATCTGTTCAGGTATAGGTCCTTGTACAAAAGTTTTCTTTTTTTTCCCCCAGCCTACTGCTGTACAACAATGCTAGGTAAATTAAAAAGACTTCAGTGAAAGATCCCGATTCATAAACAGAAGGAAGTTATTTGCTCATATATTCTTTATAGACTTTATAGTCTTTATTATTATAGGAAGAAACTTAATTCCAAATTGTTTCTTACCTGTAATAAGCAATGAAAAAAATAAATCCAATATCTCATCTGCAGTTCAGATGCCCCTTACCACTGCTTGTTCCAGGTTTGATATAGTATGATGCTATCCCTCTGATCATGTGCAGACTTATTACAGATTGAAGAAACATTTTTACAGAACTAAAGACTGTAGTATTTCTCTCCCAGGGTATTAGTATCTGGCCAAATCTTTTCTTACTGATATCCCTAGGAGTGGAAACATTGTTATTGATCATTGCCTGTTTTTTTTTTCTTCCACATTTCTTGTTTTGTGAGAAAACCTTCCTTATGGTTAAAGAGAATTTGGCTTAGTTGTATCTGGTATGTAGGTGAAAATACATTATATTGTTTGTAAAATGGAGTCAATTTCCTAAAATTTCTGCCCTTTGAGTTAGAGCCATGAGGGAGTGTATATGAAATTAATCATATTAATCAAGTGGCCGATTAAACCAATTGACACAAGCTCTTGAGGTTTCCCACAGTGAAGTGAAGTGTTTAAAATAGCGGTGTATTTTCTTACTAGTACAGGGAAGAAATTCAGTGCCAATTGCACACGCCAACTTTTAATAACGCCAATATATGTATATAAGGCTCTAAATTGTTAAAACTTTAAAAACTTTATACTGTTTATGATTAGAACTGTGGCGTTCATGAACTTTGTTCTTCCTTGAAAGAACAGATCACTGCATCCACTGTAATTTTGTATATGTTTGAAAAGAACTGCATTTTCTGTATTGAAAATTATTGTACAATAAAATACACTTCAATAGCTAATGTTCTGCATTGTGTTTTCTTTTGTCACTGCTCATCGGCAGTAGTCTAACATAGCATCTGTGACTAGTCAGCTTAATACAGGGGTGATGCAACCACCATTATCTCTGGCTGCCCTGAATTCTTAGCTTCATTGAGCAGTTATCAGTTTGTATCTCTGCTGAAACATGTCCCTCCATGTGAATCTCCAGCAAGGCTGGATCTTCACAGGGATGCTTTAACCCCTCAGACTCCACTAGTATGTGATACTAGTATCATAAGAAGAAAAAGATAATAAAAAGTAAGGCTATTGCAAATATTATCTGTGTAGAGCTCTGGATTTCAACTGGAAAATGCTTAGGGGTCCATACATCAAAGAAAAAAAGGCCCCCCAAATATAAGTAAAATGCTTCTTCAGATAAAACTCACAACCTTAAATGTTGATACAATTGGGACTTAAGAGAAAATTATTGTCTGCTATCTTCTTGCAAATTAATTCTTAATAGAGACAATACTCCGTAGGTATGGTTGTTAATTAAAAAAATAGACAACAACCTAAAAGCAATATTGTAGACTTTTAAGTTCTCATATTTGCTGGCAGAACTGCTCTGATTTAGCCTTGAAAGAACAGCTGCTGCAGCTGCTGCTTTCCTGAGTACTATTGACATCTGTACTTCTTGCAGAGTTTCAACAGGTTGAACTCCTTGAGGTGAGTTTAGAGTGGCACTGGCTAGCAGTACTCTGTATACTGTGTATGTTTCTTTGACTTTGGTGTCAGTTCTTGAAGAGTTTTTGATTTGTGATGTTTTCCTATTTACTCTGAAGTCCATAAAGGCATTATGTTCTCATTCATATGAGTTTCCAGTTTAAATGGAATTAGAGCAAGAGGGTGTGGATAGGGACAGTGGGTATGGTGTGAGACCAAGTCCTGTCCTTCTAAGATCATGTACAGCTTTACTGGTGGTTGGATCTGGACCTAAAGCATGAATGTGTCCTCCTCTCTGACCAGCAGTGGGCTCTGGAAGAATGAGGTAGGGATTGGTGTGGGGTGTCTGTCGCTACCAAAATGGTCTTTTCAAAGTTGGAATTCCATTCTTCAGAACACAGAGCCAATAATTATGGCATCAAATTTCAATTTTGTGCTTATTTTCCTCTTTAGGTATTTTTCTCCTGTATTACTGTAATATATTCTTCTTCTGGCCATGAAAGTTATAAGAATTAAAATGTAATTTTCCCTTCTGTATAATTTGCACAAATTAAAAATTGTTCCTGAAACAGAAATGTTTAGCTATGTTTAATGCTTGATACTATCATTATACAATCAGAAACAATTTTTACGTTCCTGTATTAAGGGCCTATATCTTACTGATTCTGTGAATTCTAGTTCATTAACTAGTGTAATCGAAGGAAAATGAGATGTGCAGCATCAAAAGCTGGTTGTCTTGTTACAGATAATAATACTCACCTGGTAACTTTAAATTTCCACTTTTCTATTTGTTTGTGCAGATAACGACATACTTTGCTAAGAGCTGTTGTTTTCCTTTTGCAAAACGTCTTTTTTTTTAAAAAAAAAAAAATTGCATGAAAATAGGAGATTAAAGACAATCAAGAACAGAGACCTTAAAAGAATGGAAGAAGTTCTCTTCACAGAGTTTTTGTTACCTTTGCTCCCCAGCTCCAACTCCATATTTCTGTGAGGGAAAATGTTAAATTGTTTGCACCAGAATGAAAGAGTTGTGGGAACATTTAAGAGAGAGAAATAATAAAAAAAAGAACAAAGCTACAACACTGAGAACAGAATACTGACTACCTCATGGCCTTTTTTTTTTTCTTTTTTCTTCTTTTTTTTTTAATGCAGAAAATGACTATCTTTCTCCTTTAGTCTATAGCCACTTCTGTAGGCTCTTTGTCATTCTTAGGGAATAATTCTGTTCATGTCAGAAGCATATCTCTACAGAGGTGACTGTTACTGGAGTAGTTAGAGAAAATTGTTGGATATTTTGCAATAAATTTATGAGAAAATTTCCTCTTAAAAGGTGCCTGAGGTCTTGACTGATTTTACTGAATAATCCAACCTTCCAAATGTAAGCTCCAAAAACAGTTTGTGAAGGAGTTGTTATTTTTGAAAATACCTTTGCTAGTCTTCATTTAACCACAAACTCAGTACATATTGTTCTGATGCTAACAGGGCTGTGGCACTAAACTTGTCTTTAGCCAGAGCTGAGCGCCACTGACTTCCCATCTCAACCATACTCCATGCCTGCCAGCTCTGTAGCTCTTCCCATTCTAACCAGAGATCACAAGAACCAGCAGTTTTCATAAATGGTAACATCAGTGTGTTTGAAACCCCTAGTGTAATTTTAGTATTTTACTGCCAAGTGCTTTGGGCTACCCTTGTACATGAAAGATGTTATAACATTTTTAATATTTTACTCCGTAATTACTTGGGAATGTGCATAAAAGTTTGTGTGTAGAAAGGCCTCAAAATGATCCTTTTTCAAAGCTTTATGTGAACAATTTAGATTGCAAAGTAATCCCAAGAAATAAATAGTGTCTTTCCTAAAGACTTCATAGACCATATGAGCACAACAGTTATCACTGAACAACTGTGCTTGTTGAAGTGCAACATGAATAATTGGAGCAGTGGAGTGCTGTGATGGGCATGAAATCTGTCCTTAAATGAGGAGTGTGCACAGATCATTTCGTGTATGTGTAGAGAGAATTTTTTTTCAGTGAATGGAAGAAACAGGTGGAACAAGTGATGTGGAGTGTGAAATATCTTCAGTGATTAGCTACTGATAGGATTTTGTTGAATAAATGTGTTAAAATTGTACTTTCAAATAATACTTTTGAAGTAAGATGGGAAGCTTTAAAATCCCTACCAACAAAGCACCTAAGAATGAATATAATAACTGAGTAAATTAATACTGACAGAGGTACTTGCAGATTTAAACTGAGTCTTTTTCTTTAAATACAAGTCCTGTAAATATTTTGTTAAGACATAGTATTTTGTTAAAACCAATCTTTCCCTTACTTTTGACTTAGATTTGAGATTTATGACACAAACAACCAAGTGATCAGGACATATTTTAAATATTATCTTCTTTAAGCGAAGTGTTATATCATAAAATCATAGAATCATAATATTGTAGAATCATAGAATGGATTGGGTTGGAAGGCACCTCAAAGATTATTTGGTTCCAAACCCCTGATGCAGTCAGGGTTGTTGACTGCTAGATCAAGCACTACAGAGCTTGATCTAGCCCCATCCAGCCTGGTCTCGAACATCTCCAGAGATGGGGCATCCACAGCCTCTCTGGGCAGCTCATTCCGATGCCTCACCACCTTCTCAGTGAAAAATTTCCCAGCAACACCTCATGAAAATCTCCCCTCCTTTGGTCTAAAACCATTCTTGCTTGTCTTATAACTATCTAACCATGTATAAAGTTGATTTCCCTCCTTTAAATATCGGAAGGCCACAGTAAGGTCTCCCCAGAGCCTTCTCTTTTCCAGATTGAACAAGCCCAGTTCCTTCAGCCTGTCTTTATAGGCAAGGTGCTCCAGCCCTCTGATCATCTTTGTGGCCCTTCTCTGGAACCACTCCAAAAGCTCCACATCCCTTCTATACTGGGGCCCAAGGCTTGGACACAGTACTCCAAATGGGACCTCACAAGGGCAGAGAGGAACAGTCACCTCCCTTGTCCTTCCTGCCACCTCTCTTGATGCAACCCAGAATATTGTTGGCATTTGGGGCTGCTGTAACTCATGTTAAGTTTTTCATCTACCAAGACTCCTAAGTCCTTGGCAGGGCTGCTGTCAAGGAGTTCTCCTAGTCTGTACTGATACCTGGGATTGCCCCAACCCAAATGCTATGCCTTCCACTTGTCTTTGTTGATCCTCATAAAGTTTACATGGGCCCACCTTTCGAGTTTGTCAGTGTTCCTCTGGATAGCATCCCTTCCCTTTGATATACCAACTGCACCACTCAGCTTGGTGTCAACTGCAATCTTGCTGAGGGTGCACTCGATCCTGTAATCTAGGTCACTGATAGATGTGAAAGACTAGCAGTCCCAAAATGGACCCCCAGAAGACACCACTTTCTACTGGCCTCCACGTGGATATAGAGTCATTTACCACAACCCTCTGTGAAAGCTGTGGCCTTCCAACGAATTCATTATCCACAACATATTCCACCCTTTTAACCAGTATCTTTCCAATTTAGAGGTAAGGATGTGGTGTGGGACCAAATTAAAGGCCTTGCACAAATCCAGATTGACTACATCAGTTGCCCTTCCTTTGTCCACCAATGCCATCACTCCATCATAGAAGGCCACCAGATTGGTCAGGCATGATCTGCTCAAATATTTGTTAAGACCTAAAGTTGATGTGCACAGTACATCCAGAAAGGCTTACATTTTTTTTTTTTTTTTGCTTCCAAGCCCTGAAATTCTCTACTTCTATTTTTAGACTTTTTACTTGTAACATTATCCTGTGTCTTTGTCTGTCTGTCCTATACTTGCGCTATTGTCTGCTTTTCCACACCCTTTGTTCATCTGCTTCCAATTACTACCTTCTTCAATTTCCCTTCACTGATAACTATTCCTTTCCTACCTTCCATCACTTCTGCTTCACTACACTACCAGGGCATGAGCTCTGCATCCTGACATCCCCCAGCCTGTCTCTGCTCTGCCTCAGGGTAAATTTTCTCAAATAATAGTGTCATGGTTCCTTTGGCAGTTAGTTAAAGAACATTCTGGGTAGTGGATGGGTGATCTTGAGAGTGGTTAAGCATTGGTTTGATTTCAGATAGGAAAATCTATGTAGCTGATTTTATGATGTCTTTTTTTTTTTAGATAGGGATGGACTCGCAGCCAAAGGGTTGTGATAAATGGTTCTACGTCAGGGTGGAGGCCGGTCACGAGTGGTGTCCCCCAAGGCTCAGTCCTGGGACTGGTGCTCTTTAGTGTCTTTATCAATGACATAGACGATGGAATCGAGTGTACCCTCAGCAAGTTTGCAGATGACACCAAGCTGAGCGGTGCAGTCGATACACTGGAAGGAAGGGA